>NC_141878.1:296464672-296767702 GCF_056163025.1 Triticum urartu | reverse complement strand
CACTAAGGGACTTTTGTTAAGTGCCTTGAGTATCTGCATTCCATGCCTTGCTTTGCCATGATATGTTCCTGTAGCATATAGTTATCATGCTCTAAACATTGCTTCCTGATGATAAATTCCTGTTTTGCTGTTAATTTCACTATGTCTGAAACTTGTTATCTTTTGCACTTTTGCCATGCTTGTTTGAACCTGTTGATGAGTGAATTAGCCGTAGCTCAGTGTTCATCTTTTGTCTAGATTCATGAGTGGATCCCTTCCATGTATTTTTCTGCCATGTTTGGGTGCTGTAGCATATTTATTTTGATGCATTTAGAGGGCTACTTGCTGTTTATCGCAGACCGATGCCATATTTGTTTTGCTTGCCATTTACAAACCGTGCATCCGATTTCGGTGATCTTTATATCAATTTCAACCGAAATCACCTCACCTTTCCAGTGGCACTCTTGGATTGCCATGTTGAGGCTAGGTTCAATCATTCCTTTCCAAATCATGCATATGCATCACATACCACATCCCGCGTATCATACCATGTTCATGTGTTGGTTGTTTACTATGTTGTGTGCTTTTTTCTAGTGTTGCTTCTTCGGGTTGGTTCCGGTAACGTCGTGACTGTGAGGACCCGTTCGACTACGTCCGTTTTTCTTCTTCATGGACTCGTTCTTCTTCCTTGTGGGATTACAGGCAAGATGACCATACCCTCGAAATCACTTCTATCTTTGCTTGCTAGTTGCTCGCTCTTTTGCTATGCCTATGCTGCGATACCTACCTCTTGCTTATCATGCCTCCCATATTGTTGAACCAAGCCTCTAACCCACCTTGTCCTAGCAAACCGTTGTTTGGCTATGTTACCGCTTTGCTCAGCCCCTCTTATAGTGTTGTTAGTTGCAGGTGAAGATTGAAGTTTGTTCCTTGTTGGAACATGGAGATGTTGTTCCTTGTCGGAACATGTTTACTTGTTGGGATATCACAATATCTCTTATTTAATTAATGCATACTTGGTAAAGGGTGGAAGGCTCGGCCTTATGCCTGGTGTTTTGTTCCACTATTGCCGCCCTAGTTTCCGTCATATCGGTGTTATGTTCCCGGATTTTGCGTTCCTTATGCGGTTGGGTTATAATGGGAACCCCTTGACAGTTTGCCTTGAATAAAACTCCTCCAGCAATGCCCAACATTGGTTTTACCATTCGCCACCTAGCCATTTCTTTCCCTTGGGTAGGCCTGCCCAAGGGTCATCTTTATTTTAACCCCCCTGGGCCAGTGCTTCTCTGAGTGTTGGTCCAAACTGAGCTGCCTGCGGGGCCACCTCGGGGAAACTTGAGGGTAGGTTTTACTCATAGCTAGTCTCATCTGAGTGTGCCCTGAGAACGAGATATGTGCAGCTCCTATCAGGATTTGTCGGCACATTCGGGTGGTGTTGCTGGACTTGTTTTACCATTGCCGAGGATGTCTTGTAACCTGGATGCCGAGTCTGATCGAAATGTCTTGGGAGAAGGGATATCCTTCGTTGACCGTGGGAGCTTGTGATGGGCTAAGTTGGGACACCCCTGCAGGGATTGATCTTTCGAAAGTCATGCCCGCGGTTATGGGCAGATGGGAATTTGTTAATGTCCGGTTGTAGAAAACCTGAAGTTGATCTTAATTAAAATACATCAACCGCGTGTGTAACCGTGATGGTCTCTTCTCGGCGGAGTCCGGGAAGTGAACACGGTGTTGGAGTTATGTTTGACGTAGGTTGTTCTAGGATCACTTCTTGATCATAGATTCTCGGCCGTGCTTTGCCTTCTCTTCTCGCTCTCTTTTGCGTATGTTAGCCACCATATATGCTAGTCGCTTGCTGCAGCTCCACCTCATACCTTTACCTTACCCATAAGCTTAAATAGTCTTGATCGCGAGGGCGTGAAATTGCGGAGTCCCCGTGACTCACAGATACTTCCAATACCAGTTTGCAGGTGCCGATGTTACCGAGCAGGTGACGCAACCAAGCTCAAGGAGGAGCTCGATGAAGATCTTGTCCTTTTTGTCGTTTCGTTCTAGTTGATCAGTAGTGGAGCCCAATTTGGTTCCGTAGTCGGACCTTGATTGTATCTGATTGATGTAATGCTTTATTCATGTAATTGTGTGAAGTGGCGATTGTAAGCCAACTATGTATCTCTTTACCCTTATTGTATTACATGGGTTGTTTGCGAAGATTACCTCACTTGCGACATTGCTTTCAATGCGGTTATGCCTCTAAGTCGTGCTTCGACACGTGGGAGATATAGCCGCATCGAGGGTGTTACAAAGAGACACGCAAGCTGGAGGCGGCAGGTACCATCCGAGAAGTTCGATACCCCGAATGGCTGGCGAACCCCGTCGTAGTACCAAAGAAAGGCGGAAAGGAACAGATGTGCGTCGACTTCACCAACCTTAACAAAGCGTGCCCCTATGATCCGTTCCCGCTTCCACGCATCGACCAAATCATCAACTCCACCGCCGAGTGCGACTTGCTATGTTTCCTGGATGCATGCTCAGGATACCACCAAATCAAGATGGCGGTGGAGGATGTGGAGAAGACAGCCTTCCTGACACCATGCGGGGTGTACTGCTACACCTGCATGCCCTTCGGGCTGTGCAACGCGGGTGCTACCTTTCAACGGTCGATGCAAATCGCCTTGGGGCGGCAGCTCGGTAGAAACACAGAGGCCTACGTTGATGACATAGTGGTCAAATCTCGCAAGGCGAGGACGTTGATTCAAGACCTGGGGGAGACCTTCGAGAGCTTGCGCCAAGTGAACTTGAGGCTTAACCCGGAGAAGTGCATGTTTGGTGTCCCCTCCGGCAAGTTGCTGGGGTTCCTCGTATCCCACAGAGGGATCGAGGCGAACCCAGAGAAGATCAAGGCCATCGAGGACATGAGCACACCGCAGACCCTCAAGGAAATGCAAAAGCTAGCAGGGTGGGTGACCGCGTTAGGGCGTTTCATCTCCAAGCTAGGCGAGCGCGCCTTACCTGTCGGCATCCTTGGAACGGGGGTCCCCATACTTGCCTGCCTGCGGCCCGCAGCGTGGCTGAGCCAGCAGGCCGTACGGCCCATCATCACCAACAAAGCATCCAAGATCCTCGCGAGGGTCCAAGACTCGCGAGGCGGACGATTCAAGACCTCCTCGGGAGTGGCCTAGCCAGGCAGGCTCACGAGGAGCAGAGATATCAAGGCAGGGAAAACCTCACGAGACCCTCGTGACGCGAGCCATGACGCACGACAGCAGGCGGGCGCCAGGCGGGCGCCAGCGCGCAGCATCCTTGTTTCCTCTTTGCTGCTAAGGAGGCCAGTGCATTCGAAGAGTACCGAGGCATCATGCAAAGGTTGCTATACTGGTGCAATGACACCAAGACTAGGAGGACGGCAAGACGGAGCTCATCGTGGAGCCCAAGACGACGTCACTACCAGAGCCTTTGGCAGGTGAAGACCACTTTTGTCAGGATAGGTTATACTAGCTGCCCCCCTTCGAATTAGCCCGCCATTATTGGATCCCTTCCCGCTCGATATTTTGGAAGAGGACCATGGACTATATAAGTAGAGCTAGCCACCATAGTAGAGGCAGATCTCATCTTAGCGTGATCCAACCCGATCGAGAGCCTACTCACAAGAACACCTCAACCTCAGGAGGCTGTTCTTCCCTTGTACTGTTCATCATCAGCCCTAGGGGCAATCCACCACCACACTGGAGTAGGGTATTACACCACAACGGTGGCCCGAACCAATATAAATCTTGTGTCTTTCTGTGTTGCGAGTTCGTCCGCGAGATCTTAGTGAGTTAGGGCGTCGATTGGTGGGAAGGAAAGACTTCGCGCGCACCCCAGTGTTCGAGCCTTAAGGGTTTGCCGGAACCCCACATCCGACATTTGGCGCGCCAGGTAGGGGTGCACCGTAGCCTCCCTTCCATCAGTTCATCGCTCCGTCGTCTCCATGGCGGACGCTCGCCGTGCTCGAGCTGAGTGTTTTGCTGCCCTGACCGCCCGCGTCGCTCAGACGGCTCCCGTCGGCGGGCCACATCGCCGTTCTCCGTCCGCCGCCGCCAATGCTGCCACTGGCCCGACGGGGAACGAGTAGCAGGCGTCTTCGCTGCATCCTTCGGTGCGGCAGGACGGCCGCATCGCCATTCCATCACTGACCCCTGCTGGTTCTTCGTCTCATGCGCACCGCGCTCCCATGGAGGCACGGGCTGCGCTCCTCGCAGGGAACGAGCTCCTGCGCTACCGCCCCATCGACGACCTCTACAAGGAGTGGCTCAAACACGTCGCCGAGCTCGTCCGCGCCGCAGGGGGCTCTTCGGCGCCGTCCCACTCTCTGCCTCCCCCTCAACCAGCCGCGGGTGACGGGGCTCATGGCACTCCTCCACCACCTCAGCCCGAAGACGTCGCCTTGGCACCAAGGCGCTCGGCTCCGCGACGTGATCCGCCGCGCCCGGCGCCTGCGCGCGAAGAAAGAAACTGCCAAGAAATTCCGCGGCCGCGAGAAGCCACACCTGCGCTCCCCGCGCCACCTCGTCAAGACCGCGCACCGCCCGCAGCGGTGCAACGCGCACCTCGTCAAGACCAAGCTCCACCTCCGAGGCGGGCCCCGGCAACCACGGCTGGCTGCCGCGCCTTCACTCCCAAGCTGCGTAGCATCGTCTGGCCGGGCAAGTTCAAGCCAGATCTGCCTCCTCGCTACGACGGTAGCGTCAACCCCGCGGAGTTCCTGCAGCTATTGAGCATAGAAGCGGAAAATGGCGACGAAAAGGTCATGGTGAACTGGTTTCCCATGGCTCTACAAGATGGAGCTCGCTCCTGGCTCCTGAACCTATAGCACGGCTCGATCTCCTCCTAGGACGAGATGCGCGACCGCTTCGTCGCCAACTTCCAGGGCACTCGCGACCGCCCCCCGGCCGCGGGTGATTTACGCCGCTTCAGGCAGCAGCCAGGAGAGACCCTCTAGAAGTACATCCAGCGCTTCAAGAACACCCGCCTCAAGATCCCCAAGGTCATGGACGAGGCCACCATCTCCGCGTTCTCCGACGGTGTCCGTGACATCAAGATGACGAAAGAGATCGCCATCCATGAGGAGCTCTGCACATCTCAGGAGCTGTTCAACCTGGCGAACATGTGTGCAAGAGCTGGGGAGGGGCGACTCTCTCTCCTTGAGCCGCCAGCCGTGGGCGCGGAGGAGAAGAAGGCCAAGGCCAAGGACGTGAAGCGCAAGGAGGTAGCTGTGCTTGCAGCGGAGCTCGACAACAAGCGAGGCAGAGATCAGCCTGAGTCATCCAAGAATGGCCGACCATTATGGGCCTTCCACAACCTGAACACTCACAATACTAGCGACTGTCAAGAGCTCAGAGCCATACGAGAAGGACGCTGCGGTCAACACCCCGAGCGCAACAACCGGGGTTACAGCCACGGAGGAGGACGTGGAGGTGGACGTTGGGATGACCGTGGCCCGCGCCAGGAGTGGCGTGACCGGCCTCGTGAGGACCGCTGGCAGGACCAACCTCGCGAGGGTCCTTGGAGGGACCCGCCTCATGAAGATCGCCCCCAGGGCAACGCCGGTCTTTCCCCGCTGCTGCCACCAAGAAGGAATGACGACCACCGCCAGGACGAGGGGTCTGGGGGCTTCCAGGAACCGCGCGCGATCGCCTGCATTTTGGGCGGCGCCCAGGCCCCAGCCTCCCAACGCGTCTTCAAGCAGTTTGCTTGCGAAGTGAATGCGGCGCTTCCCAAGCTCGAGGCCACGCGCCCGCTCAGGTGGTCCCAATGCGCCATCACTTTCAACTCGGTGGATCAACTCAACTGCGCAGCCACCGCTGGCACCCTCCCTATGCTGTGTTCCCCAGTCATCAACAATGTGCAGGTCACTAGGACCATCATCGACGGCGGCGCAGGGCTCAACGTCCTGTCCGTCGACACCTTCAACAACCTCCAAGTGCCATATAAGCAACTCCATCCCACCAAGTCTTTCTCAGGAGTGACTGACGGCTCCACCATGCCGATAGGGCAGGTCCGCCTGCCTGTCACCTTCGGGGAGCGCAAGAACTACCGCACCGACCTCATCAACTTCGACGTCATGCACATCCGCCTGCCATACAATGCCATCCTCGGGTATCCAGCCCTGTCCAGGTTCATGGCAGTCACTCATCATGGCTACAACGTTCTCAAGATGCCAAGAAGCGGAGGAATCATCACGGTACCGTGTGAAGAGAGGGATGCGGTGTGCTCCCTCGAGCATGTCTTTCAAGCCGCAGCAATCGATGACCCTGAGAGCAGAAATGAGGGCCCTCTGGAGACCATCCCCAAGAAGAAGCAGCCGCGCCGCGCAGGACCTCAGGAGGACGGTGTCGCGGCAAAAGCCATGTCAGGACCAGCACCCGCTCCAGGGGCGCCTCCCTCCGTCACGTAGGAAGGCGCGCCCGGCGCCCTCCTCAGGCAGGGCTCGGGGCCTCTCTTCTGGAGGGCCTCAGACCTTTCCAACCTCACGAGGGAGGTGCTCGGGCACCACTAGGAAGCGTGCTTCACGGCATGTGACCCTCAGGAGAGCACATGGCAAGGAGTGCCCACCACCCAGGAGTTCATCACCAAGACCATCCAGGAACTGCAAGAAGCAAGAGCCTTGCGCAGCAACGGCCACCCACAAGGCACAGCTCCGCATCCTGGCGAGGATGTGGGCTACGTGTCTGCATTGACGTCCCAGGGCTCAACAGGGCCGCATCTCAGGAGCGTTTCTGGCCTTCACATCTGGGACGCTGCGAGGGCCCGCCGCACAGCTACGTTCGTATGCCCTTTGGCTTGCAGAGCGTGGCATCGACCTATTAGCGCAACATGCGACGTGTCCTGGTGGCTCAGGAAGCCAGGTACCACGCCGTTCTAGAGGAGATGGAGACGGTCTTCAGGGAACCTCCCGAGGCTCAGGGTTCTGGTGGCTCATGAGGAGTCATTTCTCCAGCGCACGCCTTCAGCTGAACCAACTCTGCTTCGTCTACAGAACCAGGTGACATCTTCCAAGCTCGTTTAGCTGGGAGCGCCCCGCGGGCTGCATTATTCCCAGGCCGCGTGGGTTCGTCACTGCGGCATGTATCCCTTTTGCTTATGTCTTCAGCTTACCTTGTTGGGGGCGCCCCTCGGGTTGCATCATCCCCAAGACACTCGGGCCGGACCCGGTGGCATGTATCTTCCTGCATTTATCCAAGCTGATCTGCTCTCCATGCCTAACCTGCCAACTGTTATCACCTTCTCGATCATCGTCCCCCCCGGGGCCTCCACACAGGCACGGCGCCAGTGCATGGGTCCGTCCCTGCCACGCTGACAAATCTGAGCGGTCGAGCTCTGGCTCGCGGCATGCCCCGCGCACGTCACCTCACCAGGCCCTCAGTGCCTTCTCCTCATCCAGAGCAACTAGAGGCAGGCAGATAGCTGTAATGGCAAACCGAGTTTCTTATTGTGCCTGTTCACAGGGACCCAGTGGGAAGGATAGCAGGCGGCACCGCTAGTCTCCTTTTCTCCCGTGCAATTCGCTTGTGTGTTAAAAGGGGGGCTCCTGAGCATCACGACTCAGGAGCTCTTACTGGCTCTCCAGCCCTCACCCCCTGGCCTTGACCACGGCATCGCGACCTGGCATACCAGCGGCGGCTGAGCTCACTCGAGGGCCGGGACCTGAGGACGTAGAGCACTAAGGAGAGCATGAGGGGAGGTAAACTCGTCTGGGCCAGCCTAGCTATGTCGCACGAGTAGGCGCGCAGCCCAAGCGCAATGTCAGGAGTCTCCACGAGATCAACAAGATAAGTCCCGCACTTGGATTGGCTAAATGTTTGGGCCTAATGGTCACTCACGCCTTGCCGCAGCCCCGTTGCGGCCACGTCAACTCCCTTTCTCACCTTACCATGGCCGCTTGAGCACTAAGGGGGACCTCCTGAGCATCGCGCCTCAGGGGCTCTTACTGGACCTCGGGCCGCACACCTCCTGGCCTTGACCACGGCACGCGACCTGGCATACCAGCGACGGCTATAGCCTGCCTGGGGATTGGGACCTGTCGGCGTAGAGCAACAAGCTATCGCGAGAAAAGAAAGGGGGACCGAGCCTTAACGGGACATGCGTTCACCAAATTCTCATAATAAGGAAGATAAGCACAAAGGACATTACGGACCCTTACATGCCCCCACGGAGTAATTCATGATTCATTGCAGGAAACAAAAGCCGCTACAAATGGGAATCCTATCTACATCCTCCCGTGGTGGACGACATCATCAACGGTGGGCCACGGGAGGCCGGCGCCAAGCCCATCCAGATCAGCGACGGCGATGGCCGGACGCCGCAGCTCTGCTCCGAGTGCGGCGAGAACTTGGGGGCACGTAGGTGTTATCGCTCATCTCTGGAGTCTCATAGAGCTCAGGAGAGCTGCTAGACTCCCAAGGGCTGCTGCTGCTGCTGGAGTGGTCGCGAGCAGGGCGCGCATCAGCCTCGCGCTCCTCTCTGGAGCAGCACTCCAGGCGACGGCCCTCGGCATCGAAGACCTTGAAGAAGAGCATGGAGACGCCGTCGTACTCGAAGTGGATCGCAAGGGCGCCTCTCGCACAGTAGAACGGTGCGATATTGCCCCAGCCGCGCGGCATGAAGATCTTGCTGGTGGGGACCGCTTCGATCTCCGCTCCGGTCGCCAGAGCGCTGCAGTCGGCGTGCTGCAGCCAGAGCTCGAGAGGCCCCCTCGGCGGCATCACGTCAGAGAAGAACCGCGGGGAGTGGATCCAGGAGTTCGGAGGCATCGGCGCCCACAGCACAAACTCGCGCGAGGAGTCTGCGGCGTGAACCCCAGGGGCGATGGCGCGCGTTGCCGGGGTGCGGCGGCCCTGGATGCGGCGTGGGCAGCGCTGCTCGTCACTCCCGAGCCCTCGGCTTGGGCGTACAATGGCAGCGGGTACCCCGGAGGAGGCCGCTCGCACCAAGGCCTCGACACCACCTGCATCGTCGCCTCATTACGGCGATGGATTGACCTCTTCTTCGATGGAAGAGGCCCCGGATCATCGCGGGGAGCCTTTCCTTTCTCTTAAGTAGAAAACTTTCGAATGGGCGCCATTGTTGTTGGTAGTGGAGCAAGGAGGAAGAAGCAAGCAAGCAAGGAAGAGATGGGCAACGGGGGCTCCGCCCCCTCCCCATTTATTGCAAGAGAAGGCCAACCGGCATCTCCCGTGATCGCAGGTAATGATAGTTTTCCTTGCATGTCACAGGGACTTGTCAAGTCATGTAGTTGCCGAGACAACGTGGGGAAGCGGAGACGCCCACGTCCAATCAACCGCCAACGTCAATTGAGGTCGTAGGCTTTTGGGGCCCGCGGTGCTCCGAACTTGGCCCTTGGCTTCGCCGCGAAGCCAAGCCCGAGCGCACCTTGGGCCCGGGGGCTACTGTCAGCGTCCTGGGAACGGGTGTCCCCAGACTTGCCTGCCTGCGGCCCGCGGCGTGGCTGAGCCAGCAGGTCGTACGGCCCATCATCACTAACAAAGCATCCAAGACCCTCGCGAGGGTCCAAGTCTCGCGAGGAGGATAACGCAAGACCTCCTCGGGAGTGGCCTAGCCAGGCAGGCTCATGAGGAGCAGAGATATCAAGGCGGGGCAAACCTCACGAGACCCTCGTGACGTGAGCCATGACGCACGACACCAGGCGGGCGCCAGGTGGGCGCCAGCGTGCGCATCATCCTTGTTTCCTCTTTGGTGCTAAGGAGGCCAGCGCAAGCGAAGAGTTCCGAGGCATCAGGAAAAGGTTGCTATACTGGTGCAACGAGACCAAGACCAGGAGGAGGGCAAGATTTAGGTCATCATGGAGCCCAAGACGCGTCACCACCAGAGCCTTTGGCAGGCGAAGACCACTTTTGTCAGGATAGCTTGTACTAGCTGCCCCCCTTCGAATTAGCCCGCCATTGTTGGCTCCCTTCCCGCTCGATATTTGGGAAGAGGACTAGGTCCTATATAAGTAGAGCTAGCCACCATAGTAGAGGCAGATATCATCTTAGCTTGATCCAACCCGATCGAGAGCCTACCCACAAGAACACCTCAACCTCAGGAGGTTGTTCTTTCCTGGTACTGTTCATCATCAGCCCTAGGGGCAATCCACCACCACACTGCAGTAGGGTATGACACCACAACGGTGGTCCGAACCAGTATAAATCTTGTGTCTTTCTGTGTTGCGAGTTCATCGAGTTCGTCCGCGAGATCTTAGTGAGCTAGGGCGTCGATTGGTGGGAAGGAAAGACTTCCCGCGCACCCCAGTGTTCGAACCTTAAGGGTTTGCCGGAACCCCACATCCAACATTACCATTCTTTAAAATCATGAAGAAGAAGGGCCCGTTCGAGTGGACCCTGGAGGCCGACTGGGCCTTCCAAGACCTCAAGAAATACCTCACCAGCCCCTAGTGATGGTGTCACCGCGGCCTCTCGAGCCTCTGGTGCTCTACCTTTCCGCCACCCCGTACTCTGCCAGCGCGGCGCTGGTGGCAGTTCGGGAGGAGCGCCAAGACAAGGGTGTGCTGCGCCAAGCCAGAGCAGATGCAGTGCGGGGTCAGGAAGGCGCGGCAAAGCCATCAGCGGCGGAAGACCAAGCTCAACAGGGCAACATCAAAGAAGCTCCTGAGGATGGTTAGGTCTCAGGAAATCCACCACCTCAGGATATGCCATAATCTCCGCAGGACCCGAGCCTCGACAGCGTGCCAGCCCTCGTCGAGCACCCGGTGTACTTTGTCAGCACCGTACCACGGGACGCGAGGGCGTGCTACCCCATGCCGCAAAAGCTCATGCTCGCACTCTTGGTGGCCTCGCGCAAGCTGCGACACTACTTCCAGGGCCACCCCATCAAGGTCGTCTCAGCCTACCCATTGGAGAGGGTGCTCAGGAGCCCTAACTCAGCCGGAAGGGTCGCTGAGTAGAACATCTCTGGGGACCTCGACTCATAAGTCGTGATCACCGAATGCACGTGCACAGTGATCCCAGAGATCAATGCTCACTGAACACACAGAAGCTGAATAACAAGAGTCTTACATCCATACATATCGTCTTACACAAATTATGACCATTATGGTCAAGTCTTACATAGATAAAGCCACAAGGTCTGAATACAAAATAAACTTTAGCTGTGGAAATCTTCGTCGATAAGTAGAACCCATGCCATCTGCCTTAACCCTACATGCATTCTGACTGTGAAACATCCTAGTTCGCATGTTCGTCTCCAAAGAACTCTTCTTCGAACTCATGTTCTACCATGCCTGGCCAATTAAATAACCAGTGGCATGCCAATGAGTACTTTGAATGTACTCGCAAGCAACCCATGTTTTTGCTCAGGATACAATAATGCATGACATAGGTAAATTTTTGCAGAAAGCTAATTTTGTTGTTTTATGAAATGTTCAACAACTGGTAAAAAATGCATCATATGAATTCAAGTGACCTCAGGAACTGGTTACAGATATCAACATAAAGGGAGTGGGCTCCAACCCAACTCATCTATGTCCAGTCCTTTGACTTGACGCAAGTAGTTCTTCCCACACACACTGGTTTGTAAACAAGTGGACGTAGCCCAAGAGCGGTGACCCAACTGTCCTTGACCGTGGAAACGGCTATTGGAATAGTTTTACACTCTGCAGAGGTTGCACACTTTACCCGCAAGATCTCGGGAACTTCCGTGTCATCCATGACCCGCGGTACCTCAAGTACCCAGGGTAAGCACCCGATCATTACCTTTCCCTAGACAACACTAACATAGAGTCCACTCGATTGGTAGCAACCCCCGTGCCCAACATTTCTCATCTTAAGAATTTGGAGCCACGCTCCCATATTCATCTCATACCACAAGCACGGGGTACCAACGGTGTGTCCAGTGCCCTGTAAAAACAGTCATGGCCGCCCTACCTGGCACGACCCCGTCCCGAGAGAGTGCAACAAAAACTCTCTCGTCACTAGTAATGCGGGCTCCAAGGTAGTATCGACCTAGGTAATCAATAATGCCCTTTCCCATATAAGGGTAGAGTGGTTGCGCATGTAAGGTTGGAATAACGGTCGCAACTTAAACCAATTCGTTTTGAAAACAACACACACACTTGCCTCGGTACACCACTTCGTCATCAAGTGGTTACCCAACTCATTATCTCCCTCGGGCATTAGTGGCATCCAATGGGGTTTTCGAAAAGTTTTGAAAACAATCTTGCTTCCATCACCATGCATATACCCAACCCATTTGCGTAGCAGCTACTTAGCATCCAAACTACACCCACTCGCATAACCCTCATGGAAAGGTAGGGTCATGCATCATGCAAGTGTCAACGAGAAAAACAGCGGAGGCAAACCACCTCAAGTGGTCACCACATTATCATGACTTCGATGCAAGCAATAAAAGTGCCATGTGACATGCATAAAGAGGGTTTCTTAGACATGGTCAAAGGGCTGCTTGCCTGGCTTAGCAAAGTCTTCTGGGTCTTCAAAGTCTTCTGGTCCAACTCCTTCGTCAGCAACGCAATCTATCGTCGCAAAATAATAACGAGAAAAATAAGGCAATAATAAAACAGAAAAAACCAAAGTGCTCAGAAAAATGTAAACTCATTTTTGTTAAATACTAGGGTGAAAACTAAGAAGGGGAAAATTCCTAGTTTTGGTTTTGAAGTGGCAGAATAGGAGAAATGGATTTTCAGAGGGTTTTAAACATATTCAAATTTGAGTTTGAATATGAACAGTACATAAAAGTTTTTTGGGCATGAGTAAAAGTTATACCATTAAATAGGTGGGATTTTTAGAAAAATATGGGAGTTGGAATTATTGCATTTGGATGAATATTTAATCTTGTGGATTTTTTTGCAGAAGTGACAGAAAAGGAAAAGGAAAAAGGCCACTGTGCAACTGGGCCAGAAAAGCCGCAGTGCACAGGCCCAGAGGCGATTCGACCCAGGCGAGCCGAGCGGCGTGCGCGTGCCAGGTTTGAACCTGACGGGCTTTGCCCAGGCATCAGCGAGAGTGAGAGGCGATGGAGGGGAGAGGCTGATAGGTGGGGCCCGCCTATCATCCCTAACCCCGAGTCCAGACGGCCAACAAGCTCACCGGCGATGATACATGACATGGCGAGGTCGAGCGAGGGCACGGCTGGGCTCAGCGTCGTGGTCACGGGGGTGGCCTGGTTCACCGGCGATGTGGTCACGCGGCGGAGGAGCTTCGGGTGACGGTGGTTCTAGCCGTTTCTGACTTCAAAACAAGCGGGAAACAGGGGGGGAAACGATCAGTGGTGTTCGGGGGTTCCAGATCGAGGCAGAGGAGGAGCGGGGAGATCTTCTACCGTGCGGACGACGGCGAGCCACCACGGCGGAGCTCGAGCTCGATCTCGATCTTGAGAGCTTCTTGAAAGGAGCGGGTGGTGAGGAGAGGAGGGTTCGGGGAGGCCCTTAAATAGGCGAACGGCGGGGTGCCGTGGACCCATGCGCCGGCGAGCTCTTGCTCGTCGCCACAGGGCTCGGGAGGAGCTGGCGCTGTGTCTGGGGTGTTTCTGGGTGTGGACTACGCCGAGGGGAACTAAGGAAGAGAGCGGGGAGGGGTCAGAGACGTTGCGCATGTGAGCTCGCTCACTGGAGCTCTCGAGTGGCCGGTGCGCGTGCGAGCAGGGGCAGGAGAGAGAGAGAGGAAGGAGGGTGACAGAGGCGTGGCGTGTCATAGACGTCGAGGCGCATCGTCGGACGCACTGGGGAGGCCCAAGGTGGCCGGAGGTGGTTGGCAGGGGGCGGCTACAGTGCCTGGCCGCACTGTAGCGCGCTCTGGAGCGTGCAAATGGCATGCCATGGCATTTTATATGCCTTGTGGGGACGGCCACTGATGTCTGGCTACCCAAGGGGGCAGTAAAGAAGAGGGGAGGGGCATTGGGTGCCCTCGAGAGCCAGTAGGAGAGGAGTGGGGTTGAGAGAGAGAGAGAGAGAAATGGGCTGTCCAGAGAGAGAAAGTGGGGTTTTACCCCTCCAATAATTGAGCTGTGGATTTTACATTGTTACTGGAGGTGCAAGGGGACTAGGAGGGGCTGTCGTAAAACTTTGAGCCCACGGAGATTAGTGGAAGGGGTCAGAATGGTGTTTTTGGAAATGTGGCAGAAGGTGTTTGTTGCTTGTTTGGGTAAGCAAATGAACTCCATTTGGCATAAGACTCCACAGGGTGAAATGGAACATATAATTAGGGCCTTCCACCAATTTTGAGCTCATTTGGGAATAGTTGCCAATGCAACTTTTGTAAACCCTAGAAATTAGCAGAAATGAACTTGTGTAGATCTAGTTGAGAAAATCACTTCCCCTTGATGCACCACTTGGTTTAGTGGCCTCATTTGGTCATGTGAACATGCTCACAAAAGTTGGGGTCAAGGAGAGAAAGTTGGTAGTACAAAGTTGTTCAAATTTGATTCTGGTCAGAGAGGGTTTTGGGGCATTTTGGTGAGCCAAAATGACCTTGATTGATTTGAGGCTTTGCAAGGTGATCACAATATGCATTTGTGACTTGCAGGATTTTCCTTGGATTTTTATGAAAGTATTTCCTATAGAAATATTTCAAATCCTTGAAATGGGCATAAATGGTTTTGGGAGGGTTTGTCCAATATTTTGAACATGGCCATGTGTTGAAACTCTTATATATGGATAACATATGTCCACTAAGTTTCCCTGATTTTTGTCAAATATTTTTGAAACAATAAAATAATTTTTCCCTATTAAAGACCATTTCTGGCCTTAAGGAAAAGCTTTTAAATAAAATAGGAAAATAACTTTTAATTTTTTTGTGGTTTATGGGAATCCTATATCTAATAGGTTTCAAATATACTCTTTGAAATATTTTCAATACCCCAAATCAAGTACTTGTAGTGCAAACCTCAATTCAGGGGTTTTTGGAAAACTAATTTTTGAAAATACTATTTGGCCAAATTATTTTTGTAAGAAAATACTATATTGCACTATACGCATGGCATGATCATTGGGCAGAAGTTTGGGGCAAGGAGATGAAGTACGGAAGGTGGAGTAGTTGAATTTAAAGAGGACTTGAAAAACCACACAGAGAAAACCAACGAAAAAATAAAAGCCAAATAATGCAAAAGTTTTTGTCAAACCACACTTTATCATGATTTATTAGCTTAAGTGTTGTGGCATGAAAATCTGGGTGTGACAGACCTACCCCCTTACAAGAATCTCGTCCCCGAGATTCCCAAACTAGGCGTGGAAAGGAATACAAAAACTAGACCTGGGGTAGTCTTCACGTCCTCATACTGCCTTTGCTTCCGAGTGGTTCTTCATTGATCCTTGATGTACTCAATGGCGTGGCTTCATGTATGACGTCCTGCTTGGTCCAGGTTGCAATTGGGATCTCTCGCATAGGTCATATTGGGCTCGAGGTCAATGGCACAGTGATCGATGTCCTTGTAGAGACCAGACTAGTTAGGAAGTTGGAAACATTTTTGGAGTGGTGTTGTGTGGAAAAATGTTGTGCACAGTGGGTGACTCAGGTGGTAACTCTAGCTGGTAGCTGTCTATCCTTCGTCTTGAAGTGATCTTGGAGAGGGCCGATAAATCTTGGTGTGATCTTCCCTTTGACATGGAAATGCTTGATTCCTTTGAGAGAAGTGGCTTGCAGATACACCTGGTGTTTGATGAGAAATTTCACTCCTTGACGATGGTGGTTGGTATAGTTCTTTCTCCTTGGCATGGCAATCTTCAAATGTTCCTTAACCAGCTGAACGACTCTTCTTCTGTCTTCGGGTAGACAAGTAGGTTACCAAATAATGATGACAGCTATCTTGTCTAAGTACTCCATGGAGACTTGTTCACGGGGTACATAAAGTAGGCTGGGGAGTGGTGGTGGTCACGGTTGAGTGTTGGTCAGGGTCTACTTGACCTAGAGCCAAAGCTCATGGTCATGATCCGACCATGTTGTGGCTTGGTAGGGCTTAAGGGTTTCAAGGATTCTAGTGTGTGAGTGAACATTTATCATCTTATCCTTAAGCACGGCTTCTGAGATGCCAATAGTCTATCTAGTCCCTCAACAAATAACCTTATACCACCGAAAGCATTATTTCATATAGGTAAAATCCAATCATCACTCATGTGATCCATATTCTCGTGACTCCCGAGAGGAGGTCTAACAAAATCATATATGTCTATGATCCCCAAACTCATATGTATGGCTACCCCTAAAAATCCATGGGTAGAGCATACAAGCTTCCAAGCGGGAATAAAACACAACAATCCAAGTGCTCATCCTATTCTTCCAAGGTCCATCTTAGTGTATCTCTATCCTAAGGAAACACGTCGTATGCCACTCCAAAATCTTGTTTCCTTCCTATGAATCAACTCCAACAACCCGTTAACTTCCATTAATCACTACATAATCCTTTAATTCTACAAATCCTAGTGTCTATGGTGTTCCACATGATCTCCTAAATTCTATAATCCCCAAATACTTGAAAGGGTTGTCTCTACTATAGTAATTCCACCAACTTCCATGGTCAAGTAAACTCCAAGGTCATGCTTATATCAACTCCGACAATTAATCCAATCTCCTAGTTTATCGTCCACCGAGAAACATGGTACCATGATCGAGGTCATCATTCTAAATCCAATTTACTCTGAACCATGTAGACTTACTCACCACCTATACTCCACTAGGATCACCTATTTAAATCCAAATCTCATGTCCAACGAGAATTCCTACATGTTCCCCCAAGTCATTTACGTGATATTAACTGTCTCCTATCAATATCCCATGGCTAAGTTAAATCCATATACTTCCAAGAATTCTAGCTTGCGATCATAATTGTCCTACTAAATCCAGTTTACTCAAGGGTAAGGAAAGTAATGCTACTCCATAAACATGATCCCACCAAGTTCATCTACCAACATGAAAGCCTCATAATCCACCAAATAGTCTCATATAATTCCTCAAAGTCATTGATATAAACTCATCAATTCATTTTTCCCCTATTCCTATATCCTCAAACTGGTCTTCCCTATGGCATCATCAGTTCTTGTGCTATATTAGGATGATAATGTGCTCACACCCTACGTCCACTAGTTCCATAATGAACCCAATGTTGAGCAAGGTTACGGAGGCTTAAATGGTTCTCTTGCAATTCCGTGGGTTAAGCACATGGTTAAGGATTCGAGATGGGTTATCTCATGAAGTCTCGAAGGGTCTAGGGATGGGGTTCCAGTCATGAGGGTTAATACTACGGGATTGCACTTGGTCGAGGAGGCTGTAGCAAAAGTCTTCACTGTCAGTTGCTTGCCGAGGTGGAATCCTTGGTGCATTTTGTCTTGCTGGTCTTCAGAGATGAGAGGGAGAAGTAGTATGGAAGGGGGATGCCTAAAAGGGGGTTTTATGGTGTAAGTGTAAACAAACAAGTATTGTAAAGGCCACACACAATTCCATTAAGACATGATAGGTGATACAGTCGCGTACAAGCTGCCTAGGGCAAATGTGTGACTTATATCAGAACACAAACAAAAGAACAAGCAACACAGAACGTGGTTCCATTCGAACCATCACACAGACTCGACTACGCATATGGGGGTACACGACTCATCCTACCCTAGGGGTTCTCGGACTTGGTAGTCGTGCTTGCTTGGAGAGAAGGGCATTTAGTCTTCAGTTTCTGGGTTCCCCTTGTGGTGCCAATGGGTATGCGACAGTCGGCCACCTGTTGGGACACATCCTTTTAATGTGCCCAAGTTCACCACACCCGTGACAAGTGACGGAAGCAAAAAGGTTGTCATTCAATCTTGGGTTATGTCATCGGTGGCCTGACGATGATCTTCTATGAGGTGGATATGGAAATTCATTCCTGTGCCTCCTGCGTGGGGTTTGGTTGTGGGTTTTCCGAAGTTCCTCGATTTGTTGCTCCTGATTGGCAATGTGGTCTTGTAAGGTAGTGATTTTCTGTCATCACTCGGCCACCTTCTTCTTCTCGAGGCAGTGGAGGTGCAGAAGTGAAGGGAGGTCTTGGCGAGCCTTAAGGAATGCTTCGGTAAGGTGACGTAGAAGGTGGTCTCCTGCGTTGATGAAGCGGATCTGGTACTTGAGAGTTGGTCCTCATCTTCTGGGGAAATCATCACTTGATTTGGGGCTCCAAATCCGTTCTTGCCCAGTAGGTAGCGGGTGGCATGTTCTTCTTTCATTTCTGGAAGGAGGTCTCGAAGACGGAGGAGCGCTTCATATGCCACTTGCTGAATGGCCAGGTCTTTTGTTGGCATGGGCGGCCCAATGAAGAACCACCCCTGGGGTGAGGCCTTGGCAGGCACAAAAACCTTGGCGTAGAACTCCTTCTCGAGCACTTCATTTTCCAGTTCATGAAGGGTGTACATGGGCAGTAAGGGATAGTGGCATTGTTGGAGGCAGTCTTTTAGGAGTGATGGAAATCCTATCATAAGGAGTCTCAAGGGGGCGACGTCCTTCTACAAAAGTTGAATAGGGGAGGTCAATAAGGAGAAATATCCCTTAGGTTTGGGAAATCTCAGCAAAGAAGAGGAGTATAGAGGGTCTTGCAAACGAGTTTTGTCCTATCTAACGCCCATGCTAACTAAGGCTTCCTACAGTCAGGATGGCTCTGATACCAGCTCTGTGGGGACCCCGACTCATAAGTCATGATCACTAAATGCACGTGTACAGTGATCCCAAAGATCAATGCTCACTGAACACACAGAAGCTGAATAACAAGAGTCTTACAACCATACATATCATCTTACACAAATTATGACCATTATGGTCAAGTCTTACATAGATAAAGCCACAAGGGCTGAATACAAAATAAACTTTAGCAGCGGAAATCTTCGTCGATAAGTAGAACCCATGCCATCTGCCTTAACCCTACAGGCATTCTGACTGGGAAACGTCCTAGTTCACATGTTCGTCTCCAAAGAACTCTTCTTCAAACTCCTGTTCTTCCATGCCTGGCCAATTAAATAACAAGTGGCAAGCCAATGAGTACTTTGAATGTACTCGCAAGCAACCCATGTTTTGGATCAAGATACAACAATGCATGACATAGGTAAATTTTTGCAGAAAGCTAATTTGGTTGTGTTATGACATGTTCAACAACTGGTAAAACATGCATCATTGATAAGTCCATTTTGCATCATTCTTTTATATCGACATTTATTGCATTATGGGCTGTTATTACACATTATGTCACAATACTTATGCTTATTCTCTCTTATTTTACAAGGTTTACATAAAGAGGGAGAATGCCGGCAGCTGGGATTCTAGGCTGGAAAAGGAGCAAATATTAGAGACCTATTCTACACAGCTCCAAAAGTCATGAAACTTCAAGGAAGACGTTTTCAGAATATATAAAAAATACTTAGCGGAAGAAATTCACCAGGGGGCCACACCCTGCCCACGAGGGTGGGGGCGCGCCCTACCCCCCTGGGCGCGCCCCCTACCTCGCGGGCCCCCTGGTGGCCCTCCGGTGGCCATCTTCTGCTATATGAAGTCTTTTGATGGAAAAAAAAATCATAAGCCATCTTCTCGGATGAAACTCCGCCGCCACGAGGTGGAACCTTGGCGGAACCAATCTAGGGCTCCGGCGGAGCTGTTCTGCCGGGGAAACTTCCCTCCCAGAGGGGGAAATCATAGCCATCGTCATCACCAATGCTCCTCTCATCGGGAGAGGGCATTCTCCATCAACATCTTCATCATCACCATCTCCTCTCAAAACCCTAGTTCATCTCTTGTATCCAGTTCTTGTCTCCAAGTCCGGATTGGTGCTAGTAGGTTGCTAGTAGTGTTAATTACTCCTTGTAGTTGATGCTAGTTGGTTTAATTGGTGGAAGATCATATGTTCAGATCCTATATGCATATTAATACCCCTCTGATTATGAACATGTTTATGCTTTGTGTGTAGTTACTTTTGTTCCCGAGGACATGGGGGAAGTCTTGCTATTTGTAGTCATGTGAATTTGGTATTCGTTCGATATTTTGATAAGATGTATGTTGTCTCTCCTCTAGTGGTGTTATGTGAACATCGACTACATGACACTTCACCATCGTTTGGGCCTAGAGGACGGCATTGGGGAGTAATAAGTAGATGATGGGTTGCTAGAGTGACAGAAGCTTAAACCCTAGTTTATGCGTTGCTTTGTAAGGGGCTGATTTGGATCCATATGTTTCATGCTATGGTTAGGTTTACTTTAATACTGTTGTTGTAGTTGCGGATGCTTGCAATAGAGGTTAATCATAAGTGAGATGCTTGTCCAAGTAAGGGCAGTACCCAAGCACCGGTCCACCCACATACAAAATTATCAAAGTACCCACATGAATCATATAAGCGTGATGAAAACTAGCTTGACGATATTCCCATGTGTCCTCGGGAGCACTTTTCTCTATATAAGAGTTTGTCCAGGCTTGTCCTTTGCTACAAAAAGGATTGGGCCACCTTGCTGCACTTTATTTACTTTTGTCACTTGTTGCTCGTTACAAATTATCCTATCACAAAACTATCTGTTACCACTTATTTCAGTACTTGCACAGAATACCTTGCTGGAAACCGCTTATCATTTCCTTCTGCTCCTTGTTGGGAAATGGACACTCTTACTTATCGAAAGGACTACGATAGATCCCCTATACTTGTGGGTCATCAAGACTCTTTTCTGGCGCCGTTGCCGGGGAGTGAAGCGCCTTTGGTAGGTGGAATTTGGTAAGGAAAAATTTATATAGTGTGCTGAAATTTACTATCACTTGTTACTATGGAAAGTAATCCTCTGAGGGGCTTGTTCGGGGTATCTTCACCCCAACAAGTAGAGCAAAGAGTTGCTCCTCAACCTACTGAAAATGAAAATGTCTACTTTGAAATTCCTTCGGGTATGATAGAAAAACTGCTAGCTAATCCTTTTTTAGGAGATGGAACAAAACATCCTGATGAGCATCTAATATATGTGGATGAAGTTTGTGGATTATTTAAGCTTGCAGGTGTACCCGGAGATGTTGTTAATAAGAAGGTATTCCCTTTATCTTTGAAGGGAGATGCACCGACATGGTATAGGCTATGTGATGATATGGTGTCTTGGAATTACAAACGATTGAAATTGGAATTTCATCAGAAGTTTTATCCTATGCATCTTGTTCATCGTGATCGCAATTATATATATAATTTTTGGCCTCGCGAAGGAGAAAGCATCGCTCAAGCTTGGGGGAGGCTTAAATAATGTTATATTCATGCCCCAATCATGAGCTCTCAAGAGAAATGATTATTCAAAATTTATACGCTTGGCTTTCTGATAGCAATCGCACAATGCTTGATACTTCTTGTGCTGGCTCTTTTATGATGAAGACTATTGAATTCAAATGGGATTTATTGGAAAGAATTAAACGCAACTATGAAGATTGGGACCTCGACAAAGGTAAGGAGTCAGGTATGACACCTAGTTTTGATTGTGTTAAATCTTTTATGGATACCGATATTTTTCGTAAATTTAGCACTAAATATGGACTTGACTCTGAGATAGTAGCGTCTTCCTGTGAATCTTTTGCTACTTATGTTGATCTCCCCAAGGAGAAGTGGTTTAAATATCATCCTCCCATAGAAGTAAAAGTAGCTGCACCTATTAAAGTTGAAGAAAAGATTGTCACTTATAATGATCCTATTGTTCCTACTGCATATGTTGAGAAACCACCTTTTCCTGTTAGGATAAAGGATCATGCTAAATATTCAACTGTGGTTCGTAAAAGCAATATTAAAACATATACACCTCCTGAGCAAGTTAAACTTGAACCTAATATTTCTATTGTTAAAGATCTCTTGTCTAATAATATTGATGGGCATGTTATTTATTTCTGTGATGAAACTGCTAGAATTGCTAAACCATGTGCTAAAGATAAACCTAGACCTATGGTAGGCATGCCTGTTATTTCTGTTAAAATAGGAGATCATTGTTATCATGGCTTCTGTGATATGGGTGCTAGTGCTAGCGCAATACCTCATTCCTTATACAAAGAAATTATGCATGATATTGCACCTGCTGAGACAGAAGATATTGATGTCACAATTAAACTTGCCAATAGAGATACTATTTCACCAATGGGGATTGTTAGAGATGTTGAAGTCTTGTGTGGGAAAACTAAATATCCTGCAGATTTTCTTGTTCTTGGTTCCCCACAAGATAGCTTTTGTCCCATTATATTTGGTAGACCCTTCATGAACACTGTTAATGCTACCATATATTGCAAAAGGGATGTTGTTACTATTGGTTTAGATGATATGACTCATGAATTTAATTTCTCTAAATTTAGTAGACAACACCGTGAAGAAGAATTACCTAGTAAGATGAAATTATTGGTCTTGCTTCTATTGCCGTACCTCCTAGTGATCCTTTAGAACAATATTTGCTAGACCATGAAAATGACATGTTTATGAATGAAAAAGGGAAATAGATGAAGTATTCTTTAAACAGGAACCTATTCTGAAAAACAATTTACATGTTGAAATCTTAGGGGATCCTCCTCCACCCAAGGGTGATCCCGTGTTTGAGCTTAAACCGTTGCCTGATACTCTTAAATATGCTTATCTTGATGAGAAAAGGATATATCCTCTTATTATTAGTGCTAACCTTTCAGAGCATGAGGAAGAGAGATTATTGAAAACTCTGAAGAAGAAACATGCTGTTATTGGGTATACTCTTGATGATCTTAAGGGCATTAGTCCCACTCTATGCCAACATAAAATTAATTTGGAAGAAGATGCTAAACCAGTTCATGATCATCAATGACGGCTGAATCCTAAAATGAAAGAAGTGGTAAGAAAGGAAATACTAAAGCTCCTTGAGGATGGTATAATCTATCCAGTTGCTGATAGTCAGTGGGTAAGTCATGTCCATTGTGTCCCTAAGAAGGGAGGTATTACTGTTGTTCCTAATGATAAAGATGAATTGATTCCTCAAAGAATTATTACAGATTATAGGA
The DNA here is from genome assembly GCF_056163025.1 of Triticum urartu. Classification (NCBI taxonomy): domain Eukaryota; kingdom Viridiplantae; phylum Streptophyta; class Magnoliopsida; order Poales; family Poaceae; genus Triticum; species Triticum urartu. The sequence goes on along the minus strand of NC_141878.1, from coordinate 296,744,759 downwards.
CGGTAATTGATTTCCGCAAATTAAATAAGGCAACTAAAAAGGATCATTACCCCTTACCTTTTATCGATCAAATGCTAGAAATATTATCCAAACATACACATTTTTGCTTTCTAGATGGTTATTCTGGTTTCTCTCAAATACCTGTGTCAGCCAAAGAACAATCAAAGACTACTTTTACATGCCTTTTTGGTACTTTTGCTTATAGATGTATGCCTTTTAGTCTATGTAATGCACCTGCTACCTTTCAAAGATGCATGATGGCTATATTCTCTGACTTCTGTGAAAAAATTTGTGAGGTTTTCATGGATGATTTCTCCGTCTATGGATCTTCTTTTGATGATTGCTTGAGCAACCTTGATCGAGTTTTGCAGAGATGTGAAGAAACTAATCTTGTCTTGAATTTGGAAAAGTGCCACTTTATGGTTAATGAAGGTATTGTCTTGGGGCACAAAGTTTCTGAAAGAGGTATTGAAGTTGAGAAAGCCAAGGTTGATGCTATTGAAAAGATGCCATGTCCCAAGGACATCAAAGGTATAAGAAGTTTCCTTGGTCATGCCGGATTTTATAGGAGGTTCATTAAGGACTTCTCAAACATTTCTCGGCCTCTGACTAATTTATTACAAAAGGATATACCATTTGGTTTTGATGATCATTGTGTAGAAGCATTTGAAATACTTAAGAAAGCATTGATCTCTGCACCTATTGTTCAGCCACCTGATTGGAGTTTACCCTTTGAAATTATGTGTGATGCTAGTGATTATGCTGTAGGTGCTGTTCTAGGGCAAAGAGTTGATAAGAAATTAAATGTTATTCAATATGCTAGTAAAACCCTAGATAATGCTCAAAGAAATTATGCTACTACTGAAAAGGAATTCTTAGCAGTTGTATTTGCTTGTGATAAGTTCAGACCTTATATTGTTGATTCTAAAGTAACTATTCACACTAATCATGCTGCTATTAAGTATCTCATGGAAAAGAAAGATGCTAAACCTAGACTTATTAGATGGGTTTTCTTTCTACAAGAATTTGACTTACATATTGTTGATAGAAAGGGAGCTGAGAACCCCGTTGCAGATAACTTGTCTAGGTTAGAAAATGTGCTTGATGACCCATTACCTATTGATGATAGCTTTCCTGATGAGCAATTAAAATGTCATAAATGTTTCTCATACTGCTCCATGGTATGCTGATTATGCTAATTACATTGTTGCTAAGTTTATACCACCTAGTTTCACTTACCAGCAAAAGAAAAAGTTCTTCTATGATTTGAGGCATTACTTTTGGGATGACCCACATCTTTAGAAAGAAGGAGTAGATGGTGTTATTAGACGTTGTGTACCTGAGCATGAACATGAACAGATCCTACGCAAGTGTCACTCCGAAGCTTATGGAGGACACCATGCTAGAGATAGAACTGCACATAAGGTATTGCAATCTGGTTTTTATTGGCCTACTCTCTTCAAGGATGCCCGTAAGTTTGTCTTATCTTGTGATGAATGTCAAAGAATTGGTAATATTAGTAGACGTCAAGAAATGCCTCAGAACTATTCACTCGTTATTGAACCATTTGATGTTTGGGGCTTTGATTATATGAGACCTTTTCCTTCCTCTAATGGATATACACATATTTTAGTTGCTGTTGATTACGTTACTAAGTGGGTAGAAGCTATTCCAACTAGTAGTGCTGATCATAACACTTTAATTAAAATGCTTAAAGAAGTTATTTTTCCAAGATTTGGAGTCCCTAGATATTTAATGACTGATGGTGGTTCACATTTTATTCATGGTGCTTTCCATAAAATGCTTGCTAAATATGATGTTAATCATAGAATTGCATCTCCTTATCACCCACAGTCTAGTGGTCAAGTAGAATTGAGTAATAGAGAGCTAAAATTAATTTTGCAAAGGACTGTTAATAGATCTAGAAAAAATTGGTCCAAGAAACTTGATGATGCATTATGGGCCTATAGAACTGCATAAAAAATCCTATGGGTATGTCTCCGTATAAAATGGTTTATGGAAAAGCATGTCACTTACCTCTCGAACTAGAACACAAGGCATATTGGGCTATTAAAGAACTCAATTATGATTTCAAACTTGCCGGTGAGAAGAGGTTATTTGATATTAGCTCACTTGATGAATGGAGAACCCAAGCCTATGAAAATGCCAAGTTGTTTAAAGAAAAAGTTAAAAGATGGCATGACAAAAGAATACAAAAGCGTGAGTTTAATGTAGGTGATTATGTATTGCTATACAACTCTCGTTTAAGATTTTTTGTAGGAAAACTTCTCTCTAAATGGGAAGGTACTTACGTTATCGAGGAGGTCTATCATTCCGGTGCCACAAAAATCAACAACTTCGAAGGCACAAATCCGAAGGTGGTGAACGGTCAAAGAATCAAACATTATATCTCAGGTAATCCCATAAATGTGGAAACCAATGTTATTGAAACCGTAACCCCGGAGGAATACATAAGGGACACTTTCCGGAACGTTTCAGACTCCGAAAAGGAATAGGTATGTGGTACGGTAAGTAAACCGACTCCAAAAGAGTTTTTAAGGCAATATTTCTCCGTTTTGGAATATTTAGAAAAATAAAAAAAATAAGAAGCAGTCCGGGAAGGACACGAGGGCTCCATGAGGGTGGAGGGCGCGCCCCCCTACCTTGTGGGCACCTCGTGTGCTCTCCGGACTCCGTTTTCTTACACGACACATATTTTGGTCGGTTAAAATTTATTATATAATCCCCCGGAGGTTTTCACTCTTGTATCATGCAATTATCCTCTGTTTTGTGTTTCAAGCTATTGCTGCTGCAGATTAGAGCAAGATGTCTTCGCAAGAGTCAGTCGGGGAGAGCCGGGTGTCTCACCCGGCACCGAGATCAATGACAAACAACAATGTTGACCTCTTTGGGCCAGCAATGGAGGAAGAGGATAGATGCCATGGAAGAGGATCAAGAAGTCACTTCCCGCTTCCGAGCTGGATTCACAATGGGAGAAGTGCAGAGCTCGGCTATTCCAAACTCGGTTATCCCTTCCAATGTTAGATTTCTTTCTTATGAGAATATGAAAAAGAGTGTCACTGGTTCTCCCGCAGCTATGCAGCACCCTTGGGTGCAGGGAGCTTTGGCTATTACAGGAAAACTCCGATAGGAAATAATGGACCTAAAGCAGCAAGTCAATAAGCTCGAGGAGGAGAATCGTATCCTGAGGGGCATCATCGCCAAGAACATCACATCACCACCCATGAAAAGAGAGACATAACCACATGGGTATGGGCACTCCCCTTGGCAACTGTCAAGCTTGGGGGAGTGCCCTGGTATCGTATCACCATCACTTTTATCCTTACCGTTTTTCTTAGTTCGATCCTTTTAGTAATATCTTGACCTAGTAGAATAAAAGTTCTTAGTGCGATCTAGTTGTGAGTTTTGCTTTATAAACCTTCTATGTAATCAAGTCCGTGAGCTATATAATAAAGATTAGTGTTGATTCAAGGGATTGATTCTTTTGCCATGATCCTAAGTGAATAAAAGAAAAGAGAAGAAATAAAAAGAAACAAAGCGATCATATGGATCTCATGGAGAGTAATGAGCTCACATAGAAAGAGTATGATGAATAAAAGTTGTTGAGAGTTGACAAACCTAGTTTTGGTCATTGTTGCAATTAATAGGAAGTAATAAAGAAAGAGAGGTCTTCACATATAGATATACTATCTTGGACATCTTTTATGATTGTGAGCACTCATTAAAATATGACATGCTAAAGAGTTGATGTTGGACAAGGAAGACAACGTAATGGGTTATGTTTTCTTACATCTGAGATAAATTATATTTTCATGGATCATCCAACATGGTTGAGCTTGCCTTTCCCCCTCGTGCTAGCCAAATTCATCACACCAAGTAGAGATACTACTTGTGCTTCAAAATACCCTTAAACCAGTTTTGCCATCAGAGTCCACCATACCTACCAATGGATTGAGTAAGACCCTCTAATCAAGTTGTCATAGGTGCAAGCAGTAAAAATTTCTCTCTAAATATGTATGACTTATTAGTGTGGAGAAATAAGCTTTATACAATCGTGTGATATGGAAGAAATAAAAGCGACAGACTGCATAATAAAGGTCCATATCACAAGTGGCAATATAAAGTGACGTTCTTTCGCATTGAGATTTTGTGCATCCAACTATAAAAGCGCATGACAACCTCTGCTTCCCTCTGCGAAGGGCCTTTCTTTTACTTTTATCTCCTACCCTGCATAAGAGTCATGGTGATCTACACCTTTCCTTTTTACATTTTATCCTTTGGCAAGAACAGTATGTTGGAAGGATCCTGGTATATATGGCTAATTGGATGTGAGTTTTCATGAACTATTACTATTGACATTACCCTTGAGGTAAGACGTTGGGAGGCAAAACTATAAGCCCCTATCTTTCTCTGTGTTCGATTGAAACTCCATACCCATAAGTATTGCGTGAGTGTCAGCAATTGTGAAAGACTATACGATAGTTGAGTATGTGGACTTGCTGAAAAGCTCTTATATATTGACTCTTTCATATGTTATGATAAATTGCAATTACTCCAATGACTGAGATTATAGTTTGTTAGTTTTCAATGAAGTTTACTATTCATACTTGAAATTGTGATTTAATTATTACTCTAGCATAAGAAATTATATGACAAGAATTATATAAATTGTTGTTCTAAGAATTATCATGATGCCCTCATGTCCGTATTTTATTTTTATCGACACCTCTATCTCTAAACATGTGGACATATTTTTCGATTTCGGCTTTCGCTTGAGGACAAGCGAGGTCTAAGCTTGGGGGAGTTGATACGTCCATTTTGCATCATGCTTTTATATCTATATTTATTGCATTATGGGCTGTTATTACACATTATGTCACAATACTCATGCCTATTCTCTATTATTTTACAAGGTTTACATAAAGAGGGAGAATGCCGGCAGCTGAGATTCTAGGCTGGAAAAGGAGCAAATATTAGAGACCTATTCTACACAGCTCCAAAAGTCCTGAAACTTCACGGAAGACGTTTTCAGAATATATAAAAAATACTCAGTGGAAGAAATTCACCAGGGGGGCCACACCCTGCCCACGAGGGTGGGGGCACGCCCTACCCCCTGGGTGCGCCCCCCTACCTCGTGGGCCCCCTGGTGGCCCTCCAGTGGCCATCTTCTGCTATATGAAGTCTTTCGATGGGAAAAAATCATAAGCCATCTTCCTAGACAAAACTCCGCCGCCACGAGGCGGAACCTTGGCGGAACCAATCTAGGGCTTTGGCGGAGCTGTTCTGCCGGGGAAACTTCCCTCCCGGAGAGGGAAATCATCGCCATCGTCATCACCAACGCTCCTCTCATCGGGAGAGGGCAATCTCCATCAACATCTTCATCAGCACCATCTCCTCTCAAAACCCTAGTTCATCTCTTGTATCCAATTCTTGTCTCCAAGTCCGGGATTGGTTCTAGTAGGTTGCTAGTAGTGTTAATTACTCCTTGTAGTTGATGCTAGTCGGTTTAATTGGTGGAAGATCATATGTTCAGATCCTATATGCATATTAATACCCCTCTGATTATGAACATATTTATGCTTTGTGAGTAGTTACTTTTGTTCCTGAGGACATGGGAGAAGTCTTGCTATTGGTAGTCATGTGAATTTGGTATTCGTTCGATATTTTGATGAGATGTATGGTGTCTCTCCTCTAGTGGTGTTATGTGAACGTCGACTACATGACACTTCACCATGGGCCTAGAGGAAGGCATTGGGGAGTAATAAGTAGATGATGGGTTGCTAGAGTGACAGAAGCTTAAACCCTAGTTTATGCGTTGCTTCGTAAGGGGCTGATTTGGATCCATATGTTTCATGCTATGGTTAGGTTTACCTTAATACTTTTGTTGTAGTTGCGGATGCTTGCAATAGAGGTTAATCATAAGTGGGATGCTTGTCCAAGTAAGGGAGTACCCAAGCATCGGTCCACCCACATACTAAATTATCAAATTACCGAACGTGAATCATATAAGCGTGATGAAAACTAGCTTGACGATATTCCCATGTGTCCTCAGAGCTCTTTTATCTATATAAGAGTTTGTCCAGGCTTGTCCTTTGCTACAAAAAGGATTGGACCACCTTTCAACACTTTATTTACTTTTGTTACTTGTTGCTCGTTACAAATTATCCTGTCACAAAACTATCTGTTACCACTTATTTCAGTACTTGCAGAGAATACCTTGCTGGAAACCGCTTATCATTTCCTTCTGCTCATCGTTGGGTTCGACACTCTTACTTATCGAAAGGACTACGATAGATCCCCTATACTTGTGGGTCATCAATCATATGAATTCTAGTAACCTTAGGAATTGGTTACAGATATCAACATAAAGGGAGTGGGCTCCAACCCAACTCATCTATGTCCAGTCCTTTGACTTGACCCAAGTAGTTCTTCCCACACACACTGGTTTGTAAACAAGTGGGCGTAGCCCAACAACGGTTACCCAACTGTCCTCGACCGTGGACACGGCTATTCGAATAGTTTTACACTCTGTAGAGGTTGCACACTTTACCCACAAGATCTGGGGAACTTCCGTGTCATCCACGACCCGCGGTACCTCAAGTACTCGGGGTAAGCACCCGATCATTACCTTTCCCTAGACGACACTAACATAGAGTCCACTTGATTGGTAGCAACCCCTGTGCCCAACATTTCTCATCTAAGAATTTGGAGCCACGCTCCCATATTCATCTCATACCACAAGCACGGGGTACCAACGGTGTGTCCGGTGCCCTGTAAAAACAGTCATGGCCGCCCTACCTGGCACGGCCCCGTCCCGAGAGAGCGCAACAACAACTCTCTCGTCACTAGTAATGCGGGCTCCAAGCTAGTATCGGCCTAGGTAATCAATAATGCCCTTTCCCATATAAGGGTAGCGTGGTTGTGCATGTAAGGTTGGAATAACGATCGCAACTTAAACCAAACCATTTTGAAAACAACACACACACTTGCCTCGGTACACCACTTCGTCATCAAGTGGTTACCCAACTCATTATCTCCCTCGGGCATAAGTGGCACCCGACGGGGTTTTTGAAAAGTTTTTGAAAACAATCTTGCTTCCATCACCATGCATATACCCAACCCATTTGTGTAGCAGCTACTTAGCATCCTAACTACACCCACTCGCATAACCCTCATAGAAAGGTAGGGTCATGCATCATGCAAGTGTCAACGAGAAAAACAGTGGAGGCAAACCACCTCAAGTGGTCACCACATTATCATGACTTCGATGCAAGCAATAAAAGTGCCATATGACATGCATAAAGAGGGTTTCTTAGACATGGTCAAAGGGCTGCTTGCCTGGCTCAGCAAAGTCTTCTGGGTCTTCAAAGTCTGCTGGTCAAACTCCTTCGTCAGGAACGCAATCTATCCTCACAAAATAATAACGAGAAAAATAAGGCTATAATAAAACAGAAAAACCAGAGTGCTCAGAAAAATGTCAACTCATTTTTGTTAAATACTAGGGTGAAAACTAAGAAGGGAAAAATTCCTAGTTTTGGTTTTGGAGCGGCAGAATAGGAGAAATGGATTTTCAGAGGGGTTTAAACATATTCAAATTTGAATTTGAATATGAATAGTACATAATAGTTCTTTGGGCATGAGTAAAAGTTATACCATTAAATAGGTGGGATTTTTAGAAAAATATGGGAGTTGGAATTATTGCATTTGGATGAATATTTAATCTTGTGGATTTTTTTGGAAAAGTGAGAGAAAAGGAAAAGGAAAAAGGCCACTGTGCAACTGGGCCAGAACAACCGCAGTGCACAGGCCCAGAGGCGATTCGGCCCAGGCGAGCCGAGCGGCGCGCGCGCGCCAGGTTTGAACCTGATGGGCGGGGGCCAGGCGTCAGCGAGAGAGAGAGAGGCGATGGAGGGGAGAGGCTGACAGGCGAGGCCCGCCTGTCATCCCTAACCTTGAGTCCAGACGGCCAGCGAGCTCACCGGCGACGATGCAGTGCATGGCGAGGTCGGGCTAGGGCACAGCCGGGATCAGCGTCGTGCCGCCGTTTGGGTGGAGGTGGAGTTGGTCGCCGGGGTGGCTTGGTTCACCGGCGATGAGGTCGTGCGGTGGAGGAGCTTCGGATGGCGGTGGTTCCGGCCGTTTCTGACTGCAAAACGAGCGGGAAATAGGGGGGAAACGATCAGTGGTGTTCGGGGGTTCCAGATCGAGGCAGAGGAGGAGCAGGGAGAGCTTCTACCGTGCAGACGACGGCGAGCCGCCGCGACGGATCTTGAGCTCGATCTAGATCTCGAGAGCTTCTTGAGAGGAGCGGGTGGTGTAGGGGGTGATTAGGGGAGTGAGAGAGCGAGTGGTGAGGAGAGGAGGGTTCGGGGAGGCCCTTAAATAGGCGAACGGCGGGGTGCTGTGGACCCGTGCGCCAGCGAGCTCCTGCTCGTCGCCATAGGGCTCGGGAGGAGCTGGCGCTGTGTCTGGGGTGTTTCTGGGCATGGACTACGCCGAGGGGAACTAAGGGAGAGAGCGGGGAGGGGTCAGAGACGCCGCGCGTGTGAGGTCGCTCACTGGAGCTCTCGGGCGGCCGGTGCGCGTGTGAGCAGGGGCAAGAGAGAGAGAGGAAGGAGGGGGACAGAGGCGTGGCGTGTCATGGACATCGAGGCACATCGTCGGGCGCGCTGGGGAGGCCCGAGGTGGCCGGAGGTGGTTGGCAGGGGGGCGGCTACAGTGCCTGGCCGCACTGTAGCGCGCTCTGGAGCATGCAAATGGCATACCATGGCATTTTATATGCCTTGTAGGCACGACCACTGATGTCTGGCTGCCCTAGGGGGCAGTAAAGAAGAGGGGAGGGGCATTGGGTGCCCTGGAGTGCCAGTAGGAGAGGAGTGGGGTTGAGAGAGAGAGGGAAATGGGCTGTCCAGAGAGAGAAAGTGGGGTTTTACCCCTCCAATAATTGAGCTGTGGATTTGACATTGTTACTGGAGGTGCAAGGGGACTAGGAGGGGCTGTCGTAAAACTTTGAGCCCACGGAGATTATTGGAAGGGGTCAGAATGGTGTTTTTGGAAATGTGGCAGATGTCGGCGTTCTGGGAACGGGGGTCCCCAGACTTGCCTGCCTGCGGCCTGCGGCGTGGCTCAAAGGGGGGCCCAGCGCGGCCCATCTTCACCAACACAAACCCAAGACCCTCGCGAGGGGCCAAGCCTCGCGGGGCGGACGACGCGGAGCTTCCTCAGGCGCGGCCTCGTCAGGCTGGCTCACGAGGAGGCGGAGAGATCAATGCGGGGTATCTCACGAGGTGCCCATGACGCAAGCCATGACGACCGGGGGCGCCAGGCGGGTGCCAGCCCGCGCAGCGTCCTCCCTTCCTCTTTGGTGCAAAGGGGGCAAGCGCAGCTGCGGAGTACCGAGGCATCAGGCAAAGGTTGCCATTTCGGTGCAACGAGCCACCCACAGAGCAAAAGGAGGCTGGGGAAAATGAGCTGGCCAGAGAGTCAGAAAGATAGAGAAGATCTGGTAGAGAGAGAGGGGGGTGACTGTGCTCCTCCTAGCAGTTCATCACCCCAGCCAAGAGCAGACCCTCGCGAGGTTGTTCTTCCTTGTATTGTTCATCATCATCAGCCCAAGAGGCAATCCACCACACCACACACTGGAGTAGGATATTACACCACAACGGTAGCCCGAACAAGTATAAACCCTGTGTCTCTTGTGTTGTTCTTTCCTTAGTTTAGATCCTAGTAAGGCGGAGGAGTGCAGGTAGGTAGGAGGCGAAATCTCCGCGCACACCCCAGTGTTCGAACCTCAAGGGTTTGCCGGAACCCGAAATCTGACATTTGGGGCGCCAGGTAGGGGTGCGCCGGGATTCGTCTCCCACCACCCCGTTCTCCTTCGACCATCACGCCCATGTCTGACGCTCGTCGGGCCCGCGCCGAGCGCCAGGCCGCGCTCGCTTCCCGCGTCGCCCAGACGGCCCCTGTCGGCGGGCGTCCTCGCCGTTCCCCATCGCCTGCCGTCAACGCCGCCACCGGCCCGACGGGGGACGAGCAGCGAGCATCGTCCCAGCATCCGCCCGTGCGGCAAGACGGCTGCACCGCAACTCCCTCGCTCACCCCAGCTGGCTCTTCGTCCCGCGCGCTCCGCGCGCCCATGGAGCCCTGCAACCTCTCCCCCGTCCATCGCACTGCACCAACACCCCCGGTCGTCGCGGCCCTCTTGGGCGGCTCGCAGGCGCCGCCTACAAGTCACCACGTCAAGCCATTCATCCACTGGGTCAGCGCCGCTTCCACGCGGCAGGGGGCTCCCCTGGACCGGGCGGCGCCCGAGACCGGCCTGACCTTCAGCCCGGAGGACCACCCCTCTAACTCGGCCTGCTCGGGTGCGCTCCCCATGCTGTGCACCCCCACCATCTGCCAAGTGGCCATCACCAGAACCCTCATTGATGGCGACGCGGGCCTCAACATGCTCTCAGTCGAGGCCTTCAACCTCCTCTGCATACCCCTGGAACGGCTGCAACCCAGCCGGCCCTTCTCAGGCGTTGGGGGCAAGTCGTCCAGCTCCTTGGGACAGATCCGGCTCCCAGTAACCTTCGGCACCTACGACAACTTCCGCACGGAGCTGGTCGACTTCGACATCGCCCCCATCGGCCTCCCCTACAACGCCATCCTCGGCTACCCAGCGCTGGCCTAGTTCATCGCCGTGACGCACCCGGCGTACAACCTCATGAAGATGCCCGGGAGTAGCGGTGTCCTCACTGTGCACGGGGACACCGGGGACGCGCTGCGGGTGCTCAAGCTCGCCTTCAAGACGGCGGCATCGGCACAGCCCGCCAACTAGGAGACCCCCGGGCCCAATGGGGCTGCACCCGCCAAGAAGAAACAGTTGTTCACCCAAGACAAGGCAGAAACCAAGCAGATACCCGTCGATGAGGACGGATCCACCAACGCCACTTTCACCATAGGCGCCCACCTCAAACCCGAGAAGGAGAAGGCCCTGGTCGGGTTCCCGCACGCAAACAAGAAGGTATTCGGTTGGGAGCCTGACCAGTTGGCAGGGATCCCTAGGAGTGTAATCGAGCATCACCTCAACGTGTGCCCCAACGTGCACCCTGTGAAGCAGAAGGCCAGGCGGCAGTCCACAGAAAAGCAGGCCTTCATCGTCCAAGAGACCCACAAATTGGAAGCTGCTGGGGTCATTCGCGAGGTCCGATACCTGAATTGGTTGGCCAACCCTGTCGTTGTGCCAAAGAAGGGAGGGAAGGAGCGCATGTGTGTCGACTTCACCAACATCAACAAAGCATGCCCGCAAGATCCGTTCCCGCTCCCCCGCATCGACTAGATCATCGATTCCACTGCGGAATGCGACCTGTTATGCTTCTTGGATGCCTTCTCTGGGTATCACCAGATCAAGATGGCGGTAGAAGACGTCGAGAAGACAGCCTTCCTAACACCGTGTGGGGTGTACTGCTACACATGCATGCCATTCGGGCTGCGTAACGCAGGGTGACCTTCCAGCGGCTGATGCACATCACCTTGGGCCCGCAGCTCGGGAAGAATGTTGAAGCTTACGTCGATGACATTGTGGTAAAGTGTTGGGAGGCCAGGACCTTGATACAAGACTTGGAGGAAACCTTCGCGAGCCTCAATGCAGTGAACCTACGGCTCAACCCAGAGAAGTGTGTGTTCGGAGTCCCCTCGGGCAAGCTCTTGGGTTTCCTCGTGTCCCACCGAGGCATCGAGGCTAACCCTGAGAAGGTCAAGGCGGTGGAAGACATGAGCCCGCCAAAGACCCTCAGAGAAATGCAGAAGCTCATGGGGCGCGTGACCGCGCTAGGGCGCTTCATCTCCAAGTTGGGGGAACAAGCACTGCCCTTCTTCCAGCTAATGAAGAAAAAGGGGCCCTTCGAGTGGACTGAAGAGGCCGACAAGGCGTTCCAGGATCTCAAGAGATACCTGACCAGCCCACCGGTCATGGTGGCTCCGGGCCCTCAAGAGCCCCTGGTGCTTTACCTCGCCGCCACTCCCTACTCCGCCAGCGCAGCCTTGGTGGCAGTCAGAGAGGAGCGCCGAATCAAAACCGCGGCAGCAGCCCGGGAGAAGGCAGAACAGGGACAAGGAAGGCCTACAGAAACCGCCACCGCGGCTCAGGAGGATCAGCCGCCACAGAAGGGCGCACCAGAGGCGGAAGAGGCCCCTCTTCCAGATGGCCAGTCTCAGGAGGCCTCATTGCCTCAAGAGGCGCCACGGTCCCCGAAGGGAGCCACCAGCACTGACGCACTCCACCTCGTGAGCACCCAGTGTACTTCGTCAGCACGGTGCTGCGGGATTCAAGGGCACGGTACCCCATGCCTCAGAAACTCCCCCTCGCGCTACTGATGGCCTCGTGCAAGCTGCGGCACTATTTTCAGGGTCACCCCATCAAGGTCGTGTCGTCATACCCCCTGGAGAGAGTACTCAGGAGCCCTAATTCAGCTGGAAGGGTAGCTGAGTGGAACATAGAACTGCAAGCGTTTCAGCTCGAATTCAGCACGACCAGAGTCATCAAGGGAGCAGCGTTGGCGGATTTTGTGGCAGAATGGACGGAGGCGCCAGTCCTCAAGGCCGACGAGGATCGGTCCCTGTCCCCGGGAAGCGAGGCGCCAGAAGGCTGGGTCATGTACTTCAATGGGGCGTTCTCCAGGCATGGCGCTGGGGCTGGGGCGGTGCTTAGATCGCCCGCTCAGGACAAGCTCTATTACACCGTGTAGCTCTGTTTCCAGCAAGGTGAAAAGGTCTCCAACAACATAACAGAGTATGAAGGTTTAATAGCGGGCTTGAAGGTCGCGGCTGCCCTGGGGGTGAAACGCCTCACCATCAAGGGCGATTCGCAGCTCCTTGTCAATTTCTCCAACAAGGTGTACGAGCCGAAGGATGAGCACATGGAAGCCTACCTAGCGGAGATCCGCAAGATGGAGAAGCAGTTCTAGGGGTTGGAGTTGCAGCATGTGCCCCGTGGCACCAATCAGGAGGCCGACGACATCGCCAAACGGGCGTCCAGGCGGTTACCTCAGGAGCCCGGCGTTTTCGAGGAGCGGCTCTTCAAGCCATCAGCCCTGCCGTCATTATCGAACACGGCTTAGCCCCGGGAGGAGCTCCCCCAGCCACCTGCCTCAGGGGCTCCAGCCTGTGGCCCGGCCTCAAGAGCACGTCTGCTCCTGACGATGGAACCTTACGAGGGATGTTGAATCGCGGAGCTCCGGAGTTACCTAACGCAAGGGACCCTGCCGGAGAAGGAGGAGGAAGCAGAGCGAGTGGCACGCCAGGCCATGGCATACTGCATCAAGGATGGAGAGATCTACTCGAAGCGGCCAAACGATGTATCCCTGCGCTGCATCTCCAGGGAGCAAGGGAAGGAACTGCTGGAAGATATACACGGCGGAGATTGTGGACACCATTCATCATCACGGACCCTTGTCGGCAAGGCGTTCCGTAGTGGGTTTTATTGGCCCACCGCGCTCAATGACACCGTCGAACTAGTGAAAGCGTGTGAGGCCTGCCAGTTCCACGCCAAGCAGATCCATCAGCCAGCAGGAGGCTTGCAGACTATACCCCTTTCGTGGCCATTCGTAGTCTGGGGGCTGGATATCTTGGGCCCGTTTCCTCGGGCGCCTGGGGGCTACCGCTACCTCTACGTCGCCGTGGACAAGTTCACCAAGTGGGCTGAAGTAGAGGCTGTCCGCACCATTCCCGCAGGTTCCGCGGTCAAGTTCATCAAGGGCATCATGAGCCGGTTCAGGGTGCCAAATCGCATCATCACGAACAACGGTTTGCAGTTTACCAGTAACCTCTTCAAAACATACTGTGCTAACCTTGGAACGCAGATATGCTACGCTTCGGTGGCGCACCCCCGAAGCAACGGCTAGGCTGAGCGAGCCAACGCGGAGGTCCTAAGGGGCCTCAAGACCAGGACGTTCAAGAGGAAGCTGGAGGCCTGCAGCAGAGGTTGGTACGACGAGCTTCAGTCCGTGTTGTGGTCCATCCGCACAACCGCGACCAAGCCGACTGGAGAGACCCCGTTCTTCCTGGTCTACGGAGCCAAAGCGGTCCTCCCTCACGAGGTCAGACGTCGCTCCACGCGGGTCTTGGCATTTGACAAGGCGCAGCAGGATGCCATGCGGGGGATGGACCTCGTGCTGGGGGAGGAACGTCGCAGAGAATCCGCGCTACGAGCGGCATGGTACCAACAAGCACTATGGCGATATCACTGCCGCAACATCCTCCCCAGAACTCTCGAGGTAGGAGACCTCGTGCTCAGGCGGGTTCTCTCTAGGGAGGGGCTGCATAAGCTCTCTCCCATGTGGGAGGGCCCGTTCAAAGTTGTTCATGTTTCCAGGCCCGGCTCCGCGCGCTTGGAGACTCAGGAGGGGGTGCCAGTCTAGAATGCATGGAACATCCAGCACCTCTGGAGGTTCTACCCCTAAAAAGGCCCAGAGCCTGTGAAGAAGGCGAATGCCTGTGAAGCTATTGCGTTTTGGAAAAGGCCCGGAGCCTGTGAAGAAGGCGAATGCCTGTGAAGCTATCGTGTTTTGGAAAAGGCCCGGAGCCTGTGAAGAAGGCGAATGCCTGTGAAGCTATCGCGTTTTGGAAAAGGCCCGGAGCCTGTGAAGAAGGCGAATGCCTATGAAGCTATCGCGTTTTGGAAAAGGCCCGGAGCCTATGAAGAAGGCGAATGCCTGTGAAGCTATCGCATTTTGGAAAAGGCCCGGAGCCTGTGAAGAAGGCGAATGCCTGTGAAGCTATCGCGTTTTGGAAAAGGCCCAGAGCCTGTGAAGAAGGCGAATGCCTGTGAAGCTATCGCATTTTTGAAAAGGCCCGGAGCCTGTGAAGAAGGCCAGCGCCTGTGAAGCTCGCCGCCCGTGACACTCTCACGTAATAATGAGTTGGGGCTGTACAAGCCCCGGAGTCTCAGGAGCGCCGGCCTCAGGCCCTGGGGCTCCCTCCCACGCCTAGTGGCAGCACTTAGCTCCGCGCTGGTGAGAAGATGTCAAAGACTAGATTAGGTGCTGGACACGGCTTTTCATTTGCTTTCCGTAGTTGGCTTGTTCCTTCTCATTTGAAGTTTTATTGAAGTTGTCGCCGTCTTTGGCTTGTGGTTCTTCGACTTTTCACTCTCCTGCCTCGACTTCTCCTGTGCAAGGCCTCGCGAGGAGAGCAGCTGAGCACCCTCGCGAGTGTTCCTATCTTAGTCATTCAAAGAATTCGCGGCCTAGGCCCCTTACAGGAGCACCCCTCCAGTCCGTGCCCCATGGGCACCGCCACACAAACAAAGGGCCTGGGTCGGTCGCCCCCCCACGGCCGGGGCCGGGAACTATCCACGCTCGGGCACGTAGCCGGAAGGTACGGTAACGAAAGCAAAACAATGATTAACAGCAATAACCCAAACACGCCCCCGCGGGGCACCACACTATTTTCTTTGTTACGCAGGAAAAAGGAAAAGAAAGAACAAATCCGGTGCGGCTCGCCTCACACCGGCCCGCAGGGAAGGCCCGAGCTGCCTCCGGAGCTCAGGCGGACTCCCTCTCGCGCTTCACCGGGGCGTGACGGCGGGCGGACACGTTGCCACCCCCCAAGCAGATACGACGGCGTGGAGGCTGACCGCGGCCACCGCTAGAAGAGTCGCCGCCCGAAGAAGAACCGGAGAAGCTTGAGGAACCCTGAGCACCGCCGGCCGCGCGAGTGCTGCCCTCTCCATCATCGCCGGAGCTGGGTTCCCAGCCGCAGTCGTCACCCTCGGGGCAGCACCTTGCGCGGCGACCTTCTTCCCCAAACACCCTCACGTAGAGCGTGGCATCGCCGTCGAACTTGAAGTGTAGGGTGCACCGACGGCTCAGGCCACGCGCGTGGGCAAACGTATGCCAACCGCGGGCCAGGAACAGGCTCCCGGTCGTGGAGACCTCCAGTGAGACCCATGAGGCCCGGCTGCAGCAGCTGTCGGCCTGGAGCCAGAGGCCGCCCGGGGCGCCGGCCGGGAGCTCGCCAAGGAGGAAGCGAGGAAGTGGAAGCCGGGTGCTGGTCAGCCCCACCGACCACATGACGAACTCCGGCAGCACTTCAGCAGCACGAAAGCGCGGCCTAGGGGGACGCGCAGCCGGAGCGCGCCCCCCGGCCGTAGCAATCCGCCCCGTCGCTGTGCTGAAGATCGCCTCCACGGCCGTGGGGAGCCACCATGGTGGCCACAGGATGTTTACGAGGGCGCCCTCGGCCGCGCTTGGGTGGGGTAGAGGCAAGCTCAACCTGGTGAGCCTTCCCCTTCTCTGCGGCCGAGAACCTCCTTGACGGGGCCATGAAGAAAAGGAGAAGCAAGGAGAGATGAACTGGAAGGGCGCGCGCCGGTCCATACTTATAACTGGCGATGGCCAACCAACGGCCCCCACGATCGCAGGTAATTATGACCCGCTTTGCATGCAGGGACTTGTCCAATCCGTGCAGTTGCCGAGGCGCCATGGGGAAGTGGAGACGCCCACGTCCAATCAACCGCCACGCGGCGCCCAAGGCCGTATGCTGTTAGGGCCCGCGGCGCTTCGCTCATGCCCTTCCGCCTCCCTGCACGGCCAAGTACGGGTGCGCCTTGAGCCCGGGGGCTACTGTCGGCGCTCTGGGAACGGGGGTCCCCAGACTTGCCTGCCTGCGGCCTGCGGCATGGCTCAAAGGGGGGCCCAGCACGGCCCATCTTCACCAACACAAACCCAAGACCCTCGCGAGGGGCCAAGCCTCGTGGTGCGGACAACGCGGAGCTTCCTCAGGCGCAGACTCATCAGGCTGGCTCACGAGGAGGCGGAGAGATCAAGGCGGGGTATCTCACGAGGTGCCCGTGACGCAAGCTATGAAGACCGGGGGCGCCAGGCGGGTGCCAGCCCGCGCAGTGTCCTCCCTTCCTCTTTGGTGCAAAGGGGGCAAGTGCAGCCGCGGAGTACCGAGGCATCAGGCAAAGGTTGCCATTTCGGTGCAACGAGACCAAGACCAGGAAGACTACGAGACGGAGGTCACCATGGAGCCCAAGACGGCGTCATCACCAGAGCTTTGCGCAGGCGAAGACCACTTTTGTCAGGATAGTTGATACTAGCTGTCCCCCTTCAAATTAGCCCGCCATTGTTGGCTCCCTTCTCGCTCGATATTTGGGAAGAGGACCAGGGCCTCTATAAATAGGACCAGCCACCGACAGAGCAAAAGGAGGCTGGGGAAAAAGAGCTGGCCAGAGAGTCGGAAAGATAAAGAAGATCAGGTAGAGAGAGAGAGGGGTGACTGAGCTCCTCCCAGCAGTTCATCGCCCCAGCCAAGAGCAGACCCTCGCGAGGCTGTTCTTCCTTGTATTGTTCATCATCATCAGCCCAAGAGGCAATCCACCACACCACACACTAGAGTAGGGTATAACACCACAACGGTGGCCCGAACCAGTATAAACCCTGTGTCTCTTGTGTTGTTCTTTCCTTAGTTTAGATCCTAGTAAGGCGGAGGAGTGCAGGTAGGTAGGAGGCAAAATCTCCACGCGCACCCCAGTGTTCGAACCTCAAGGGTCTGCCGGAACCCGAAATCCGACAGCAGAAGGTGTTTGTTGCTTGTTTGGGTAAGCAAATGAACTCCATTTGGCATAAGACTCCACAGGGTGAAATGGAACATATAATTAGGGCCTTCCACCAATTTTGATCTCATTTGGGAAAATTTGCCAATGCAACTTTTGTAAACCCTAGAAATTAGCAGAAATGAACTTGTGTAGATCTAGTTGAGCAAATCACTTCCCCTTGATGCACCACTTGGTTTAGTGGCCTCATTTGGTCATGTGAACATGCTCACAAAAGTTGGGGTCAAGGAGAGAAATTTTGTAGTACAAAGTTGTTCAAATTTGATTTTGGTCAGAGAGGGTTTTGGGGCATTTTGGTGAGCCAAAATGACCTTGAAATGTGATCACAATATGCATTTCACCCTGTGGCCTCATTGGGGCATTTCGGCTTTGCAAGGTGATCACAATATGCATTTGTGACATGCTGGATTTTCCTTGGATTTTTATGAAAATATTTCCTGTAGAAATATTTCAAATCCTTGAAATGGGCATAAATAGTTTTGGGAGGTTTTGTCCAATATTTTGAACATGGCCATGTGTTGAAACTCTTATATATGGAAAATATATGTCCACTGAGTTTCCCTGAATTTTGTCAAATATTTTTGAAACAATAAAATAATTTTTCCCTATTAAAGACCATTTCTGGCCTTAAGAAAAACCTTTTAAATAAAATAGGAAAATAACTTCTAAAATTATATTTTTGTGGTTTATGGGAATCCTATATCTAATAGGTTTCAAATATACTCTTTGAAATATTTTTCATACCCCAAATCAAGTACTTGTAGTGCAAACCTCAATTCAGGGGTTTTTGGAAAACTAATTTTTGAAAATACTATTTGGCCAGATTATTTTTGTAAGAAAATACTATATTGCACTATACACATGGCATGATCATTGGACAGAAGTTTGGGGCAAGGAGATGAAGTACAGAAGGTGGAGTAGTTGACTTTAAAGAGCACTTGAAAAACCACACAGAGAAAACCAACTCAAAAATAAAATCCAAATAATGCAAAAGTTTTTGTCAAACCACACTTTATCATGATTTATTAGCTTAAGTGTTGTGGCATGAAAATCAGGGTGTGACAACATCGAGTTGCAAGCATTCCAGTTGGAGTTCAACACTACCAGGGTCATCAAGGGAGCCGCGCTCGCCGATTTTGTGGCAGAATGGACAGATGCCCCGGCTCTTGAGGAAGGAGAAGGTCGGTCCACCTCCCCAGGAAGCGAGGCACCAGACGGCTGGGTCATGTATTTCGATGGCGCCTTCGCGCATCAGGGCGCGGGGCTGGAGCAGTGCTCATCTCGCCCACTCAGGACAAGCTCTACTACGTCGTGCAACTCTGTTTTCCGCATGGCGAGAATGTCTCCAACAACATCGCAAAATATGAAGGCCTCATAGCTGGCCTAAGGGATGCGGTGGCTCTAGGGGTGAAGCGCCTCACCGTCAAAGGCGACTCGCAGCTCCTCGTCAACTTTTCTAACAAGGTGTACGAGCCGAAGGACGAGCACATGGAGGCCTACCTCGCGGAGGTGCGCAAGATGGAAAAGTAGTTCGCGGGCCTGGAGCTGCAGCACGTGCCCCGGGGCACCAACAAGGAAGCCAATGACATCGACAGGAGAGCATCCAAGCGGCAACCGCAAGAGCCCGACGTCTTCAAAGAGCGGCTCTTCAAGCCATCAGCTTCGCCACCTCTTTCAAGCATGACTCAGCCTCGGGAGGAACTCCCGCAACCCCCAACCACGGGAGCCCCAGCCTGTGGCCCGACCTCAGGAGCTCGACTGCTCTTGGCGCTCGAGCCCCAGGAGGAGTGCTGGATCAAGGAATTCAAGGAGTACCTGATGCACGGGACGCCGCCGGAGAAGGAAGAGGACGCAGAGCACGTGGCCCGGCAGGCCACGGCATACTGTATCCAAGACGGCGAGTTATACAGGAAACGACCGAACGATGTCACGCTGTGCTGCATCTCCAGCGATCAAGGAAGGGAGTTGCTGATTGACATACACGGCGGTGACTGCGGACTTCACTCGTCGTCACGGACCCTCGTCGGCAAGGTGTACCGCAGTGGATTCTATTGGCCTACAACACTCAACGACGCGGCCGAGCTGGTGAAGTCCTGTGAAGCTTGCCAATTCCACGCCAAGCAAATCCATCAGCCTGCTCAGGGCCTCCAAACCATCCCGCTCACCTGGCCGTTTGCGGTCTGGGGGCTGGACAACCTAGGCCCGTTTCCCGGGGCTCCAAGGGGCTACCGCTATCTCTACGTCGCCATCGACAAGTTCACCAAGTGGGCAGAAGTGGAAGCCGTTCGTACCATTCCAGCCGGCTCTGCTATCAAGTTCATCAAGGGCCTCGTAAGCCGCTTCGGGGTCCCCAACTGCATCATCACAGATAACGGTTCGCAGTTTAATAGCAACCTCTTCAAAACCTACTGTGCTAACCTTGGAATGCAGATCTGCTACGCTTCGGTGGCCCACCCCAGGAGTAACGGTCAAGCCGAGCACGCTAACGTGGAGGTCTTGAGGGGCCTCAAGACCAAGACCTTCAAGAAGAAGCTGGAGGCCTGCGGCAGGGGCTGACACGACGAGCTCTAGTCCGTGTTGTGGTCCATCCGAACCATCGCCACCAAGCCAACGGGCGAGACTCCATTCTTCCTGGTCTACGGAGCTGAAGCAGTCCTTCCTCACGAGGTCAAGCATCGTTCCGCACGGGTCCTAGCATTCGACGAAATGCAGCAGGACGCCATGCGGGGGATGAATCTCGTGCTTGGGGAGGAACACCATCGTGAAGCCATGTTGAGGGCAGCAAGGTACCAACAAGCGCTGTGGCGATACCACTGCCGCAACATCCGCTCCAGGACGCTCGAGGTGGGTGACCTCGTCCTGAGGCGGGTCCTCTCCAGGGAAGGGCTGCACAAGCTTTCGCCCATGTGGGAGGGCCCGTTCAGGGTCGTCCATGTCTGCAGACCTGGTGCAGCGCGCCTGGAGACGCGGGACAGGATACCTAACCAGAACACCTAGAACATCCAGCATCTTCGGAAGTTCTATCCATGAAGCAAGGCCCAGAGCCTTAGAAGCAAGGCCCAGAGCCTGAGCAGAAAGGCCCAAAGCCTGTGAAGAAGGCCCTGTGCCTGTGAAGATTTGCCGGCCGTGACACTCTCACGTAATAATGAGTGGGGCTGTACACTCCCCGGAGTCTCAGGAGCGCCAGCCTCAGGCCCTGGGGCTCCCTCCCACGCCTAGTGGACAGCACTTAGCTCCGCGCTGGTGAGAAGACTTGAAGACTAGATTAGGTGTCGGACGCGGATTTTCATTTGCTTTCCGTAGTTGACTCACTTTTTCTCAATCAAAGTTTACCTTTGGCGTTCCTTGCTGATTTGATTCCCTCGCCTCTCACTGTGTTTTTTCCGGCTCGAATTTGCTCGTGTTCTCTCTCTCGCATGCCTCGCGAGGGGGCTAGGTAGGCGCCCTCGTGAGCATTTTTTCTCCTTTCTGCCTTCTTGTGAGCCACCATCGTTCGAGCTCAAAAGCTAGCGCACCTCTCCTAGTCCGTGCCCCTCGGGTACCGCGACACAAAGCGCCAGGTCCGGGCCAGGATGAACGCCAAATCTTTTAACGCACTTCCTAACGAGTTTTTCGCAGTTCCTGAGCGAATGCAGGCCACCGAGGCAAGATGAATGCGAGGAAATAAATGCTTCGCGAGGAAGAGGACGTCCTGAGTATACTAGGTTAAGTTATCTTTGCGCAAAATAATGACACAACACGAGAACAGCAAGCATACTGATATAACCAAGGAACCATAGTTCGATACACGCCCCCCTGGGCCCATGTTGGTTTCATTCTTGATGTAGGAAAAGAGCAAAGCAAAAGTAGCATTGCAGCGATCCGCGAGGACAGGCACCTAGCACTACCCCGAGCCTAGCCAGATCCTTCCTCATGCTTCACGGAGGTGTGGCGATGAGACGACCCATTGCCGCCTTCAAAACGGGCGTGGCGGCTGGGCATAGCCGCCACTGCTGGAGTTGTAGCCGGAGGAAGATTCTCCGTAGCTGGACGAGACACGATCGCCGACGATGGGGGGCTCACCCTCCTCCTCGTCGTGACTGTCCCCAAGGCTGAGTACCTCCTCACTGTCGTTCGCCTCGGGGAAGCACCCAGCGCGGCGACCATCTTCCCCAAACACCCTCACATAAATGGTCGACCCACCATCGTACCCAAAGTGGAGGGTGCACCACCTGCCCAGGCCGCGGGCGCGAGCGAATGTCTGCCAGCCGCGGGCCAGGGCTATGTTGCCGGTGGTGGAAGTCTCGACCGCAACCCAAGAGGCCTTGCTGCAGCAGCCATCTGCCTGCAGCCAGAGTCCGCCTGGACCAGAGGTCGACAGTTCGCCGGCGAAGAAGCGCAGGAGTTGGAGCCAGTTGCCAGCTGGGTTCTCCGACCAGACGACGAACTCCAGCGACACCTCCGCCGTGTGGAAGCGCGGACGAGGTGGTCGCGCCACCATGGCACGCCTCCCCTCATCAATTGGACCTCCATGGCTGGGATGACTCGCTCCGCGTATCGTGGTGCTGTCTCGACAATGGGCCACAGCGGGGGTCACGGCATCTTTGCGCGGGCGGCCGCGGCCATGCTTGGGCGTCGGGCAGCCGGGTCCCTCGCGAGGGGCTTTCCCCTTCTCGGCGACGGAGAACTTCCTTCATTGTGCCATGGGTGTCACTGCAAGTGATGGAGCAAGGAGGAAGGAGCAAGCAAGCATGGAAGAGATGGGCAACGGGGGCACCGCCCCCCTCCCCATTTATAGCAGGGGAAGGCCGACCAGCGTCTCCCGCGATCACAGGTAATGATGGTTTTCCTTGCTTGTCGCGGGGACCTGACAAGTCGAGCAGTTGCTGAGGCAACGTGGGGAAGCGGAGACGCCCACGTCCAATCATCCACCACGCGTCAATCAAGGCCGCAAGCTTTTAGGGCCTGCAGCGCTCCTTACTTGGCCCTTGGTTTCGCCGTGAAGCCAAGCCTGAGCGCACCTTGGCCCGGGGGCTACTGTCGGCGTTCTGGGAATGGGGCTCCCCAGACTTGCCTGCCTGCGGCCCGTGGCGTGGCTAAGCCAGTAGGCTATACAGACCATCTTCACCAACGATGCATCCAAGACCCTCGCGAGAGTCCAAGCCTCGCGAGGCGGACGACGCAAGACCTCCTCTGGAGTAGCCTAGCCAGGCAACCTCATGAGGAGCGGAGATATCAAGGCGGGGCAAACCTCATGAGGCCCTCGTGACGTGAGCCATGACGCACGACACCAGGCGGGCGCCAGCGTGTGCAGCGTCCTTGTTTCCTCTTTGGTGCTAAGGAGACCAGTGCAGGCGAGGAGTAATGAGGCATCAGGAAAAGGTTGCTATATTGGTGCAACGAGACCAAGACCAGGAGGACGTCAATACGGAGGTCATCGTGGAGCCCAATACGGCGTCACCACTAGAGCGTTTGGCAGGCGAAGACCACTTTTGTCAGGATAGCTTGTACTAGCTGTCCCCCTTCGAATTAGCCCGCCATTGTTGGCTCCCTTCCAGCTTGATATTTGGGAAGAGGACCAGGGCCAATATAAATAGGACTAGCCACCACCTTAGTAAGGGACGGATCATTTAGACCATCCACACACAGACAAGCTCACCGAGCTCAAGAACACCTCAACCTCAGGAGGCTGTTCTTCCCTTGTACTGTTCATCATCAGCCCTAGAGGCAATCCACTATCACCACACTAGAATAGGATATTACACCACAACGTTGGCCCGAACCAGTATAAACCTCGTGTCTTTCTGTGTTGCGAGTTCGTCGAGTTCGTCTGCGAGATCTTAGCGAGCTAGGGCGTAGATCGGTGGGAGGAAAATACTTCGCGTGCACCCTAGTGTTCGAACCTTAAGGGTTTGCCGGAACCCCACATCCTACAACGATGGATACCGTATACTTGTGGGTCATCACGGGTGCAGCCAAACGCACGGGGACCGGTGCTGCGGTGGGTGGAGGGGCGCGCATGGGCACGGGCACGAGCGCTGGCATGTACACGAGCTCACGCGGGTCCGCGGAGACCTCACTGACGCCCGCGGCTTCTAGCTCTGCGATAGTGCTCGGCGACCAGCCTGTCAATGCTACAGGTATGTTCACTGGCATGGGCGCTGATACGTCTCCAACGTATCTATAATTTTTGATTGTTCCACGCTATTATATTATCTGTTTTGGATGTTAAATCGGCTTTAATATACTCTTTTATATTATTTTTGGGACTAACCTATTAACCGGAGGCCCAGTGCTAGTTTCTGTTTTTTGCCTATTTTAGAGTTTCATAGAAAAGGAATACCAAACGGAATCCAAATGGAATGAAACCTTTGCGATGATCTTTCTTGTACCAAAAGCAAACCAGAAGACTTGGAGTTGATGTCTGGAACTCTGTGAGGTAGCCATGAGGCAGGAGGGCGTGCCTAGGGGGGTAGGCTGCCCCCCACCTCGTGGGCCCCATGAAGCTCCACCGATGTACTTCTTTCGCCTATGTATACTCGTATACCCTAGATCGATCACAGAGAGCCACGAAACCACTTTTCCACCGCCACAACCTTCTGTACCCGTAGAAAAGGAATACCAAACGGAATCCAAATGGAATGAAACCTTTGCCATGATCTTTCTTGTACCAAAAGCAAACCAGAAGACTTGGAGTTGAAGTATGGAACTCTGTGAGGCAGCCACGAGGCAGGAGGGTGCGCCCAGGGGGTAGGCGTGCCCCCCACCCTCGTGGTCCCCATGAAGATCCACCGATGTACTTCTTTCGCCTATATATACTCGTATACCCTAGATCGATCACAGAGAGCCACGAAACCACTTTTCCACTGCCACAACCTTCTGTACCCTTGAGATCCCATCTTGGGGCCTTTTTCGGCAATCTGCCGGAGGGGGAATCAATCACGGAGGGCTTCTACATCAACACCATAGCCTCTTCGATGAAGCATGAGTAGTTTCCCACAGACCTTCAGGTCCATAGATATTAGCTAGATGGCTTCTTCTATCTCTTTGATTCTCAATACAAAGTTCTCCTCGATGTTCTTGGAGATCTATTCGATGTAATAGTATTTTGCGGTGTGTTTGCCGAGATCCGATGAATTGTGGGTTTATGAACAAGACTATCTATGAATATTATTTTGTTCTTCTCTGAATTCTTATATGCATGATTTGATATCTTTGCAAGTCTCTTCGAATTATCGATTTAGTTTGGCCAACTAGATTGATCTTTCCTGCAATGGAAGTGCTTATCTTTGGGTTCAATCTTGCGGTGTCCTTTCCCAGTGACAGTAGGGGCAGCAAGGCACGTATTGTGTTGTTGTCATCGAGGACAAAAAGATGGGGTTTGTATCATATTTCTTGAGTTTATCCCTCTACATCATGTCATCTTGCTTAAAGCGTTACTCTGATCTTATGAACTTAATACTCTATATGCATGCTGGATAGCGGTCGATGTGTGGAGTAATAGCAGTAGATGCAGAATCGTCTCCATGTACTTGACAAGGACGTGATGCCTATATTCATGATCATTGCCTAGATATTCTCATAACGATGCACTTTTCTATCAATTGCTCGGCAGTAATTTGTTCACCCACTGTAATACATGTTATCTTGAGAGAAGCCACTAGTGAAACCTATGGCCCGCAGGTCTCTTTCTTATTATATTGCATCTCTTTTATTTACATCACATCTCGTTTACTATTTTGCAATCTTTACTTTCCAATCTATACAACAAAAATACCAAAAATATTTACTTTACTATCTTTATTAGATCTCACTTTTGCGAGTGACCGTGAAGGGATTGACAAAAATACCAAAAATTTGGGAAGTTTCTATAACTTTATGATGAGGGGGAACTTACTATTAAAATTAAGATTAAATATTATGAATCCTATACTTTATGTAATTTGGGTGCTAGTGTTTCCATGATTCCCAATACTTTGTGTGATGTGCTAGGTTTCCCTGAATTTGATGATTCTTCTTTAAATTTGCATCTTGTGGATTCCACCATTAAGAAACCTATGGGAAGGATTAATGATGTTATTATTGTTGCAAATAGGAATTATGTACCTGTAGATTTCATTGTTCTTGATATAGATTGTAATCCTACATGTCCTATATTCTTGGTAGACCTTTCCCTAGAACGTTTGGTGCAATTATTGACATGAAAGAAGGAAATATTATATTCCAATTTCCATTAAGGAAAGGCATGGCACACTTTCCTAGGAAGAAAATTAAATTTCCTTATGAATCTATTATGAGGGCCACGTATGGATTGCATACCAAAGATGACAATACCTAGATCTATTCTTGTTTTTATGCCTAGCTAGGGGCGTTAAGCGATAACGCTTGTTGGGAGGCAACCCAATTTTATTTTTGTTCTTTGCTTTTTGTTTCTGTTTAGTAATAAATAATTCATCTAGCCTCTGTTAAGGTTGTGTTTTTGATGTTTTAATTAGTGTTTGTTCCAAGTAAAGCCTTTAGAATCTTCTTGGGTGATTGTTGTTTGATCTTGCTGATAAAAACAGAAAGTATGCGCTCACGAAAATAATTTTCATTTTTTACGAGAGAGTGATAAAATACCAATTTCAACTGAAGTAGATCAATATAAAAATTATCCTGGTCAGCCTAATGTTTCAGAATTTTTGGAGTTACATAAGTATTCGAAACCTCCACATTGCTACAGACTGTTCTGTTTTTGACAGATTCTGTTTTTCGCGTGTTGTTTGCTTATTTTGATGCATCTATGGCTAGTATCGGGGGGGGGGGGTGGTATGAACCATAAAGAAGTTGGAATAAAGTAGGTTTAACACCAATATAATTAAAGAATGAGTTCATTACAGTACCTTAAAGTGGTGGTTTATTTTCTTATACTAAAAGAGCTCATGAGACTTTTTGTTGAAGTTTTGTGTTGTGAAGTTTTCAAGTTTTTGGGTAAAGATTTGATGGATTTTGGAATAAGGAGTGGCAATAGCGTAAGCTTGGGGATTCCCAAGGCACCCCAAGGTAAAATTCAAGGACAACCAAAAGCCTAAGCTTGGGGATGCCCCGGAAGGCATCCCCTCTTTCGTCTTTGTCTATCGGTAACTTTACCTGAGGCTATTTTTTTATTCACCACATGATATGTGTTTTTCTTGGAGAGTCTTGTATGATTTGATTCTTTGCTTTTTAGTTTAGCACAATCATCCTTGCTGTACACACTTTTCGGGAGAGATACGCATGAATCAGAATTTATTAGAATACTCTATGTGCTTCACTTATATCTTTTGAGCTAGATAATTTTGCTCTAGTGCTTCACTTATATCTTTTTAGAGCACAGTGGTGGTTTTATTTTATAGAAATTATTGATCTCTCATGATTCATTTATATTATTTTGATAGTCTTTTAGAACAACATTGTAATTTGCTTTGGCTATAAAATTAGTCCTAATATGATGGGCATCAAAGATGGGTATAATAAAAACTTTCATATAAAGTGCATTGAATACTACCAGAAGTTTGATTCCTTATGATTGTTTTGAGATATGAAGATGGTGATATTAGAGTCATGCTAGTTGAGTAGTTGTGAATTTGAGAGATACTTGTGTTAAAGTTTGTTATTCTCGTAGCATGCACGTATGGTGAATCGTTATGTGATGAAGTCGGAGCATGATTTATTTTTTGATTGTCTTCCTTATGAGTGGCGGTCGGGGACGAGCGATGGTCTTTTCTCTACAAATCTACCCCCCTAGGAGCATGCGCATAATACTATGTTTCAACAACTAATAGATTTTTGCAATAAGTATGTGAGTTCTTTATGACTAATGTTGAGTCCATGATTTATACACACTCTCACCCTTCCACCGTTGCTAGCCTCTCTAGTACCGCGCAACTTTCGCCGGTACCATAAAACCACCATTTACCTTCCTCAAAATAGCCACCATACCTACCTATTATGACATTTCCATAGCCATTCCGAGATATATTGCCATGTAACTTTCCACCGTTCTGTTTATTATGTTACGTTCCATCATTGTCATATTGCCTTGCATGATCATGTAGTTGACATTGTATTTGTGGCAAAGCCACCTTCATAATTCTTTCATACATGTCACTCTTGATTCATTGCACATCATGGTACACCGCCGGAGGCATTCACATAGAGTCATATTTTGTTCTAAGTATCGAGTTGTAATTCTTGAGTTGTAAGTAAATAAAAGTGTGATGATCATCATTATTAGAGCATTGTCCCATGTGAGGAAAGGATGATGGACACTGATTCCCCCATAAGTCAGGATGAGACTCCGGACAAAAAATAAAAGAAAATAAAAGAAAAGAGAAAAAATAGGCCAAAAAAAGAGAAAGGCCCAAATAAAAAATATAAAAATGAGAGAAAAAGAGAGAAGGGGCAATGCTACTATACTTTTTCCACACTTGTGCTTCAAAGTAGCACCGTGATCTTCATGATAGAGAGTCTCCTATTTTGTCACCTTCTTATACTAGTGGGAATTTTTGATTATAGAACTTGGCTTGTATATTCCAATGATGGGCTTCCTCAAAATTCCCTATGTCTTCGTGAGCAAGCGAGTTGGATGCACACCCACTTAGTTTCTTTTTGAGCTTTCATACACTTATAGCTCTAGTGCATCCGTTGCATGGAAATCCCTACTCACTCACATTGATATCTATTCATGGGCATCTCCATAGCCAGTTGATATGCCTAGTTGATGTGAGACTATCTTCTCCTTTTTGTCTTCTTCACAACCACCATTCTATTCCACGCTCATGTGAAGATTGAAAATGTTTGAGAACATCAAAAGTATGAAACAATTGCTTGGCTTGTCATCGGGGTTGTGCATGATTTGAATACTTTATGTGATGAAGATAGAGCATAGCCACACTATATGATTTTGTAGGGATAACTTTCTTTGGCCATGTTATTTTGAGAAGACATGATTACTTTGTTAGTATGCTTGAAGTATTATTATTTTTATGTCGATATTAAACTTTTGTCTTGAATCTTTCAGATATGAACATTCATGCCACAATAATGAAAAGTACATTGATAATTATGTGTGGTAGCATTCCACATCAAAAATTCTGTTTTTATCATTTACCTACTCGAGAACGAGCAGGAATAAAGCTTGGGGATGCTTGATACGTCTCCAATGTATCTATAATTTTTGATTTTTCCATGCTATTATATTATCTGTTTTGGATGTTAAATGGGCTTTAATATGCTCCTTTATATTATTTTTGGGACTAACCTATTAACCGGAGGCCCACTGCCAGCTTATGTTTTTTTTCCTATTTTAGAGTTTCGCAGAAAAGGAATACCAAACGGAATCCAAACGGAATGAAACCTTCGCGATGATCTTTCTTGGACCGAAAGCAAACCAGAAGGCTTGGAGTTGAAGTCTGGAACTCCGGTAGACGGCCACGAGGCAGGAGGGCGCGCCCAGGGGGGTAGGTGTGCCACCCACCCTCGTGGGCCCCACGAAGCTCCACCGACGTACTTCTTTCGCCTATATATACTCTTATACCCTAGATCGATCACAAAGAGCCATGAAACCACTTTTCCACTGCCGCAACCTTCTATACCCGTGAGATCCCATCTTGGGGCCTTTTTCGGCAATCTGCCAGAGGGGGAATCGATCATGGAGGGCTTCTACGTCAAGACCATAGCCTCTCCGATGAAGCATGAGTAGTTTACCACAGACCTTTGGGTCCATAGTTATTAGCTAGATGGCTTCTTGTCTCTCTTTGATTCTCAATATAAATTTCTCCTCGATGTTCTTGGAGATCTATTCAATGTAATACTCTTTTGTGGTGTGTTTGACGAGATCCGATGAATTGTGGGTTTATGAACAAGATTATCTCTATGAATATTATTTGGTTCTTCTCTGAATTCTTATATGCATGATTTGATATCTTTGTAAGTCTCTTCGAATTATCTGTTTAGTTTGTCCTACTAGATTGATCTTTCTTGCAATGGGAGAAGTGCTTAGATTTGGGTTCAATCTTGCGGTGTCCTTTCCCAGTGACAGTAGGGGCAGCAAGGCATGTATTGTATTGTTGCCATCGAGGATAAAAAGATGGGGTTTATATCATATTGCTTGAGTTTATCCCTCTACATCATGTCATCTTGCTTAAAGCGTTACTCTGTTCTTATGAACTTAATACTCTAGATGGATGCTGGAGAGCGGTCGATGTGTGGAGTAATAGTAGTAGATGCATAATAATTTCGATCTACTTGACATGGACGTGATGCCTATATTCATGATCATTGCCTAGATATTCTCATAACTATGCACTTTTCTATCAATTGCTCGGCAGTAATTTGTTCACCCATCATAATACATGCTATCGTGAGAGAGGCCACTAGTGAAACCTATGGCCCCTGAGTCTCTTTCTTATTATATTGCATCTATTTTATTTACATCGCATCTCGTTTACTATTTTGCAATCTTTACTTTCCAATCTATACAACAAAAATACCAAAAATATTTACTTTACTATCTTTATCAGATCTCACTTTTGCGAGTGACCGTGAAGAGATTGATGTAACACCCCGAGACCATTGCGCCAGGTGTCTTCCAGTTATGCGCGTTGTTGCCATGTCATTCGCTTGCATGTTGCATCTTGTCATGTCATCATGTGCATTGCATCATCATTTTTTCAAAACTTGCATTCGTTTGGGTCTCCCAGTTACTTCTGTTGTCCGTTCTGAGCCTAGACACACTCGCACGCGCCCGCGGCACCTCCGAAATATTATTTTATAAGTGGTGGGAAAATGTTCTCGGAATGGGATGAGAGTTGGTGTGCGGTCTTGTTATGTTGTAGGTAGGCCGCCTGCCATGTTTCATCGCATTCGGAGCTCGTTTGATAGCCCAACCGTGAAACTTATAGCGGCATTATAGCCGGTCAAATGTCGGACGTTTTCGGTCTCCTGAATCGGTTGCCGGGCTGCCTTCTTTCCTCTCCTCTCAGCCCAAGCCCCTCTACACAGTCCATCTAGCCCACCTACCTACCTCCTCCACTCCGGACCATCCGATGGCAATTGAACGGCTCCAAAACGGAGCAAAACTCCTAACCCTAGAAACCCCTTTCCTATTTAAACACCTTCCCCTTCCATTTTGGGTAGCCTACCCCTCCTCCTAGTTCTAGCCGCCATCCCCACCTTGTTTTCAGCACCGAGCGCCTCCCTGGCCTCCACTTGTCGCTGCCGCCTCCACTTGTCGCTGCCGCCACGCCCTAGGGCCAATACCGGAGTGCCACCTCACCCCTCAGCGCCCGCCATAGCCAACAAGAGCCGGCCACGTCGCCCTGTCCAGCCCCACCGCCGCAGCCTGCCAGGACCCAGATCGGGCCTGGGGAAGCCCATCTCGGCCCGAACGAGTCCGCCTCGCTACCCGTCGCTCACTAGGCTAGCGCCTCCCGCCGGCGAGCCTCGCCACGTCATCCTCCAGCGACCCCATCTCTTCACCGCCTTCCTCCGGCCATAGGACCCCGCCGGGACCCCGCGCCATGCCGCATCCACGCCCTCTGCTGCCTGGAAGCCCGTCGCCGTCACACGCGCTCGCGACCTCAACCTCGCGTCGCACCGATACCAGATCTGGCGACCTCCCCCCTGATCTACTCCGCCACCCTTTGGATCAGTCGCTGGCGCTCGTCCCCATCATTCGCGCGCAGGATCCGGAGAGCCGCCGCCCGTCCCCGACCCTCCTGCATTGCGTCATCGCCGCCGGAGAGCGCCGTCGCGCCGTGCCCTGCTCGAGATCGAGCAGGTTCCCTCGCCTCGCCCGCCTGGGCCTCCTCCTGCCTTGCGAGCCTCGTGGGCCACGGCCATGCCAAACCGCCTGCCCAAGGCCCAGTTCGCCCCGGCCACCGCGACCTCCTGCAGCCCAGCACCCCCCAGGCCCATGGTGAGACGTCCCCAGTGCTGCGCCAGTACACTGTGCAGCCCAGTCTACCTCAGTTTCGACCCGTGCATGTTTTTTCCCTTGCTGCGGATTTATCTAATTTCCAGAGTTGTCAGTTTTGCAGAAAAGACCTTCATGCTCATGCATATCCTAACTCACAAACCATGCATCGGAATTAAACAACTTATATATGAAAAATGCTTAGAATTTTGCCTAGTTTCATATATGCCACTTTCATCTATGTTTAAAATGTTGTTTGTTTAAATTTTCTCAAATGCCATGCTAAAATGATTTATTTAATAACTAAATAACTGTAGCTCCATATTAAATAAACTTTATATGTAAATGGGTAGAAAAATGCCTAGTTTAACATGGTGGCTTTACTTTGCATGCTTAATAACTCTAAAATTGTGTATAGGGCAGAAAATTACCAAATCTAAAATATGCACATGAGGATTTTCCGGACTTGTTGCTTGCTGTTCCGGCCTCATTTAAACTTGCCTAGATAGGTAGTTTTATCATGTTTCACCTCTTTCCATGTTTAACCACATTTAATATTGTTGGGTACATAAACGGGGGAGAACTAAATAATCAAGTGTGGTGTTTCATCAATATGCATCTCATTGCATATTGAGCTCCACTTAATTTGTAGTATTGTTTGTGCACTTTGCCATGCCATGCCTCATTAAACCGAACATGCATCATACTTGATTATGCATCATGCCATGTTTATGTGATGGTTGTTTACCATGTTGTTTGCTTCTTTCTGGTGTTGCTTCTTCGTGTTAGTTCTGGTAATGTTACGGTTGTGAGGATCCGTTCGACTACGTCCATTTTCCTTCTTCATGGACTCGTTCTTCTTCCTTGCGGGATCTTAGGCAAGATGACCATACCCTTGAAATCACTTCTATCTTTGCTTGCTAGTTGTACGTTATACCGCTATGTCGTGCTACCTACCACTTGTTTATCATGCCTCCCGTATTGCCATGTCAAGCCTGTAACCCACCTTCCTAGCAAACTGTTGTTTGGCTATGTTACCACTTTTGCTCAGCCCCTCTTATAGCGTTGTTAGTTGCAGGTGAAGCCAAAGTTTGTTCCATGTTGGAACATGGTTATGTTGGGATATCACAATATCTCTTATTTTAATTAATGCATCTATATACTTGGTAAAGGGTGGAAGGCTCGGCCTTATGCCTGGTGTTTTGTTCCACTCTTGCCCCCCTAGATTCCGTCATACCGGTATTATGTTCCTTAATTTTGTGTTCCTTACACGGTTGGGTGTTATGGGAACCCCTTGACAGTTCACTTTGAATAAAACTCCTCCAGCAAGGCCCATCCTTGGTTTTACATTTGCCTAACAACCTATAACTTTCCCTTAGGTTTACGCGAGCCCGAGGGTCATCTTTTTTTAACTCCCCCGTGCCAGTGCTCCTTTGAGTGTTGGTCCAACCTAGAGACACTTGCAGCGCCAGCTCAGGGAAACTTGTGGGCTGGTTTTAGCTGTACGTAGTGTTCATCCGGTGTGCCCACAGAACGAGATATTTGCAGCTCCTATCGGGATTTCTCGGCACATTCGGGCGGCTTTGCTGGTCTTGTTTTACCATTGTCCAGATGTCTTGTAACCGAGATTCCGAGACTGATTGGCTCTTCCCGAGAGAAGGAATATCCTTCGTTGACCGTGAGAGCTTGTGATGGGCAAAGTTGGGACACCCCTGCAGGGTATAAACTTTCGAGAGCCGTGCCCGCGGTTATGTGGCAGATGGGAATTTTTTAATATCTGGTTGTAGAGAACTTGACACTATACTTAATTAAAATACATCAACCGCGTGTGTAGCCATGATGGTCTCTTCTCGGCAGAGTCCGGGAAGTGAACACGGTCTTGTGTTATGCTTGAACGTAAGTAGTTTCAGGACCACTTCTTGATCACTTCTAGCCTCCCGACCACTACGTTGCTTCTCTTCTCTCTCTTATTTGCGTATGCCAGCCACCATATTTTGCTTAGTGCTTGTTGCAGCTCCACCTCATTACCCTATCCTACCCAAAAGCTTAAATAGTCTTGATCTCGCGGGTGTGAGATTGCTGAGTCCTCGTGACTCACAGATACTTCCAAACAGTTGCAGGTGCCGATGATACCAGTGCAGGTGATGCAACCGAGCTCAAGTGGGAGCTCGATGAAGATCTTGATCGTTGTTATGTGTCTTTTTCGGTTGATCAGTAGTGGTGCCCAGTTGGGACGATTGGGGATATAGCATTTGGGGTTGTCTTCTTTTGTTTTGGTTCCATAGTCAGACCTTGATTGTATTCTGGATGATGTATGTTTAACTTGTATTTGTGTGAAGTGGAGATTGTAAGTCAACTCTTTATCCCTTTCTTATTCAGTACATGGGATTGTGTGAAGATTACCCCTCTTGCGACAAAAATACCATGCGGCTATGCCTCTAAGTCGTGCCCCGACACGTGGGAGATATAGCCGCATTGTGGGTGTTAAGTTGGTAATCAGAGCCATCCCTGACTTAGGAACCCCTTGGTTGATCGAATCATTGACGTTGTTGAGTCTAGAACAAAATTTTTTGAGTCTTAGGATTATATATATTGGAGAGTAGGATTCTTTTTACTCCTCAGTCCCTTCGTCTCTCTGGTGAGGCCTCCTAACATAGAAGTTTTGACTTCCCTCTCCTCAAATTTCGCGAATTTTTTTAGGATCACGTGGGTATCTTGGAATCGTTCTGATAGTCTTGTGACGAGAACATTGTTCTTGGTGCCTCCTGACATTTACGGGTTGTGGCAGTGTCCCGGGGAGTTGAGCTCCGAGGTGTTGTCGTCACAATTTTATCGTTGCAGTTCTGGAATACCTGAGTTCGCCGACATCGAAAATCTCTTTTATGTAGTTGTTGGTGAGATAACCTCGATGCCACCCAGTACTGGGGCGGGAGTTCGGGAGTATTGCCATAACTCGTATAACGGATGCTTTTCGAAGGTTGAGGTACATGATTTCTGAAGGTTTTCTTGGTTATGTGTTCAAGGATGGATACAGCTGGATGTAGGAATTGTTAGTTTGGGTGAGATATTATGTTTCCCCTATATCCCCAACACTTGATTGCATAACCAGAAAGTTTTGGGAGTTTATAAGTGGGAATTCAAGTAGCCCCTAGGATATCTTTCTGAAAGATGCATGATATGAGATAGGGGTTCGACGTCTAGTGGTCCGCCTATCCACGGTTGGTTTCATAGTGGTCTCGTTGTGTCTTAAAGAGTCCTTGGCTATGCTGACCCAGGGACGCTTCGTATGTCATGTGCACTGCCTTGTACATGATGGTGCTATACGATCGAGCTCGTGTGGGCCCCACCATGAAAATATCGAACGAAATCTGTATCATATGTTTGTTCCGGCTTATTCTGCAAGCCAATCTTTGTTTTGTTTTTGTTGTGGTATTCGAGTTGCTTCAATGTCAAGTGTTGATTCCATACCTTTCCTAAGCGATGCTCTCATATTCCTATGAGAGTATTAATCCTTCTTGATCATCAAGGTTGTCAGCTCAATTCTATTTTCCAACCGGTGTGCTTCTATTCAAGTGGATCTGTTCATTTCAACATCTACAAGATCAATTATCAATTCTTCTCAACGGTGTTCATTTCATCCATCCCAAGCTGCCTTCGTTTTCCCGCCCTCCCACCCTTTTCTTTAAGGATTCAGATTTCTTAATAAAGTATCCTTTTATTGATGGGAAGTCTCTCCATTTTTTTCCGAAGATGCTCTTATCCGGTGATTCTCAGGAAGATACTAACGGAGCCTCAAGTTCATCATTATTCATTCTCTTTCTTCTTTGGTGCATTCAAGTCAAGGTTTGTCGATCATATCCTTTCCTCGTTTCAAATGCTTTCTCATGCCGGTGCACCTCTTAATCATCCACTTCTCACTATTAAATTTTTCCGAAGTGCCGAAGATATCTCAGAAGATTCAAATTTCCATTCTTAATCCGTTCAAGCTATTTCGAGATTGTTATCTCATTCAAGCTGAGGGAGTCCTGGATTAGGGGGTATCCGGACAGCCGGATTATATCCTTTGGCCGGAATGTTGGACTATGAAGATACAAGATTAAAGACTCCGTCCCCTGTCCGGATGGGACTCTCCTTGGCGTGGAAGGCAAGCTTGGCAATACGGATATGTAGATCTCCTTCCTTGTAACCGACTCTGTGTAACCCTAGCCCCCTCCGGTGTCTATATAAACCGGAGGGTTTTAGTCCGTAGGACAACATACAATCATACCATAGGCTAGCTTTTAGGGTTTAGACTCTTCGATCCCGTGGTAGATCAACTCTTGTACTACTCATATTATCAAGAACAATCAAGGAGGACGTAGGGTATTACCTCCATCAAGAGGGCCCGAACCTGGGTAAACATCGTGTCCCATGCCTCCTGTTACCATCCGCCTAGATGCACAGTTCGGGACCCCCTACCCGAGATCTGTCAGTTTTGACACCGACATTGGTGGTTTCATTGAGAGTTCCTCTGTGTCGTCATCGTTAGGCTGGATGGCTCCTTCAATCATCGATAGCGATGCAGTCCTGGGTGAGACTTTTCTCCCTGGACAGATCTTTGTATTCGGCGGCTTCGTATTGCGGGACAACTCGCTTGGCCATCTGGAGTAGATCGAGAGCTACGCCCCTGGCCATCAGGTCAGATTTGGAAACTTGAACTGCACGGCCGACATCCACGGAGACTTGATCTTCGACGGATTCGAGCCCTTGCCGAGTGTGCCACACGGTCACGATGAACATGATTTAGCTCTACCGTCGGACAGTGTTCGGGAGATCACACCGGCGACCGCTCCGACCCTCAATTCGGAGCCAGTTGTGCCATCCATGGACGGGTGGATAGACCCCACCACGGAGGCCGCACTCTCAGCGGCGATCGAGCCGAGTATCGACTTTACCCTTCACGAGAGCCGTGACGCCAAACTGCCGGATTCTTCCCGGGCCATGGACTCCAAACCGCCTGCGCCCATGCCTATCGGATCAAAATGGGCGCCGATCATGGAGTTCACCTCCACGGATATCTTTCAGCACCCGCCCTTCGGCGACATTCTGAACTCATTAAGGTCTCTCTCCTTGTCAGGAGAGTCCCGGCCGAACTATATCCGGAAGGATTGGGATGCGGCAGATGAAGAAATTCGCCGCCCACCCACCACCCACATAGTAGCCACTGTCGACGATTTGACCGACATGCTCGACTTCGACTCCGAAGACATCGATGGTATGGACGACGATGCAGGAAATGAACAGGAACCACTGCCCACAGGGCACTGGACGCCCACTTCATCATATGATGTATACATGGTGGACACACCCAAAGAAAACGACGACGAGGAATGGAAGGACGCAGTGAAGGATCGTTCCCTCGAGAAGCAGTCAAAGCGGCGGCATAAGCACCGCTCTAAATCCCGCCTCGGTAGAAACAGCGATCATATAGACCCAGCGATAGAGCAGGGTGAGCCAGCGGGCGACAAACATGGCATTGAACCATCGCCCGACCACAGCAACACGGAGAATCAAACCAAACAACCCGACTCCGGCGAAGATAACAGTCCGGATGACATCACACCGGACAGGCACCCGGATCAACAGAATACCCATCAAAGGCTTGTTGCCACTGCGAGGAGTCTGAAAAGGCAGAAGCAAAGGCTCAGGGCGGCACAAGAGACACTCAGAATTAGATGGAGTGAAGTACTCAACTCTGCAGCAAGGTACGGCGGTAGTCGCCACACAAAGAGCTACCCTAAGCGAAAGCTGCTACCTGAATTCGATGAGGAGGCCTTAGATCCCCCGCAATCAAAAAACAAAACAGCCATCCGGTGGGATAGATGACCTCGTGGCCAACATAGAGCGGCAAACGACGCCGCACACAAGCCAGTACGCGATCCACATGAGGGCTCGCATCAAAAGGACGGCACAACCAGATCCATCCATGAGCCAAGCAAGCACACTCCAGCACGCAATGCAACACAACAAAAATCCGAACACCACGGTACACCCAAATACAGGGGTGCTGCACACCCCCTATTTTTCACCGATGAGGTTGTCAGGACCCCGATTCCAAGTCACATCGATCTAGCCGGTAACACCTCATATCACTTTGCGGCCTCACGCACGGTATCCCATGGGTGATGCCTTACCATGGCCCGGGACTGTTCGCGCCTTTTGGCTCATGTATATGACAGTGTCGCTAGCATCCATATGACAGAGAACCCAGGCCGACATGGCTAGTCGTGAACCCAAAGCGGCACAGACCTATGGAGACAGGCATACATGAATCACATCGAACATGTCGGTCATCAACGAGTGATTCTGGGCTGTAGCACTGGGCTAACAGGACTCCGGGGAAACCCGGGCTGTAGCAGGCTAGGCAGGACTCCGGAAGTCAACGTGTGACATTTCCCCGAAGGGACAGACATAGGGACGAAGTGAAACACATGCCGGCCAGTCAAGTGTCCTGAGCAGTAGTGCTAGGCTAGCAGGACACCGGTGAAGCGGGCTGTAGCGGACTACTATGGCTCGAGGAACACTAGACTACATTTCCCCATAAGAAAGGCTGTCAAGGATAAACAACTAGATTGTCGGATCCCACTCATACCAAGCATTTCAATCATACACACAATATGCCTGATATGAGTACATACAACATGGCATCACAACAAAACTCTACAACTCAAGTACTTTATTTAAAGGCTCCAGAGAGCCATACATGACATGTTCATACAGATAGGGGTCACATGACCCGACACTCAAGTCATAAAAACATACAAGCACATGCGGAAGCAACTAGTCTGGGTACAGACTCTAGAAAGAAAGAAGGCATCTCGAAGCCTGTCTATCTACATAGGCCCTCCATGGCCAGGGTCACCACCTGGGTGGCTAGTCACTCGTCGACGTCAAGGTCTACATAGAACCCATCGGAGGGGGCAGTGTTGTCGTCTGAAAACAATAAATAAGAAAAACATGAGTACAAAGGTACTCAGCAAGTCTTACATCAGAACCTACTATACATGCTTATTCTCAAGAAGGCGGTGGGGTTGATGCAGGAAGCCAGCTTTGACTCTTGGCTAAGCTATCCTATGGAACTTCACCAGTAAAATAGTTTTCGCACACGAGTCCACTACTCACCAACACAATACTCCACCGGGGATCCTCCCTCGTCATCCTACGAGAGGGCCATCCTCGGTACTCACACTTTATCTTGAGTCTTTTAGTAGTATCCATTAACTTGTCTATGAACTGTATATGCAACCAAGTAGTCCTCTACCGCGGACGCGGCTATTCGAATAGTTTTATACCCTGCAGGGGTGTACTTCGTCACACATGTTTCCACCACTTAGCATCTGCACACGACATGTGCTCGGCAGACTTCAAGCGAAAACCGACGTGGGTGTAGACCACGACCTGACTAACCTCACAAGTCTCTAGTCCAGGTTTATCGCCTATTCAGGTTCCATCCACAAGGAAATCTGGTCGGGGTGTCCTCAACGGCCCCAAACGATGTGAACAGGGTTCCCGCGACACCAAACGGGTGACTCGGTACACCGTGCCACGGTGTATCTACCGCAACATAGCCCACCCCTACGGTCAGCGCTACGCACGGCCGCCAGCACGTGTCCTACAAACACCAGAAACTAGTTGCAACTCCTGGACAGAGGCGAGAGGGGTCAGTAAGTCGAGCGGGGTCATATTTCAGGGCCTAATGTGTGGTAGTAGCTGAATCTTAAATCACGCATACAGATCTCAGTGCTTAGGGACGGCCTCAATGAAACAACCCACCATGTACTCCTACATGGCCTCTGATCGATACCTTTACCAAAACATGTTCAACGCATCCCTCACATTACCGGCATAAGCATTTCACTCTAGCCCATCTCCCAGATGAACCAGACCTGACACAACTCTAAGCATAGCAGGCATAGCAAGGTAAGAATCACAT
Organism: Triticum urartu; assembly: GCF_056163025.1. Lineage (NCBI taxonomy): Eukaryota > Viridiplantae > Streptophyta > Magnoliopsida > Poales > Poaceae > Triticum > Triticum urartu. The sequence goes on along the minus strand of NC_141878.1, from coordinate 296,705,249 downwards.
ACATGGCTCAATCAACTCCTACACATGCTAGTGGGTTTCATCTAGTTATTGTGGCAATGACAGGTCATGCAGAGGATAAGGTTTCAACTACCGTAGCACACAGCAGTTTGAACCGTGTTGTCCTAATGCAGTAAACAAGAGCAGAAGCGAGAACATGGGTTTGTATCGGAATGATCAATGGTTGCTTGCCTGATGGAGTGGTAGTGGGATACTGCCCTTCAGTTGGATACTCGTGGATATCCTCGGAGGCAGAACCTACCACGAAGAACACATCGTAATACAATCAACACATGACGATATGCAACAATATGATGCATGCTATGACATGGCAATATGAATGTGTCTTGGCCTAATGCAAGTTATATTAGAAAGGAATGAACTCATTTGAATCAAAGATTCAAATATTAGCTCATTAAACATGGCCTTAATAGTGCTTTCCTTAGTCTGCCTAAACAGCAAGGTAACTTGTTTTGTCATGCATGAAACCATTACAGTTGGATAGATTGAATTTTTCTGATAATTTGTCATATATAATTTATCTCATTTGGAGCTATGGTTGAATTTCTATGAATTTTTGAAGTTTGAACTATTTTCTGGAATTTCCTGAATAAGAATAAATCCAGAAAATCAATTACTGCGTCAGCATTGCGTCAAGGTGATGTCAGCAGGTCAAAGGCGCCAGCCCATGTCAAACCTGACTGGTGGGCCCCTTCTGTCAGCCTCTCAGCTAATTAGCAAAATTAGATTAACACTAATTAGTTGTCAGTGGGGCCTGGGCCCACATGTCAGTGACTGATTTAATTAAAATTAATTAAGACTAATCCTAATTTAGTTAGCCGACCGGCCCCACCTGTCATAGACTCAGGGGGGGTCTTCCTGGGCCCACCCAGGGGTCAAACTGGGTCAACTCCCCGGCGACTCGACGTCGGCGAGGCCCGAGACGGCGGAGGGCTTCGGATTTGGTCCTCCGGTGACCAAATAATCGACGGAGACGTGCTATGCGTAGCTGGGGCTCGTGCGCATCTAGTGGGGCAAGTGGGAGGAGCTGGGGTGGAGCGAGCTCGCCGGAATCGAGCTCGTGGCGGCGGCCGGAGTTCGGGCGAGGTCGGTTTCGAGGCTACGGTGCATGGGAGGAAGAACTGGTGGTGGCTACGGGTCCCTGGTGCTGCACTGAGCACGGTGAGGCGCTCGGACGCGTGTTTGCATGGCCGTAGCCACGACGGCGGCATGGCCGGCGGCAAGGAGCGCTCAGGCTCGGAGGGGGCGGTGGCTACGAGGCGTAATCAAGCACGGGAACTAGGGGGAAATGAAGAGGAGCTCACAACGGAGTCGGAGAGGGGGTCAGCGGGCTCGGGGAGGTCCTGGCGGCGGCGAATTCGACCGGAGATGGCTCGGGTGCCCGAGGTTGAAGACGAGGGCGAAGGCGGCGATGCAGGGCCTCCGGCGATGCGTGGCTCGGTGGGGAGGACGAGGGAGTCGAGGCGGAGCTAATGGGCTCGTCGGAGGGGCGAGGGGGTGTCTGTGGTGGCAACTACGGCGATCGGCGGCGAGGTACGCGCTCGGCCGTCGTGGGAGAGAGAGAGGGAGACGAGGGGGAGAGTGAGCGAGTGCGAGAGGGAGACGTGGGGGGTCGCGTGGCACTTCAGGGCGTCTCCCGGGCGTCGGCGGAAGCAGGAGGTGGCCGGCGTGTGGCCGCGGGCGCCGGCCACGCGCTCCGCGTCCTTCTGGCGCGAGGAGGACGACGACTGGCAGCGCCTGCAGGCTGGGCCGAGCCAGGTGGCTGGGCCAGCACAGGTAAGGCCCAGGTGGGCTTCTTTCTCCTCTTTTTTTATTTAGTTTCTGTTTTCTATTTAACTGCAACTGTTTAGCTTTAAATAAAATACTAAAACATTTCCAAAAATCCTGAAAATAAATGTGGCCTCTGTTTAGATTATTTCCAACTGGAAACATTTATTCCCAGAATTATTTGAGCATTTAGATTATTTTATAGCATTTAAATGCCCAAATTCAAATACTTATGATTTAATTCAATGAGCATCTGTTGACCTAGAAAATTGTGCACCAATTTTGCCAGAGTTTCTAACCTAAGACAAAGAGGGTGAACTTTTTAGAAGGGCATTTCAGGTTCATTGAAAATATTTTTAGTAAACCCTAGTTGTTTCCAAGGGGGGGGTGTTGGGGGTTCTGTCTTCCCCAATTCAAATTTAAGAGGAATTTAAACATGATGCACATTCTAATGCTTGAACTAGCTAGGGTGTGACAACTCACCCCCACTCAAAAGAATCTCGTCCCGAGATTTAGGATCCTCCGGGAAGAAGGTGGGGTACTCAAGTCGAATACGATCCTCCCTTTCCCAAGTGGCTTCTTCCTCGGAATGGTGTGACCATTGAACCTTGAGAAACTTGATATTATGACATCGAGTGGTACGCTTGGCTTGATCAAGGATACGAACGGGATATTCCTGATAAGAAAGGTTATCTTGTAGATCAAGCGTTTCGTGATCCACTCCACGGATAGGATCCGCGAAGCAATGCCTGAGTTGTGAAACGTGGAAGACATCGTGAACTCTGGAAAGATGCGGAGGTAGTTCCAATTGGTAGGCAACTTCTCCTCGTTTGGCAAGAATGCGAAAGGGTCCAATGTAACGAGGAGCCAATTTGCCTTTGATACCGAAATGATGGGTTCCCTTTAACGGAGTAACCCGAAGGTAGGCCTTCTCGTCGACTTCATAAGTCATAGGTTTATGTTTACGATCATATTGACTCTTTTGATGAGATTGGGCTGTTTTCAATTTCTCACGAATAACGCGAACCTGCTCTTCTGCTTCCTGAGTCATATCCGGGCCAAAGAGCTGTCTTTCCCTGGTTTCTGACCAGTTAAGAGGCGTTCGACATTTTCGTCCATAGAGAACTTCGAAAGGAGCTTTCCCCAAACTAGCTTGATAACTATTGTTATAGGCAAACTCCGCGAATGGAAGGCATTTCTGCCAACTCATTCCGAACGAGATAACAGAAGCTCAGAGCATATCTTCTAGAATTTGATTGACTCGCTCTACTAGACCACTTGATTGAGGATGGAAGGCGGTACTAAAAGAGAGACGAGTTCCCATAGTATATTGGAAGCTTTCCCAAAATCGAGAGGTGAAGAGACTCCCACGGTCTGAGTTAATTTCCAATGGAACACCATGAAGAGATACTATTCGGGAGATGTATAGATTAGGTAGCTGGCTAGCAGTGATACTCTCACGAACAGGTAGAAAGTGGGCTACTTTGGAAAGTCGGTCGATCACAACGAAGATGGCATTATTCCCTCTCTTGGTCCTGGGAAACCCAGTGATGAAATCCATACCGATTTTATCCCATTTCCATTCAGGAATAGCCAAAGGTTGAAGGGTGCCAGCAGGCCATTGATGCTCTGCTTTAACACGATGACAGACGTCGCAGCTAGCAATGTATTGAGCGATTTCTCTCTTCATCCTAGTCCACCGAAACCTCTGGCATAGGTCTTGATACATTTTAGTACTACCGGGATGAATGGTGAGAGGGGATTCATGAGCTTCCTTAAGGATCAACTGGCATAGATGTTGTTTCTTGGGAACCACCAAACGGTTCTCGAAAAAGGCAGCACCTCGCTCATCCATGGAGAAACATTTAGCAACTCCTCTAGCGATGTTTTCCTTAATCCGGGATATGCCCTTATCACGCTTCTGGGCAGCTATGATTTGATCCATAAGGGTAGGTTTCGCCACCAGGGTGGATAGGAATCCTCGAGGAACAATGTGAAGATTAAGCTTACGAAATTCCTCATGGAGAAGTGGTTGACTTTGTTGTAACATCAGGTTGTTACAATAGGACTTACGGCTTAGCGCATCAGCCATGACATTGGCTTTGCCTGGGGTGTAAGTTATTCCTAAGTCATAATCCGAGATCAACTCGACCCAACGTCTTTGCCTGAGATTCAAATCTGGTTGGGTGAAGATATATTTCAAACTTTGGTGATCGGTGAAGATCTCGCAATGATTACCGAGAAGGTAATGTCGCTAGGTTTTAAGTGCATGGACTACATCTGCAAGCTCTAGATCATGTGTGGGATAATTTTCCTCATGTGGGTGTAATTGCCGTGAAGCATAGGCAATTACCTGACGATCTTGCATGAGTATGCAACCTAGTCCTTGTCGCGAGGCGTCGCAATAGATAATAAAGTCCTTGGAGAAATCTGGTGGTACCAGTACGGGAGCAGATGTCAGGCGTCTTTTCAGTTCCTGAAAACTGAACTCGCACTGTGGAGTCCACTCGAACTTTTTATCCTTCTTGAGGAGTTCAGTTAGAGGTTTAGCAACCTTGGAGAAATTTTCGACGAAGCGGCGGCAATAGCTCGCTAAGCCAAGGAAGCTCCGAACTTGCTTAACCGTCTCAGGTGGAGTCCAATCAAGGACGGCTTGAACTCGCTCGGGATTGACAGCAATACCCTTACTAGAAATTACATGGCCTAGATAGGTCACTTCTGGCAACCAAAATTCACAGTTGGAGAATTTGGCATAAAGGCGATGCTCTCGAAGTTTCATCAATACCAGCCTTAGATGTTCGGCATGTTCTTCTTCATGCTTGGAGTAGATGAGTATGTCATCGAGGTATACTACGACAAATTTGTCCAAGTACTCCATGAAAACCGAGTTCATTAACCGGGAAAAGGTGGCTGGGGCATTGGTTAAACCGAAGGACATCACGGTGTACTCGTATTGGCCATAACGAGTAACAAAGGCCGTTTTGGGAATGTCCCCATTTCTGATTTTGATTTGATGGTAGCCCAACCTCAAATCCATCTTGGAAAAGACTGAGGATCCAGCGAGCTGATCATACAGATCGTTGATCCTGGGAAGCGGATATTTGTTCTTGATGGTGACCAAATTGACAGGTCGGTAATCCATAACCATTCGATCCGTTCCATCCTTCTTCTTGACGAAGAGGACGGGGCAAGCCCAAGGAGAGGAACTAGGACGGATGAATCCCTTTTTCAAGGACTCATCGAGTTGGTTCTTAAGCTTGGCTAGTTCTAAGGGTGCCATCTTGTAGGGTCTTCTAGAGATTGGAACGGTTCCTGGGACAAGGTCTATCACGAACTCAACATCCCTGTCAGGTGGAACACCTGGCAGTTCTTCTGGAAAAACATCCAGAAAGTCTCGGACTACCGGAACATCCTCAAGGTCTGGAAGAGGGTTAGCATTTAGAGAGTAAAGCTGGCGCTTAGCCACTCGAGTTAAGACATTGACTGTCTTGCCCGATGGGTGAGTAAGTTGAACGGTTCTAGTGGCACAATCGATCTTAGCATAATGAGCTGACATCCAGTCCATACCCAAGATGATATTTATGTCGGAGGACTCGAGAGCTATTAAGGATGCATGGAAGACAAGTCTGTCGACAAGAATTTCGTTCCCATGGCTTACTCTAGAAGTTTGCCATTTGGAACCCGGGGTTTGAATTACCATGGAAGTGGGCATGTCACAAAATGTTGTGTTATGCAATCGAGCATAGCTCTCGGATATGAATGAATGAGATGCTCCAGTATCGAAAAGAACGGATGCCGGATGGCAGTTAACAAGGAGCGTACCAAGGACGACGTTGGGATCCTCATGAGCCTCCTCGGCTGAAACATAGTTGACATGGCCACGTGCAGTGGTGGCTGGCTTGGCGTAAAATGTTTTCCCCGCTGGCTTACCACGGCCAACGGACTTCCCGGTTTGATTGGAGTTGTTGTTCTGGGGACACTCTTGGCTATAGTGACCCAGCTCTCCACACTTAAAGCATGTCACCACATTGGGGCGTGGAGCAGCATTAGCAGCGGGGCCACCATAGGGCTTGGGCGGTGCAAATTGCTGGTTGGGACGAGGCGCCTCAAAGGATGGCCTCGGGATGAACCTGGGTGGCAGTGCCGTGCTTGGGATCCACACCCGGCGCTTCTGAGCTCCCGAGCCAGATGAAGAGCCAAAATCACGGGAGTGCTTGCGTGAAGCATCATAATCAGTCTGGCCTGTCTCAGCGCTGATGGCTTTATTGACCAGCTTTTGAAAAGATGTGCACTCGTGCAGACGGAGATCGCAGCGAAGCTCAGGGCTAAGTCCCTTGCGGAACCTTGCCTGCTTCTTAGCGTCAGTAGAAACCTCTTCAGGGGCATAGCGTGCCAAATTCCCAAATTCACGACTATATGCATCCACAGCCAGTCTTCCTTGGGTGAAGTTGCAGAACTCCTCCCTCTTGCGATCCATGAGACCTTCCGGAATGTGATGCTCACGGAAATCCTCACTGAATTCAGCCCAAGAAGTTATTTGGCCGACCGGGTGCATAGCTTCAAAGTTTTCCCACAAAAGGCTAGCAGGGCCTTCGAGGTGATAGGCAGCATAGGTAACCTTGTCGGCTTCGGCTACGTTGGCAGAACGTAGCTTGTGGGTGATGCTGCGAAGCCAGTCATCCGCGTCGAGGGGCTCGACGGAGTGATTAAACTTTGGCGGGTATAGCTTGATAAAGTCATTGATTGACACCAAGTCATTTCACGGGTGGCATGCAGTGTTCTGCTCAATCCGCTCTAGCAGGCGGTTAGTCTCACGCTTGTTTCTTTCCGCCTCTAGCATCACTTCGGCCAGAGAAGGCAGGTGAGGCAGATTCTCACCTCTAGCTGCACTAGCTTCCCCCTGCTCCGGGGCAGCAGGGTTGCTGCGGGTGTTGACCATCCTAAGAGGAAACAAGACAACGGTTTAGACAAGGATGGCTCAAACTTATCAAGGAAGTGCAGAATGTAATGGATAACACAGAATGCCGAGATGTTCATCCGTATGTCATGGTAATATAAAACTGCCATATATATACCAACGGTCATACACATCATACATAGTTCAGTACAAGCCCAGGCTACAGTACAACTATGATGAAAGACATTACATCTCATCAGAGGCATTCCAAGCTCCTATACATTATTTGTCTACACCTCCGGAATTGATTACACACAAAGTCATATTCCACAAGTCACACAGGACAGTGGAGATACAACTACTACAATACTAGTGGTACTACCACTAACTCAGACAGCTCCGTAGTAGTTCTCATAGAAGTCGCCTCCGTAGCCTGGAAGTTCAACATGACCATCCGGGAACAGACAGTCCTGAGGAGCCTGTGGACCAAAGGGGCTAGGATGAGGTCTTGGACCAACAAACGGTGGCCTGCGGGGACCACAAGGTGGGGTGATGCCTCCCACATCACGCCAATCCACCATGTCTGGCAGAGCTGATCTCACAGGATACAGATCCCTTGTATCCATACATCCAGCTTGCACCGCAGGTGCAAACCGAGTCAATGTGGCCAAGTGATCAGCACGGGTATTAAAAAGCTCCAACCTCAAGGCCCGATTCTCTCGGTCCTTATCTTCTAGCATCTCGGCAGTGGTACGAGTTAATGAGTCCTCCTGAGTGGAGTCAGCATAGATAGCCTGAAGATACCCTTGCGCTCCTGGAAGTGAAGCTGGCATGTAACGGAAGTCGGTGTTCCGAAGCAGGTCAGTCCGGACTCGCAAGATGGTCATCATGGAATAGGCAGCATCCTGCACAGCCATCTCAACAGTAACCCCGAGTCCATAGGAACAGTGAAGGGGCTCGGTAGATCCAGGATAAGAAGGAAATATCCTGACGGTGCAGAGATATTGGCTTTGATTAAAGTCGCGGAACTGCTCTTCGACGGTGGATTCGGGATACCAACGGTAGCCCGTCTCGATCATTACCCGGACTAACATAGCAGTATGACCAGGCACGTCGAGGCACCGGGTGAGGCGAACCACTTGATTTTGAACATGGTTGGCCATCTGAAAGCACAACCACAATGCAAAGGCATCAGAATTTCTAGGGAAAATTGGACAGCATTACAGCTGTAAATGCTCAGAAAAAGATTTGAGTCATCCACAACAGTTCGCAATACCACTCAACAACATCATATCAAGATTCTGATCCAATTAGCAACATACTAAAGTAGTAGAACTGAACTGGGGCTTGTAACAACAATCCTATAAGCTACTATGGATTAGTAACACGTGAACCTGATCGACCATATCAAACACAATCTTCTCGGTCCGATAGTTCAATTCTCCCCCAAATGTCACTGGCAATGTGAGCTTTCCCTTAGGATCACTCCCGCCGGCATTGACTCCTTGAAACGTACCCGGGACCGTTAGTTCTTCCTCCTCTATCTAGAGCATGCTGAAAACCATTGGGGAAATAAGATTCAACCCAGCCCCGCCGTCAACCAACATCTTTGTGACCTTGGGACTGTGAATTGCTGGAGAGACCAAAAATGGCCAACGCCTTACCGGGGTGGTGCGGTCAAGATGGTCCTCTTTGTCAAAGATGATGGGCATGCATGACCATTTGAGCGGCTTCCGAGACTCTGGTGCCGGCTCCGCGGCATTGACCTCACGCGCCCATCTTTTAAGTTTGCGGTGAGAGGAGTGTAAAGATGCACCCCCGTCAATGGACAGGGCATCAGTAGCCTTCTAGAATTCCTGCTCGCTAGTTTCCTCTTCATCCCCTCCATCACTCTCATCATTGCAAACTTCCTTCTATAGACCCCTGTTGGGTTTCCCTTGGTTCCGAAATGTCAGGACCCCGATTCCAAGTCACATCGATCTAGCCGGTAACACCTCATATAACTTTGCGGCCTCACGCACGGTATCCCACGGGTGACGCCTTACCATGGCCCGGGACCGTTTGCGCCTTTTGGCTCACGTATATGACAGTGTCGCTAGCATCCATATGACAGAGAACCCGGGCCGACATGGCTAGTCGTGAACCCAAAGCGGCACAGACCTATGGAGACAGGCATACATGAATCACATCGAACATGTCGGTCATCAACGAGTGATTCTGGGCTGTAGCACTGGGCTAGCAGGACTCCGGAGAACCCCGGGCTGTAGCAGGCTAGGCAGGACTCCGGAAGTCACCGTGTGACATTTCCCCGAAGGGACAGACATAGGGACAAAGTGAAACACATGCCGGCCAGTCAAGTGTCCTGAGCAGTAGTGCTGGGCTAGCAGGACTCTGGTGAACCGGGCTGTAGCGGACTACTATGGCTCGAGGAACACTAGACTACATTTCCCCATAAGAAAGGCTGTCAAGGATAAACAACTAGATTGTCGGATCCCACTCATACCAAGCATTTCAATCATACACACAATATGCCTGATATGAGTACATACAACATGGCATCACAACAAAACTCTACAACTCAAGTACTTTATTTAAAGGCTCCAGAGAGCCATACATAACATGTTCATACAGATAGGGGTCACATGACCCGACACTCAAGTCATACAAACATACAAGCACATGCGGAAGCAACTAGTCTGGGTACAGACTCTAGAAAGAAAGAACGCATCTCGAAGCCTGTCTATCTACATAGGCCCTCCATGGCCAGGGTCACCACCTGGGTGGCTAGTCACTCATCGACGTCAAGGTCTACATAGAACCCATCGGAGGGGGCAGTGTTGTCGTCTGAAAACAATAAATAAGCAAAACATGAGTACAAAGGTACTCAGCAAGTCTTACATCAGAACCTACTATACATGCTTATTCTCAAGAAGGCGGTGGGGTTGATGCAGCAAGCCATCTTTGACTCTTGGCTAAGCTATCCTACGGAACTTCACCAGTAAAATAGTTTTCGCACACGAGTCCATTACTCACCAACACAATACTCCACCGGGGATCCTCCCTCGTCATCCTACGAGAGGGCCATCCTCGGTACTCACACTTTATCTTGAGTCTTTTAGTAGTATCCATTAACTTGTCTATGAACTGTATATGCAACCAAGTAGTCCTTTACCGCGGACGCGGCTATTCAAATAGTTTTATACCCTACAGGGGTGTACTTCGTCACACATGTTTCCACCACTTAGCGTCTGCACACGACATGTGCTCGGCAGACTTCAAGCGAAAACCGACGTGGGTGTAGACCACAACCTGACTAACCTCACAAGTCTCTAGTCCAGGTTTATCGCCTATTCAGGTTCCATCCGCAAGGAAATCCGGCCGGGGTGTCCTCAACGGCCCCAAACGATGTGAATAGGGTTCCCGCGACACCAAACGGGTGACTTGGTACACTGTGCCATGGTGTATCTACCGCAACATAGCCCACCCCTAGGGTCAGCGCTACGCACGGCTGCCAACACGTGTCCTACAAACACCAGAAACTAGTTGCAACTCCTGGACAGAGGCGAGAGGGGTCAGTAAGTCGAGCGGGGTCATATTTCAGGGCCCAATGTGTGGTAGTAGCTGAATCTTAAATCACGCATACAGATCTCAGTGCTTAGGGACGGCCTCAATGAAACAACCCACCATGTACTCCTACATGGCCTCTCATCGATACCTTTACCAAAACATGTTCAACGCATCCCTCACATTACCGGCATAAGCATTTCACTCTAGCCCATCTCCCAGATGAACCAGACCTGACACAACTCTAAGCATAGCAGGCATAGCAAGGTAAGAATCACATACATGGCTCAATCAACTCCTACACATGCTAGTGGGTTTCATCTACTTATTGTGGCAATGACAGGTCATGCAGAGGATAAGGTTTCAACTACCGTAGCACACAGCAGTTTGAATCGCGTTGTCTTAATGCAGTAAACAAGAGCAGAAGCGAGAACATGGGTTTGTATCGGAATGATCAATGGTTGCTTGCCTGATGGAGTGGTAGTGGGATACTGCCATTCAATTGGATACTCATGGATATCCTCGGAGGCAAAACCTACCACGAAGAGCACATCGTAATACAATCAACACATGACGATATGCAACAATATGATGCATGCTATGACATGGTAATATGAATGTGTCTTGGCCTAATGCAAGTTATATTAGAAAGGAATGAACTCATTTGAATCAAAGATTCAAATATTAGCTCATTAAACATGGCCTTAATAGTGCTTTTCCTTATTGTGCCTAAACAGCAAGGTAACTTGTTTTGTCATGCATGAAACCATTACAGTTGGATAGATTGAACTTTTCTAATAATTTTTCATATATAATTTATCTCATTTGGAGCTATGGTTGAATTTCTATGAATTTTTGAAGTTTGAACTATTTTCTGGAATTTCCTGAATAAGAATAAATCCAGAAAATCAATTACTGCGTCAGCATTGCGTCAGGGTGACGTCAGCAGGTCAAAGGCGCCAGCCCAGGTCAAACCTGACTGGTGGGCCCCTTCTGTCAGCCTCTCAGCTAATTAGCAAAATTAGATTAACACTAATTAGTTGTCAGTGGGGCCTGGGCCTACATGTCAGTGACTGATTTAATTAAAATTAATTAAGACTAATCCTAATTTAGTTAGCCGACCGGCCCCACCTGTCATAGACTCAGGGGGGGTCTTCCTGGGCCCACCCAGGGGTCAAACTGGGTCAACTCGCCGGCGGCTCGACGCCGGCGAGGCCCGAGACGGCGGAGGGCTTCGGATTTGGTCCTCCGGTGACCAAATCGACGGCGGAGACATGCTACGCGTAGCTGGGGCTCGTGCGCATCTAGTGGGGGAAGTGGGAGGAGCTGGGGTGGAGCGAGCTCGCCAGAATCGAGCTCGTGGCGGCGGCCGGAGTTCGAGCGAGGTCGGTTTCGAGGCTACGGTGCATGGGAGGAAGAACTGGTTGTGGCTACGGGTCCCTGGTGCTGCGCTGAGCATGGTGAGGCGCTCGGACGCGTGCTTGCACGGCCGTAGCCACGACGGCGGCATGGCCGGCGGCGAGGAGCGCTCGGGCTCGGAGGGGGCGGTGGCTACGAGGCGTAATCGAGCACGGGAACTAGGGGGAAAGGAAGAGGAGCTCACAGTGGAGTCGGAGAGGGGGTCAGCGGGCTCGGGGAGGTCCTGGCGGCGGCAAATTCGACCGGAGATGGCTCGGGTGCCCGAGGTTGAAGACGAGGGCGAAGGCGGCGATGCAGGGCCTCCGGCGATGCGTGGCTCGGTGGGGAGGACGAGGGAGTCGAAGCGGAGCTAATGGGCTCGTCGGAGGGGCGAGGGGGTGTCTGTGGTGGCAACTACGGCGATCGGCAGCGCGGTACGCGCTTGGCCGTCGCGGGAGAGAGAGAGAGGGAGCTGAGGGGGAGAGTGAGCGAGTGCGAGAGGGAGACGTGGGGGTCGCGTGGCACTTCAGGGCGTCTCCCGGGCGTCGGCGGAAGCAGGAGGTGGCCGGCGTGTGGCCGCGGGCGCCGGCCACGCGCTCCGCGTCCTTCTGGTGCGAGGAGGACGACGACTGGCAGCGCCAGCAGGCTGGGCCGAGCCAGGTGGCTGGGCCAGCACAGGTAAGGCCCAGGTGGGCTTCTTTCTCCTGAAATAAAATACTAAAACATTTCCAAAAATCCTGAAAATAAATGTGGCCTCTGTTTAGATTATTTCCAACAGGAAACATTTATTCCCAGAATTATTTGAGCATTTAGATTATTTTATAGCATTTAAATGCCCAAATTCAAATACTTATGATTTAATTCAATGACCTTCTGTTGACCTAGAAAATTGTGCACCAATTTTGCCAGAGGTTCTAACCTAAGACAAAGAGGGTGAACTTTTTAGAAGGGCATTTCAGGTTCATTGAAAATATTTTTAGTAAACCCTAGTTGTTTCCAAGGGGGGGTGTGTTGGGGGTTCTGTCTTCCCCAATTCAAATTTAAGAGGAATTTAAACATGATGCACATTCTAATGCTTGAACTAGCTAGGGTGTGACAGAGGTGCTGGACCATGAATTTCCAGAGGGATTCGAACCCGTAAACATAGAGGCGTATGACGGAACGACAGACCCTGGGGTCTGGATTGAGGACTACATCCTCCATATCCACATGGCTCGAGGAGACGATCTCCATGCCATCAAGTATTTACCCCTCAAGCTCAAAGGGCCAGCTCAGCACTAGCTTAAAAGCCTCCCCAAAAACTCCATTGGAAGCTGGGAAGAGCTCGAAGATGCTTTTCGGGCAAATTTTCAAGGGACCTATGTCCGACTACTGGATGTAGACGATTTAAGTCATATAAATCAACAGCCCGGAGAGTCATCCCGAAAGCATTGGAACAGGTTTCTCACTAAAAAGAACCAAATAGTCGACTGTCCGGACGCCGAAGCCTTAGCAGCTTTCAAGCACAGCATTCGAGACGAATGGCTTGCTAGACACCCTGGCCAAGAAAAGCCGAGAACAATGGCAGCATTAACAAGCCTCATGACCCACTTTTGCGTGGCGAGGACAGCTGGTTAGCCTGATGCAGCACCAGCGACCCAAGTACATCCGAAGTCAGGGACGGAAACGGGAAGCTACGACGCAGCAAAAACAAGCGCCGGAATAAAGAAGACAGCCCGAAGAGCACGGCGGTAAACGCCAAATTCAGAAGCTCTTGGCCAGGTCAGCAAAAGCTGCCCTCCAAAGGCAACAGAGACAAACTGTCCAGCCTAAACAAGATTCTGGACAAAATATGTCAGATCCACAACACCCCCGATAAACCTACAAATCATACCCATAGAGAATGTTGGGTCTTCAAGCAGTCTAGCAAGCTCAACGCCGAACACAAGGGGCAGGATACACCAAGCAAAGACGAGGATGAGCCTCGCAAGCAAAGCACCGGGGAACAGAAGAAATTCCCACCAGAAGTCAAAACAGTAAATGTGTTACACGTGATGAAGGGGAGAAACAAAGCGGCACTCCTAGAGACACATGCCCCAGGGCCTATCACCGCGGAGTTCTTCCACTGGTCGTCCAAACCGATCACCTTTGATCATCGGGATTACTCGGCAAGTATCTGGCATGCAGGATGGGCTCCCTTGGTGTTAGACTCGATAATTGACGGATACCACTTCATACGAGTCCCGATGGACGGCGGCAGTAGTTTAAACCTGATATATCAGGACACAGTCCGTAAAATGGGGATAGACCCAACAAAAATCAGTCATAGCAATACTACCTTTAAAGGAGTAAGGGCAGGCCCAGAAGCCCATTGCACGGGCTCCCTGCTACTAGAGGTTATATTCGGCTTTCCGGATAACTTCCGGAGCAAAAAGTTAACCTTCCACATCGCTCCGTTCCAAAGTGGCTATCAAGCACTACTCGGACGCGAAGCTTTTGCTCGCTTTAACGCAATACCGCATTACGCTTCTCTCATGCTTAAGATGCCCGGTCCACGTGGCATCATTACAGTAAATAGAAATATTGAGCGCTACTTGCGCGCGGAAGACCGTGCGGCTGCCTTGGCAGCCGCACACTAGACGGCCTCACCAACTAGAGCATCTGACAGGTCGTCAAGACTACAGACACGGTTAGACGAGTCCTGTGTAGCTATATATAATTGACACATGTTTGATGGCTATACCCATATAACAATACAAGGGGCTCAACGCGTGTAAACAGGAGACAATCAGGCTCAACTTTACTCATCTTGAACTGTACATGGTTTATTTAGTATAACCTACCTTTTGCACGACAACTTTTCAACTAAGTTCCTCTCTTTTACACATGACCATCGTGCTACACCCATCCAGGATACGGCACAACGGAGACACAGGCGCAGACATGCAACAGGGACCCGTTCAAAGGATTCTTTTTAGATTAAGACCCTGCGTAAACCTTTTTACTGTCTCTTGTTGATACACATCCCCCGGATTCTCAGTACAACTAAGAAGGATGCTGACGTATTGGCATGTGGCCACGTCAGAATATTGCACGTACCTGGACACCAGGGGCTTATTACAAAGGGCACTGTTTAGTCTGGTTTACATCATAAAGATCGGATACCTTAGGGAGTGTTCGGCATCGCGAGTTTGGCCTTATATGCATCAGCTCCGAATCATGTCTTTGGTCAAATGTTGGGTTTGCCCGGCTCCTGTGTTTTGTTGCCTTACGTTCCGCTCTATCGGCTAGGGTGGCACCCGGAGAACTCCTGCGATTGTGCCATGGTTCATCCGGACGAGCACCTCACTAGAGAAAGCCGAAAACTGACTGTCATGATATAGCGTGAGACTGGTCAACCACTCGATGACCTAGCGGAATCTTTGGGATTCCTCCGCCTTAACCAAGGGCCGTTTCCCGGCCAGGCATGTACGCGCCACGAATTCGGATGAGCATGGAGCCACCAGGGGCTATATAGTAGCCCCACTGTCAAACTCCTCTGGCTAAGTGAGAGTGTTAAAGCATTATAGTCCGATTGCCTAGTTGGCTGCGCTATCACCTCCTTAATGGACTGAGGCAGTCCTGGATTAGGGGGTGTTCGGGTAGCCGGACTATACCTTCAGCCGGACTCCTGGACTATGAAGATACAAGATTGAAGACTTCGTCCCGTGTCCGGATGGGACTTTCCTTGGCGTGGAAGGCAAGCTTGGCGATGCGGATATTCAAGATCTCCTACCATTATAACCGACTTTATGTAACCCTAACCCTATCCGGTGTCTATATAAACCGGAGGGTTGTAGTCCGTAGGCAATCAACTCCATACACAACAATCATACCATAGGCTAGCTTCTAGGGTTTAGCCTCCTTGATCTCGTGGTAGATCTACTCTTGTACTACCCATATCATCAATATTAATCAAGAAGGAGTAGGGTATTACCTCCATCGAGAGGGCCCGAACCTGGGTAAAACAAAGTGTTCCCTGCCTCCTGTTACCATCCGGCCTAGATGCACAGCTTGGGACCCCCTACCCGAGATCCGCCGGTTTTGACACCGACATGGACCAAGACGTTGGATCAAGTGTGAACATGCGTCTTCTGCGAGCACCCCCGCATTATATGCGTGGGGGCTGAAGCCGACGACTGCCATCTTTCAGGTTATATACATATATACATAAACGGATGAACATGAGGCATCATAGTACTTTCGGGCAAAAGTATAAATACAGCCTTGATAAACTCAATAAAACATTGTTTTTACAATGGGAATACATGACACTTAAACATAATATTCTTCGAGCACTGAGCCTCTATCGAATGAGCGCCTTCAAGAACTTCTTCAAAGTAGTGCTCGACAGCCACTCGGCCTATGGCCGAACCCGGTGCCGCAACAGTGGCGGTATCCATCTCCGCCCTGTATGTTTTGACATGGGCAAGGGCCATCCGCGAGCCTTCTATGCATGTCGACCTCTTTACAACATCGATTTGTGGCACAACACCAAGGAATTGTTGCACTAAGCTAAAGTAGCTATTCGGCCTTGGCCCCCCGGCCACAGATGATCCACAACGGACCTCATGGCATGTCTGGATAATCTATGGAGCTCGGCCCACTCGGCCATTTGCTCATTCAACAGCAGCGGACGGGCTGGAGCATGAAACTGTGACCAAAATAGTTTTTCCACTTCGTGATCTTCCCGATCCTTGAAGTACTCGTCCGCATCAGCAGCACTTGCACCCAAATCCATGTAGGCGTCCACAGAACTCCATAGCCGGTCCAGAGGTGCATACTTCGGATCCCCGAACTTAGTTCGCAACAAGAAGGGTTTCCCAGATACAATATCCGCAGCTTGATGCAGCTCCTCCTTCGTCGCTCTAATTTTGGAGCGGGCTTCCTTGGCATCCACCCGGGTCTTCTCTAGGTCCGTCGCCTTCGCCCGGTTTTCTTCTTTAAGAAGCTGGTAACGGTCAGCAGCATCTTTTAACTCTACAACCATCTTGGCTATTTTTTCTTTGCTCTCGCAATGCGCGACCTGTTCGGCCCTTAACTCTTCGGCCGCCTTTAAAGCGGCCGCATTGCTACTCCTGGCTTGCTCCTTGGCTCGGGCAAGCTCCGCCCGAAGGGTCTCCACGGTGGCAGCTCCATCTGCAGTCACAACATATTAAAGATACTGGCATCATGCTGCTCTTATTATGTGACAATCACCAGAAAAATCACTTACCCTGTGCCTCGTCAAGCCGCTTGTTAACAAGCACGATGTCGGCATCTGCGCATCCAGTTGACGCCTTAGTTCGGCAAACCCATCAGTCCGGCTAGCCACCGGAGCTTCAACCACCTGCACATAAAGGCGGTCTGGTTATTACCTGGGACTATGATCCTCTGTTTGCTGCCGTTTTCGACGACAACCAGAGTCTCAGGGGCTACTATCTACATAGGGCACATCTAAAAATGTGCGGTACTGTCAAAAATTTACATCATTTCACGTACCTCAAAACCCGTCAGTAGACCCATAAAGGCTTCATGCAACCCGCTTTCGGCGGACGAAATCCTTTCAATCACCATACCCATCAACGTGTGGTGCTCTTCTGAGATAGCCACTTGCTCTAACAGATCCCTTAGTATGTTCGACCGCACACCAGACGGTGCCGGACTCTTTCGATTGCTCTCTTCAAGAGCCGGATACTGAGGACTTCGGGTGGCCATAGGATTGCCTTCAGGCCTTGCCAGATCAGGAGAAACCCTCCACGACGACACCTCGGGGCCGCCCGCCTCATGAGGCGGTATGGAAGGGGGGGTGTTTCGCTCTCCATCATCTCTGGAAGAAGATCCCATGAAGACGAGCTCTGCTGAGAAGGGCTAAGATCCGAACTGCAAGATAAATGCTTCGGTTATTTTCCTCAGAAGTAAAGCGAGGTATTTTTATTATTAAATACCCTTTTACTTACAACTCGGTGGAGGGCTGATCCCCTTGAGGGCATAGTGCGGCCGGGGTAGCCCCCGGGGAAGGACCCTCCGGCGAAGATTTCTTCCCCTGTTTGGAGACCATTGTCTTCGGGTCCTCGAAGGCGGTCCTCTTCCTTCTCTGGGGAGAGGAAGTTTCAGTCCCTCCTCCCCGGCTAAGCTCCTTCACGGAGGCGCTAGCCTCCTTGTTCCCCCTTTTTATCTTCTCCTGAGGGCGCTTGATAAGGCGCGATCTCCAGCATCCTGGTTAGCACGGGATTTGGTAAGGTCTCAGGGAGGGGGGCCGGACACCTGATCAACTTTGCCTTCTCTATCCAATCCTGGTCAAAGAGTGGCTTTCTTAGGGCAATGTTGCGATAAATAAACGGACAGTGTGTTCGGATGCGGGGCTACTTACTTGGGTATCCGGGCGATTACAGCTCATACCTGCATCCTCAGTGATGTCCGGACACATTATTTGTGGTCCGAAGAACAATTTGTACATCTCTTCGTGCGTCATGCCGAGGAAATATTGAATAGCTCGCGGTCCTTCCGGGTTAAATTCCCACATGCGAAGGGGCCGGCTTTTGCAAGGCTGGACTTGACGAACTAGCATAACTTGCACTACCATAACCAGACTGAAATCTCTCTCAAAGAGATCTTGGATACGACTTTGCAGTATTGGCACGTCCTTGGCTAGACCCCAGCTCAGCCCCCTGCTGATCCATGACGTCAGTTGTGGTGGGGGGCCTGAGCGAAAGGTGGGGGAAGCTACCCACTTGGCACTTTGGGGAGCTGTGACGTAGAACCACTCCCGCTGCCACAATCCGGACACCTCTGGGAAGCAACCCTCAGGCCATGGAGCGTTAGCGATTTTGCTTATTAAAGCGCCTCCGCACGCTGCGTGCTGCCCCTCAATCATCTTCGGCTTCACATCGAAAGTCTTGAGCCACAGGCCGAAGTGAGGGGTAATGCGGAGGAAGGCCTCACATACGACAATAAATGTCGAGATGTGAAGAAGGGAATCCGAGGCCAGATCGTGAAAATCTAGCCCATAATAGAACATAAGACCCCTAACAAAGGGATCCAGAGTGAGGCCTAGTCCTCGGAGGAAGTGGGAGACGAACACGACACTCTCGTCGGGTTCGGGAGTAGGGACGACCTGCCCTCGGGCAGCCAGCCGATGCGAAATTTCGACGGTTAGATATCTGGCCTCTCTCAACTTCTTGATGTCCTCCTCCGTGACGGAGGATGGCATCCACCGACCTTGAAGGTTGGATCCGAACATAGTTGAAGGTCTGAACCACCTGACCTGCGTTTTGGGTGTTAGAACTCGATGCGGGGGAATAATTTGATTCAGCATGAGAGGGAAAAAAAGAAAAAGCCTTGTCCCCTTTATAAAGAGGGTGAATATCAAACGTCCTCCTCATGGCCGTTTGGGACTTGCCTAAGATCTAGGAGTCCTATCAATAGGCACGGTTGGGTTACCCACATCCGTATTGATTAGAATCCCGTAATAAAGGGGATACGATCTCTGCTTCGACAAGACGTGCCAAGGAAACCGCCTCGTGAAACACGCTGAGATTGGTTATGAAAAACGATTCAAATAAAGACCTGGCTGTGGTGTGATGTCACGCTACGGGGTACGTCAGCAGATTAGATTTTTGGAAATATTATTCTCTCTACGGTGGTATGTGGAACTTGTTTTGCACAGCCGGACGCGATCCTCGTGTTCAAAATCTTCTATGAAGTATTCGGAGGAGGAACCCGCCTTGCAATGCCAAAGACAATCTGCGCGCCAGACTCATCTTCATTGAAGCCTGGTTCAGGGGCTACTGAGGGAGTCCTGGATTAGGGGCTATCCGGACAGCCGGATTATATCCTTTGGTTGGACTGTTGGACTATGAAGATACAAGATTGAAGACTTCGTCCCGTGTCCGGATGGGGCTCTCCTTGGCGTGGAAGGCAAGCTTGGCAATACGGATATGTAGATCTCGTTCCTTGTAACCGACTTTGTGTAACCCTAGCCCCCTTCGGTGTCTATATAAACCGGAGGGTTTTAGTCCGTAGGACAACATACAATCATACCATAGGCTAGCTTTTAGGGTTTAGCCTCTTCAATCTCATGGTAGATCAACTCTTGTACTACTCATATTATCAAGAACAATCAAGAAGGACATAGGGTATTACCTCCATCAAGAGGGCCAAACCTGGGTAAACATCATGTCCCCTACCTCCTGTTACCATCTGGACGCACAGTTCGGGACCCCCTACCCGAGATCCGTCGGTTTTGACACTGACACATGCCATTTAATTCAACTAGTGCAATATCTTTCAAGTAATCATTCAACGGTGTTTCTTTTGAGTGGGCCCTAACCCACATGTCTTTTCCTAGGATCTTACCTGACTCTTCTAATTTTTTCGGAGCTATTCTCAAATCCATTTCAAAGTTTGACGTAAGAATGAATTGTCATCAGTCAAATGCCTTTCTCCAAGAACTTTCAAAGTCTTTTGATCGTTGGTTCAACCTTTCTAATTTTCATTCCAGAGATTCTCAACAATTTGTGGTGTTGTTTCTCATCGCCATTCTTTGCATTTGAAGACTGGAGATGAGTTACTCTTAAATCCTTACCCGTTCTTTTCAAAGATTCATGATTCTAGCTTGATGCCATCCTCTCATAATTATTTCCGATTGTGATAATTCTTTTCACCCATCCAGAGCATTTCATGAGTTATTTTCATTTCTTTCTTCCGAAGGCCATCTTTTCAAATATTACTCATTCTTAGCTTTCAGCTCTCGTTCACCAAATCTTACCAGTGCATCGCTCAAATATCCTCTAATCAGTTCATGATATCTTCGTTCTCTTGTATCTAAATTCTCTCGAGTATCTTCATTCATTTTCTAATTCTTCCCAGTGTTTCGCTATCTTTTCTTTGTTCGTTTTTAATTCTTACGGTGGTTCGTTCAAGATTCCTCTTCCTATGTTCTCATATCAATTCATTCGTTGTTTCCAAATCCCATCGGTGGTTCCATCAAGACCTTATCCAAGTTTGCGCTATATCTCTCTTAACCCTTTCTACGAGAATAAGTAGTATGCAAAATCCGTTGCTTGTCATCAATTTAAATTGGTGAAGGATACACATAACATAATTCTTATTCTTTATTCATCCAAGTGATTGATTCATTCTTCCGGAGTTTGTTCACGATGAGTAAATTCTCGGTTCAAGTGCTTCATACTTTTCCCGGTGTTCCAAGACCTCTCAATTATATCACCACAAAGATTCTTCTAAATCATTGCAAGGATTCACCTTGTGTTTTCAACTTCTCTTTCTTTATATCATCCTTTTATTACCAGAGTTCTTCATGGAGGCTCTACACGATGGTTCATCAAGGATTTAATTCCTTCTTCAAGTGTTCATCGAGATTCTTTTCAGAGGAGCTCAAGTATTCTTCATCTTGCATTTCGAAGTGCAATTCTTTCTACCTTATCTTTTGAGATGACGTTATGTCATTTTTGACAATTTCTTTGTGTTTCAGGATTCACAAGTTCTGGAATGACATATTTTAAACCCATCATTTTCAATTCGTTCATGAGAGCCTTTGCAACCCATCAATCTCTTCGTTGGAATTAACTTGGGTTATATTTCACCTAAAGCCTTCCCTAAGTTTTGTTGTTATATATGGTGCTCATAAATGACCCAAGTTCTTCATTTATCCTCCCGGTGAAATAAGTTTCAAGTCTCCTTGTTGAAATCAATCCAATCTATTGTTTCCATTAGTGCCAGAATTTCACCTCAATTTTTGAGATGTTTTCCATAAGCCACAACAACCTTATCCTTTCGTTGTTGATAATCCAACAACTCCGTTCTAGCATTTGTTGTAAGTGTGCTCTCTCAAGATCTTGTTTCCCTCCGTTCATTCCATTCCATTCTTTCATTTCTTCCAGAGGCATTGTGATGTTGCTCTCTTCGACCCATCATCTCGTTTTGTCAAGATCATGTTCTATTCCTTTGCTTATCAGCTCAACCGGAGTGTCGTGTCCTTCATTCAAGTTCTCTCATCTTATCAAGTTTTGCTTCCTTCTCAAATGGAGTGGTGTCTGAAATCTTTCTTACCCCTTGGGCTATTTTTTCAATAGTTCCGGAGGCAGTGTGTTGTTGGTTTCATCAAGTATCCTCTCATCTTGTCAAGTTCCTGTTGAATTCTTTCCATTATAGTCGGAGTGCTCTCCAAATTATATCATTCTTATTCCTTCTCTATCTTGTCTTAACTGGAGTGTTGTGGCTATCATTCCTCTTCTAACCGGACTCTCATCCAAGTGCTTTAATTTTGCCAAGTTTATATTCTTTGCCTTCTATTTCCAACCGGAGTGTTGTCATAATTGATCTTTAACGTTCCTTGTACATCTCGTTTCAACCGGAGTGCTTGCACGTACTTCTTGCCCATTGCAATCCTTTTCTCATGTCTTTCAACCTACAGTGTTCTCATGATGTTCCTTGTTCCTCCTTTCTAACGGAGTGTTTTCAACTTTTTTCATCTTTGTTGCATTCTTGCTTTCAATTTGTTCAACCTCTCAAGGTTCTTTGGTTTCACTCATTTGTCGAAGGATCAACTTAGTTTTACCTCTTCTCTTCTTCTTCCGTTTCTCTCCGATGCCATCCTGAGATCTCGGGACGAGATCCTCTTGTAGTGGTGGAGTGTTGTAATGCCCCGAGACCGTTGCGCCAGGTGTCATCCAGTTATGCGCGTTGTTGCCATGTCATTTGCTTGCGTGTTGCATCTTGTCATGTCATCATGTGCATTGCATCATCATGTTTTCAAAACTTGCATTCGTCCGGGTCCCCCAGTTCCTTCTGTTGTCCGTTCTGAGCCCCGACACACTCGCACGCACCCGCGGCACCTACGAAATATTATTTTATAAGTGACTGAAAAATGTTCTCGGAATGGAATGAGAGTTGGCGTGCGGTCTTGTTATATTGTAGGTAGGCCGCCTGCCAAGTTTCATCGCATTAGGAGGTCGTTTGATAGCCCAACCGTTAAACTTATAGCGGCATTATAGGCGGTCAAACGTCGGACGTTTTCGGTCTCCGGAAACGGTTGCCGGGCTGCCTTCTTTCCTCTCCTCTCAGCCCAAGCCCCTCTACATAGTCCATTTAGCCCACCTACCTACCCCCTCTACTCTGGACCGTCCGATGGCGATCGAACGGCTCCGAAACGGAGCAAAGCCCCTAACCCTAGAACCCCCTTTCCTATTTAAACACCTTCCCCTTACATTTTGGGTAGCCTACCCCTCCTCCTAGCTCTAGCCGCCATCCCCACCTTGTTTTCAGCGCCGAGCCCCTCCCTGGCCTCCACTTGTCGCTGCCGCCTACACTTGTCGCCGCCACCGCCAAGCCCTAGGGCCAATCCCAGAGTGCCACCTCACCCCTCAGCGCCCGCCATAGCCAACAGGAGCTGGCCACATCGCCCCTGTCCAGCCCCGCCGCCGCAGCTCGCCAGGACCCAGATCGGGCCCGAGGAAGGCCATCTGGGCCCATACAAGTTCGCCTCGCTCCCCGTTGCTCAAGCCATCATCCTCGTCGCCTCGCTCGGCCAGCGCCTCCCGCCGGCGAGCCTCGCCAATTCGTCCTCCGGCAACCCCATCTCCGCGCCGCCTTCCTCTGCGACCGGACCCCGTCGGGACCCCGCGCCATGCCGCATCCACGCCCTCTGCTGCCTGGAAGCCCATCGCCGTCACACGCGCTCGCGACCTCGACCCCGCCTCGCGCCGTTACCAGATCTGGTGACCTCCACCCTCATCTGCTCCACCACTCTCTGGATCCGTCGCCGGCGCTCGTCCCCGCCGTTCCCGCGTAGGCTCCGTAGAGCCGCCGCCCGTCCCCGACCCTACTGCTTCGCGTCGTCGCCACCGGAGAGTGTCGTCGCGTCGAGCAGGATCCCTCGCCTCGCACGCCTGCGCCTCCTCCTGCCTTGCGGGCCTCGTGGGCCACGGCCACGCCCAACCGCCTGCGCAAGGCCTAGTTCACCCCGGCCACTGCGACCTCCTCACCCCAGCACCCCCCAGGCCCATGGTGAGACGTCCCTAGTCCTACGCCCAGTACACTGTGCAGCCCAGTCCGCCTCAGTTTCGGCCCGTGCCTGTTTTCTTTCCCTTGCTGCGGATTTATCTAATTTCCAGAGTTGTCAGTTTTGCAGAAAAGACCTTCATGTTCATGCATATCATAACTCACAAACCATGCATCGGAATTAAACAACTTATATATGAAAAAAGCTTAGAATTTTGCCTAGTTTCATAATATGCCACTTTCATCTATGTTTAAAATGTTGTTTGTTTAAATTTGCTCAAATGCCATGCTAAAATGATTTCTTTAATAACTAAATAACCGTAGCTCCAAATTTAATAAACTTTATATGTAAATGGGGTGGAAAAATGCCTATTTTAACATGGTGGCTTTACTTTGCATGCTTAATAACTTTAAAATTGTGTATAGGGCAGAACAGTACCAAATCTAAAATATGCACATGAGGATTTTCCGGACTTGTTGCTTGTTGTTCCGGCCTCATTTAAACTTGCCTAGATAGGTAGTTTTATCATGTTTCACCTCTTGCCATGTTTAACCACATTTAATATTGTTGGGTACATAAACGGGAGAGAAATAAATAATCGAGTGTGGTATTTCGTCAAAGTGCAACTCGTTGCATATTGAGCTCCACTTAATTTGTAGTATTTTTGTGCACTTTGCCATGCCATGCCTCACTAAACCAGACATGCATCAGACTTGATTGTGCATCATGCCATGTTTATGTGATGGTTGTTTACCATGTTGTTTGCTTCTTTTCGTTGTTGCTTCTTCGTGTTAGTTCCGGTAACGTTGCGGTTGTGAGGATCTATTCGACTACGTCCGTTTTCCTTCTTCATGGACTCCTTCTTCCTTGCGGGATCTCAGGCAAGATGACCATACCCTCGAAATCACTTCTATCTTCGCTTGCTAGTTGTTCGTTCTATCGCTATGTCGTGCCACCTACCACTTGTTTATCACGCCTCCCGTATTGCCATGTCAAGCCTATAACCCACCTTCCTAGCAAACCCCTGTTTGGCTATGTTACCGCTTTTGCTCAACCCCTCTTATAGTGTTGTTAGTTGCAGGTGAAGCAGAAGCTTGTTTCATGTTGGAACATGGTGATGTTGGGATATCACAATATCTCTTATTTTAATTAATGCATCTATATACTTGGTAAAGGGTGGAAGGCTCGGCATTATGCTTGGTGTTTCGTTCCACTCATGCCGCCCTAGTTTCCGTCATACTGGTGTTATGTTCCTCTATTTTGCGTTCCTTACGCGGTGGGGTGTTGTGGGAACCCCTTGACAGTTCTCTTTGAATAAAACTCCTCCAGCAAGTCCCAACCTTGGTTTTACATTTGCCTAACAACCTATAACTTCCCCTTGGGTTTTCGCGAGCCCGAGGGTCATCTTTATTTTAAGTCCCCCGGGCAAGTGCTCCTCTGAGTGTTGGTCCAACCTAGAGCCACTTGCAGCGCCACCTCGGGGAAACTTGAGGGTTGGTTTTTGCTGTACGTAGTGTTCATCTGGTGTGCCCTGAGAACGAGATATGTGCAGCTCCTACCGGGATTTGTCAACACATTCGGGCGGATTTGCTGGTCTTGTATTACCATAGTCGAGATGTCTTGTAACCGGGATTCCGAGACTGATTGGGTCTTCCCGGGAGAAGGAATATCCTTTGTTGACCGTGAGAGCTTGTGATGGGCTAAGTTGGGACACTCTTGCAGGGTATAAACTTTCGAGAGCCGTGCCCGCGGTTATGTGGCTGATGGGAATTTATCAAGATCCGGTTGTAGAGAACTTGACACTTGACTTAATTAAAATACATCAACCACGTGTGTAGCCGTGATGGTCTCTTCTCGGTGGAGTCCGGGAAGTGAACACGGTCTTGTGTTATGCTTGAACGTAAGTAGTTCCAGGATCACTTATTGATCACTTCTAGCCTCCCGACTGTTGCGTTGTTTCTCTTGTCTCTCTTATTTGCATATGTTAGCCACCATATTTTGCTTAGTGCTTACCCATAAGCTTAAATAGTCTTGATCTCGTGGGTGTGAGATTGCTGAGTCCTCGTGACACACAGACACTTTCAAACAGTTGCAGGTGCCGATGATACCAGTACAGGTGACGCAACCGAGCTCAAGTGGGAGCTCGATGAAGTTCTTGATCATTGTTATGTGTCTTTTTCGGTTGATCGGTAGTGGTGCCCAGTTCGAACGATCGGGGATCTAGCATTTGGGGTTGTCTTCTTTTATTTTGGTTCCGTAGTCGGACCTTGATTTTATTCTGGATGATGTATGTTTAACTTGTATTTGTGTGAAGTGGCGATTCTAAGCCAACTCTTTATCCCTTTCTTATTCAGTACATGGGATTGTGTGAAGATTACCCCTCTTGCGATAAAACTACCATGCGGCTATGCCTCTAAGTCATGGCCCGACACGTGGGAGATATAGCCGCATTGTGGGTGTTACAATTGACAACCCCTTTACCGCGTTGGTTGCAAGGTTAATGATTGTTTGTGCAGGTACTAGGTGACTTGTGCATTGTCTCCTACTAGATTGATACCTTGGTTCTCAAAAACTGACGGAAATACTTATGCTGCTTTACTGCACCACCCTTTCCTCTTCAAGGGAAAACCAACGCATGCTCAAGAGGTAGCAGGCGCGGGGATGGGAGCTGCGATGGGAGTGGGGGCAGCAACCGCCAAGGACAGCTCATTTTGGGCCATGTCCATGAGGCCCCATTCCTCCTTATTTTCTATCTCCTCCAGCTCAGAGTTGACTTCACCAAACTTGAAGACTAGTGGCAGATGATCCTTCTGTGCATGGCGTTGGTGGAGGTCTGCGAGAAGGAGGGGAATGGGAGGCGAATAGTAAGGCCGCCCATAATTAGCAGTGGCTTGGGCGCCATTAACGGAGAGGAAGGCGGGCAGCCATGGAGGTCAAACGGCTCACTTCCTAGTGAGCTTGCGCATTGGAGGACAACATGCACGCCTCTTGGCCAACCTGCGCATCGGACTGTGCTCGCACGCCTCCCGTTCAGTCAAGGTCAAGCAGGTGTCCGCACGGCACCTCCTATAGCCATTAAAACCAAGACACATGGCGTCACGCGAATGGTTAACAGAACGCACACGGTTTGAATTATACAAACGTTTGAGATATTAAAGTGGCAGCAATATTTTTTTTCACAATGCCTTTGTTGGCTGTTATTCAAGTGCGCCTTCTCTCAAAATGGACACAAAAAATACCAGAACATGTCGGGTGCCATTCCATGATAGCATGCCAAGTTTCGTGAATTTCAAACGAGTTTTGGATTTACTAGAATTTAAAAACAAAGTATCTCAATGTTTTGCCCGCAATCAACGGTGCCCTGTTGATTGAAATTCATTCCCATTTCTTGCATGGGACCTAAACATGCACCCAAGGACACATATTTGATTTTTCAACCAATTTATATGCACTGGAGCATATGCATGTAGTTCAAATTTGAATTATGCATTTAAATGCATTGAAAACTCAGTTAATGCATAAAAATGTCCAAATGAACCACGAGAAATCACAACAATTGACACAACACTTTTGTTGTTCTATGTTGAGACGAGAATTTTATTGAAAACAATAAGAGGCAATGGATATCATTTCGTCCCCAAAGGTGGGATGTTCCCTACCGAAATCATCTGGCTTGTTGTGAGAAGCTCTGGTTTGTGAGAAGCATATCCCCAAACCTGCCCCAAATGGGGCAAAAAAATTACCATGACATGTTGATGCTGCTCCATGATAGCATGCCAATTTTCATGAATTTCAGATGAGTTTTGGATTTACTAGAATTTAAAAACAAGGTATCTCAATGTTTGTAGTCGAGTGATGGTGGGAGGGTGTTTGACATTCATTGCCATTTCTTGCATGGGACCTAAGCATGCAACCAAAGACACATATTTCAATTTTCAACCAATTTATATGCATTACAGCATGTGCATGTAGTTCACATTTGAATTATGCACATAAATGCATTGAAAACTCAATTAATGCATAAAAATGTCCAAATGAACCCCGAAAAATCACAAAAATTGACACAACACTACTGTTGTTCTATGTAGATACTAGGAAAAAAATTGAAATCGAGAAGAGGCAATGGATATCATTTTGTCTAGAGAGGTGAAATGTTCCCTACCGAAACCATCAGGCTTGTTGTGAGAAGCTCTGGTTTATGAGAAGCATATCCCCAAACCTGCCCCAAATGGGACAAAAAATTTACCACGGCATGTTGATGCCGCTCCATGACCGCATGCCAAGTTTCATGAATTTCGGATGAGCTTTGGATTTACTAGAATTTAAAAGCCAGGTATCTCAATGTTTGCGGCCGAGTGACGGTGGCAGGGTGTTTGACATTCATTCCCATTTCTTGTATGGGACCTAAGCATGCAACCAAGGACACATATTTGAATTTTCAACTAATTTATATGCATTAGAGCATGTGCCTAAAGTTAAAATTTGAATTATGCACATGAATGCATAGAAAACTCAGTTAATGTATAAAAATGTCCAAGCGAACCCCAAAAAATCCCAAAAGTTGACACAACACTCCTGTTTTTCTATGTTGACCCTAGGAAAAAAATTGAAATCGAGAAGAGGCAACGGATATCGTTTCGTCCAGAAAGGTGAAACGTTCCCTACCGAAACCATCACACTTGTTGTGAGAAGCTCTGGTTTATGAGAAGCTTATACCCAAACCTGCCCCAAATGGGACAAATATTTTACCACGGCATGTTGATGCCGCTCTATGATAGCATGCCAAGTTTCATGAATTTCAGACAAATTTTGGATTTACTAGAATTACAAAAGCAGGTACGTCAATGTTTGCCGGAGAGCCACAGTGCCGTGGTGTTTGAATTTCATCCCAATTTCTTGCATGGGACATAAGCATAAACCCATGGACACATATATGATTTTACAACCCATGTTGGTGCACCGGAGCATGTGCATGTAGTTTAATTTTGAATTGTGCACCTGAAATGGCTGGAAAACCAATTTAATGTGTAAAATGTTCAAATGAACCCTGAATAACTCCAATTCCTTTAAGCCTATGGCTTACGCGAGAAAACCAATTTAATGTGTAAAATGTTCAAAAGTTGCATGTTCACTGCACATAAAAGGTCTAGCAATTCAAACACAGTCCATTGCCGATGTGACCTCTTTATGTCATTCAAATCAAGATGAAAAATCAAGTAGATCCCTCACAGTTTATCATCACAAACCGTGTGAGATGCTGCACAAAATATCCTGGAGCATCGTCGGTGTATAGTACACCAATGGCTTGGCGAGAAGGTGCGTCAGCTACAGTCCACAGCTGGCATCTCAAGCACACTAGCTCGCTCCCCAAATATCATTTCACTATTCAATTATCGCAGGTGATAGATGAGCACGTGGACCAGTGTCATGAGGGCAACTTTGGTGGCCCACTCCGGCAAGTGCGCAGCCGCAGCCGCCATGCTCGTGCTAACAAGGTGCATGAGCGCGGCCACAATCTGCGACCGGGTGGCCAAGGCTGCCCAAATAGCCATTGTTGCTTCTAAGATGGCGGCAGCAACATCTGCCTCGGGGATAGCAACTGGCAAGAGCGGCATAGCAGCTATCTGTTCCATAGTGGTGGCCTTAGACCTGATGGAGGCCATCTACGACCATGTCGAGGCCGCCCACGCCCAGCTCGTGGCGGTCACCGCACAAATCGAACGAAGCTTCTCCGACAAGGTCAGCAACCCACGACTGAAGAGTTGGCAATCGCCGAGAGCGTTCGAGTAGCCGTCCGTTCCTCCGCCGCATACCTTGCGAGGACGGAGCCTGTCCAAGCCCAGATTGCGGCAGCCCATGCCCAGCTCGTGGCGGCCTTTTCCAAAGAGATGGTGGACGCGGATGACGAGATGCTTGCCAAGTGTGGTGTGATGCATGCCATGGAGCTCCATCCCTAGGAGACAGTCAGGCACGAGCTGGACATGGAGGTGGTGGCGGAGATCGACGAGCACCAGCCGTAGTAGTACTCTTTGTTTTTTTAATTAAGAGCGACAATCTTTAATTTGTTAGAGTAATCTTTAGGTCATCTAGCTCTGTTTAATTGCTGAACTTGCTCGATTAAGAAGTGTGGATGTGTTGTAGTCTCCTTTGTGTACCCAAATTATGCAATGACATGGATGACCACTGTAACCAGGGAAATTCGAACCAAAATTTTCGATGTTCAAACTCATCACACACGGGTTAAGTTATCTGAATCGTTTTTGATGTTTATATATCATACACAGTTCTAAATAAGGGACCGTGTCTGAGGACACTTTGCGCGCCAGTTTTTTCGCTGAAGCGATTCCAAATTTTCGGCTTCCATGGAAATATCTACCTCCCCGCCCCCTCCCCCTTACCAAAAGCCACATCTCCCCTGTTTCCACCTTCCTTTCCAAGTTGAAACCTTCACTCCTGGCTTGCAGCGCCGCCTCCTCGCCGGTGACCCTCCTTCATGCTGCTCGGCCTCGTCTATCCAGGCAAGTAATCCACACCCGACCCCATCCTCCTCCTCCTCCTCCTTCCACATCCCACATGCCCCGACTACCGGCGCGACACCTTCCACCCAAATCACCGACCCCTCCACCAAATAAGTGCCGCCCTAAGTCATGGTGCATGTATTATAGGCAGGATTTCAAGGAGGATTTGGCAGCGTGAGTGCCAGGAGGGCATATCCCCGACGGTTTCTGGGTCGTGTGGGAAGGACCCCCTATCGCTATCACTCACTAGGCGACGGTTCCAAATGCCATCGCGGAAAGGGGTTAAAAACTATTTGTATAGCACCGACGCATACCAGTGCTAGTTAAGCAACCAGAATGTCTCTCGCCTCCTTCTTTACCATCTGTAATAGTACAAGTATACAACCTTGGTTCATCATTCATTATTTGGTCCTTATGTAATACTTGAACATATCTACCTATGAATGGAATGATGCATTAGTTTTTTGAACCTGATGGATATGAATAAAGCGATAGCCTACTTTTAAATTCAAATTAGGCATAATTTTAAATAAAAACAATTAAATTAGGGTGAAATTACGGTCTACAGGTCATTATGGCACACACGGTCTATAAAGCACAGCGTGTGTGATATACATCATAATCTGACACGGTTCATGGAGAGGAAACGTGTGTAACTGTGCACACGGTTGCCGTTTGCAAAGCGTGTGTGATGTTAGACAATATCACAAACGATGCGGGAAAACTAAATGTGTGTGATTATCGACCTATCGTACATGGTTTACAATCATTAACTGTTTGTGATGATCCAGTTTGGTACGTTCCTGGAAAAATCCCGTGCCTGGAATGTGCCTGGACTGCGCATGGTTTTAGGTAAAACCAGATAACTCCGACTGCGGTAGCAATGCGAGCACAAACGAGTAGCAAGGATGAAGCATTTGGGATATTCGAGATATCTGAAGCAGTTTTATAGGGACAACTATATGCATCAAGGTTCCCTATCCCCGATGGTTTCTGGGTCATGTGGGAAGGATCCCCCAATCAGAGTCACTCACTTGTGGATGGTTCAAAATGCCGTCGCGGAAATGGGTTAAAAACCGTTTGTATAGCACCTCGTTGTACTAGTGAGCACCTATTATAAGCTACGGATGAAATTTATGAAAAGGCATCTTGTATATTTCGTCGATGTCCTTGTATGTCATCTAGGAGGCTTCAAAGTACCAAAATCCGCACTAGAAACGCCATTCAGGTTTTCTTCGTGCGCGCCTTCATCTCCATTCTTGTTTCTGCTCAAGTGTTCATCCCTCTTGTCCATGCTAGCCCCTTCATTAGTAATCAACACAAATGTATCCAATTTAGGCAGCATCATATTCTCATGAACATTAGAATTGTTACCAAGAAATGAAAGTACCTGCTAATTCAAATGGCGTGTGCGAGCTCTAGTGATTGGTCCAATATGTATAGCAACAGGGGATGTGGGTGTAAAATTGGTATTGATGTCCTCATCATCCTCCCCTTCTTGAAATGAAGTCGTACTCGACGGAAGCTCATCTTCCTCACCCAAATAAGGCTTCAAATATGCAATGTTAAAAGTGGGACTAAAACCAAGATCTGCATGCAGCCTAAGTTTATATGCATTATCATTTATTTTCTCTAACACCTTATAAGGACCATCAGCACATGGCATTAGTTTTGATTTGTGCAAAAAAGGAAATCTATCCTTATGCAAATGTAACCAAACAAGATCTCCAGGTGCAAACACAACATGTTTTCTACCCTTATCTCTAGCAAGTTTATATTTAGCATTCATATGCTCAATGTTCCCCTTAGTTAACTCATGAATTTTTAAGATCAATTCAACACATTGTTTATCATCAAAATAAAACTTCTCCGAAGATGGAAGAGGCAACAAATCAATAGGTGCATGAGGTAGAAAACCAACACAATCTTAAGAGGGCACATCTTAGTAGTAGAATGCAGCGAACGATTATAAGCAAATTCAATATGTCGCAAGCATTCTTCCCACACTTTCTTGTTATTCTTCAAAAATGCCCTAAGCATAGTAGACAATGTTCCATTGACTACTTCAGTTTGTCCATAAGTTTGGGGATAACATGTAGTACTAAAAAGCAATTTAGTCCCCAACTTGGCCCATAAATATCTCCAAAAGTGGCTAAGAAACTTAGTATCATGATCTGAAACAATTTTATCTGGCACACCATGCAAGCGAATAATTTCACGACAAAACAAATCCGCAACATTAGCAGCATCATTGCTTTTATGACATGGTATAAAGTGTGCCATTTTTGAAAATCTATCCACAACAACAAATACGCTATCCCTCCCCTTCTTTGTTCGAGGTAGACCTAAAAAAAGTCCATAGGTATATCCTCCCATGGGCACTAGGTATAGACAAAGGCATATATAAACCATGAGGATTGAGTCGTGACTTAGCTTTTTGACATGTAGTGCAGCGAGCAACAAAACGCTCAACATCTCATCTCATCTTTGGCCAAAAGAAATGTGTAGACAGTACATCCTCCATCTTCTTGATGCCAAAGTGTCCCATTAATCCTCCTCTAGGCGCCTCCTGCAACAACAAAAGACAAACATAGCTAGATGGAATGCATAACTTGTTACCACGAAACACAAATCCATCGTTAACGACGAACTTGTTCCATGTTCTGCCTTGTTTACAATTCTCCAATACATCTTTAAATTCAGCATCATGCACATATTGATGTTTGATGGTCTCATATTTTAAATTTAGCATCTGGCACTCTTTTTTTTGTTTTTTTGTGCTCTTTATTTTGGTGAAAATCACTATAATGGAGAGTGTCCCAAAACTCTTCCCAAGTCAAAATAACAGGATAGGTACACACAATTGACTTATTTTCAGAAATGAGGGGAGCGACGACCAAAAAGTGCGATAAAGAATCACTATGATGGCACGTGTCTCAAAACTCAGAAAAGCCTGAAAACAGGATAGGGAAAAATATTTTCACATGCTAATATTTTGGCCTAAAAATTGCCTGGGGGTCTCCAGAAGTTTAATTTCGAAATACTGGAGTATAGGCTGTTTTTATAGTCCGTGTGTGTGGGGAAACGAGAGTTAGGTTCGGTTTCAGACCCCTCCTCCACGGGGTCACGAAATTCCCCCCTTTCCTCCATATATACAACCCTTAGAGCATTGTTTAGACTTTGGATTTTGTTTAGATTATATGTTCACCATAGCTGCAATTTTGCATACTTCTTTTGTGTTCAACTGCCACACCAATACGTCACAGAACCCCGCCTTGAGCAATAAAGCTTTCATCTTATATTTGCAATATCCAGATTGCAATCTTAGTTTCTTGCTTGTTCTTCGT
This sequence comes from Triticum urartu, assembly GCF_056163025.1. Taxonomy (NCBI): domain Eukaryota; kingdom Viridiplantae; phylum Streptophyta; class Magnoliopsida; order Poales; family Poaceae; genus Triticum; species Triticum urartu. The sequence continues at coordinate 296,671,721 of NC_141878.1, read as the reverse complement.
TTGCTTGCAGGAAATAGACCCTTGTGGTTAGGTTGATCATGCTTCGGCGTGGTTAATAACCTCTCAGAGTTGGTTTAGCGATTGCTAAGGGGCGACGTCCTTGCAAGTTCGTAGCCGGATCGTTAAAGTCTACTCCTCCGAAAACGATAATCACCATCTCATTGAAAGACGGGACACCTTTGCCACTATCAAGTGGTATCAGATTTCCAGGTTGCTCGGTGAGATTTTCCAATTTTTCATAGTTTAGATCAAGTCTATTCTTCATACCTATATTCCACGAAAAAGAGTCCGAAAACAACCCCGTGTTTAGGCCCAAAATTTTCGAAAAACGTACTTGTCAAAAAAAATCATGGGTATCCTATTTTTAGGAGTTCCTGAGTGTTTTGAGACAGTCGCCATTATAGAAAGTTTTTTTTTAATTGTGTTGCAAATTTTGGGTCCGGGCAGTAGGAAAAAATTAGTTGAATAATGTTCATGCCTATTTGGTTATTTTGACTTGGGGAGAGTTTTGAGACGCTCGCCATTATAGTGATTTTCTAGGGGAAAAGTGCAAAAAATGAAGGTCTGTTCGTATGTCAAGGGGGACTCCTGAGCATTGCGACTCAGGAGCCTAACTGTCCACGTAGCCCCTCACCCCTTGGTCTTGTCCTGGTGATCTAGACGCCCCAACGGCGGCTGAGGTATGCACGGGCCGGGCCTTGCCGACGCAGAACACTAAGACCCACTCTCGCATCTCCTTCCCGAGAGTTGTTCGTATGTCAAGGGGGACTCCTGAGCATCGCGACTCAGGAGCCTAACTGGCCACATAGCCCCTCACCCCTTGGTCTCATCCTGGTGATCCGGACAACCCAACGGTGGCTGAGGTATGCGCGGGGCGGGGCCCTGCCGACGCAGAGCACTAAAGCAAACGGATAGGAGATCGCAGAATCCTAGCAAATTAATGCAAAACATACTCTCTTAAAAAGTACCAAGCATAAGTTCTTACGCCTCCACGAGGCACGATACATGTTGCAGGACTTAAATAGGGGGAAGCGCCGCCATCGAGCCTCTTCTTCAACCTTGGATGCCGTCGTCGCCCGCTCGAGGAGTCCCGTTGTCGACGATGTCGCCGCCGTCCTTGCCATCAGTCATGGTCACGGGGTCGACGGTGAGGAACTTCTGCAGCAGGGCCTCCATCTGATCCTTCATGGCCTCGGCAACAACGGTGTAGAGCTCAGGGTCCACGGGCTAAAGCAAGGCACCAAAGTCAAAGCTGGGGTCCCGAAGATAGAGGTGGCTGAAGACGCGCGTCGCGGCTGAGGTGGAAAGCGTGCAGGCCTCTGGCTCCACCATGGGGCCAACCCCGACGACGATGCCCTCAAGCACTGCGACGAGCTTGAGGAGCAGCTCGGCGAGGCCTTCCTCCGGAGTCACCAGCGGGTTCTCGTACCCGCTCCTGTAGAGATCCTGAAGTGCCTTGTGGAACATCAGCTCGAGGGAGTCGAAAGTGGCGCGCCCCGTGGCGACCGTCTGCTCAGCAGTGGCGAGGAGCTTCTCCCTGGTCTCTAGCCGAGCTTTGTCTTCGGAGACGAGCATGGCGTGGGATGCCTGGGCCGCATGCACTTCCTCTTTAGCTTATCCAGGCGATCGCGCTCCATGGCCTATTCCCAGGCTACCTGCTCCAGCTCATCGTCATGGTCGGAGACCACAACCTCCCGTGCCTTTAGCTCCTCCTCCTACTCCTCGAGCTGGCGGGTGCGGGTGGCCTGCTTGTCGCGGAGGGTTTTTAGCTTGGCCTCCTCCGTAGGGCAGCTCTCCTCGGCGGCTTTTGCATCCTTCAACGCCACGTCGCGGGCGGCTGCGGCTGGGCAGGCCATCTTCCGGCCCTCCTCTGCGGTCATGTTGGCTTGGCCCCAGGCCGCCCTACACCGGTCGGGGCCCTGAAGATCATCCTGGAGCCGGTCCAACACGAAGAAGGCCTCCTCCAGAGCACCGGGCACGGCAGAAGAACCACAGCCCACCGGCATGATGGCTGGGGGAGGAAACGGCGCTCATGTCAAGACTAGTGAAGCAGCAGTAGCAAGGAGGGCTGGGGGCTCCGGAGCCCCCGGGTTGTCAGCAGGCGTGCTGAGGGCGAGCTCCTCAGGAGTCAGCTTCGCTGCAGGCGCAGGATGCACCTGAGGCTGGCCCCCCGAGTCTCGGGAGGGCAGCCCTGCCACAGGAGTGCGCAGGGCAACGCCGTCCTTCTGTGCCAGAGTCTTCACGATCTAGGCAGGCCGCTGGGCCTCAGCGGCTCCGGAATCCTCCTTCTTCCTCCTCGCCGCCGACGTCATCCTGGCATCTAGATGAAGATGTTGAGTCCTGCGTCAAGATCAAAGAGCAAAGGCAAGGAGATGCACTCGCTGGTCCTCGGCGACGTAGTCCCTCTTCCTGCCCAGGAGTGCGACGCCCACAGGCTTCCTAGGCACGGGCGCCACCGCGCCCTCAGGGGTGGACGAGTGTGCGGCCATCTCTGCGACGGTGGCGGCGGGCGACGAAGTGGAGGTGCCGCCCTGAAGAAGCAACACCGGCCTGACCCTTCCTCAGGGTCTCCTACTTATACTTCCTGGAGGGGTTGCCCCTGGACCTCATGGTGATCCCGGTGGAGTGCGGCGACTCCCTGACTGGGTGCTCGCCGGCGTCATCGTCGTCAAAAAGGACACGGAGGAGATCGGTCTGTCGCGGGGGAGAGGTCTCCCCCACCCCATCCCAGGTCGCCTCCGAGTCCGCCTTCTCCTGCTCACCAGATTCACTAGAGCACATCGTCACGAGGGAGCCCAGGGGCTGGGAAGGCTTCAGCAGCACGAGCCCATGCTCATTGAAGACAGGCATGGCGGCGACCACCTTCTCCTCATCGTCGCAGCGATACAGCGGGAGATGGGCTTCAGCGGGGCCGCCCCGGTTATTCTCCAGCAAGGTGTGCATGGCCTTGCTCAGCTCTTCATCAGATAGGTCGCCCGGGCGCAACCAGAGGTCTTCTTCTGCACCCTTGAAGTTCCAGAGGGGGCGTCAGTGCACCTGGAGCGGGGCCAGGCGCTAGGCCAGGAACTCGTTGACAATCATGGCCCTCGCTAGCTCCTTCTCCTCCACCTTAAGGTCCGCCTTGATCTTCTCCAGCAGCTACTCCACCTAGTGATCGGTGAGCTTCTCGTCAGCCCACTGGTCCAGCTTCATTGGCATCGCGGTCAGTGGCTCCAGCAGAGCATGGGGGCGCTTGGCGTCCATGAAGACCCACTTGTTCCGGAAGTCTTCCAACTTCTTCCTTGCTCTCGAGATTGCATTGCTGCCATTGGCAGCGATGATGCCGGCGCACTCGGAGCACCGGGTAGAAGAAGTGATTCAAGAGCACGACAGAGGGCATCACCCCCAGAAACGCCTCACACTAGAAGGCGAAGATCGACAGGAGGAGGATGGAGTTGCGATGAAGATGGGGCGTGGAGGCCGTAATGATTGAGGATGGAATAGACGAAACTGGAGAAGGAGGAAACAAGCCCAGTGAAGAGGCTGGGAAGGAAGAAGGGGTAGAAGTTCTCCCCCAAGGTCCCCGGATCGGCGGAGATGACCCGGAGCACCGTCTCCACTCCATCGTTGGCGCTGTCGGGCGTCAGCGGGGCGTGGCAGTAAGATGCTTCTCCTTGGTGATGGAGGACGCCCCAAGGGCCGGCTCAAACGTGGGGGCTTGCCGTGCAGGAGCAGCGGCAGGTTTCGCCTTATAGGAGGCCATCGGCGGTGAGATCGGGGAAGGGGTTCGGAAGATCTAGAGGTTTTCTGAGCAGCGGGAGAAGGGGATCTAGAGCAAGACAAAGGAAGGGCAATGAAGGCTGAGCGGTAGGCGCCAGCCTTTTTGTCAGACTTGGACGGTTGCCGAGGCAGCATGGGGAAGCAGAGAGGCCCACGTCCCATAAATCGCCACGCGTCGACCAAGGCTGCAAGTGGTTAGGGTCCGTGGCATTCCGTACTTGCCCTTTGACTTCTCCTTGAAGCCAAGTTCAAGTGCGCCTTGGGCCCGAGGGCTACTGTCGGCGTTCTAGGAACGGGGGTACCCAGACTTGCCTTCCTGCGTCCCAGGGCGTGGGTCCATCGACGGCCTGGTACGGCCCACCTTCAGCACCAACAACTCAAGACCCTTGCGAGGGGCCAAGCCTCGCAAGGAGGATGACACCAAGATCTCCAAAAGGAGTGGCCTCCTCAGGCTGGCTCTTGAGGAGTGGATATCTCTACGCAAGCCACACCTCGTGAGGTTTAGATGATGTGAACCATGATGATCAAGGCGAGGCGGGTGCCAGCGGGCGTAGGACAGCAGTTTCCTCTTTGGTGCTAAAGAGGCAAGCGCAGGCACGGAGTCCCGAGGAATCAGCCAAAGGTTTCCACTCCCGTGCAACAAGAATAAGACCGCCAGCCCGGTAGGATGGTGGTCATAGCCGATCCCACCACGGTGTCACGACCAGAGGCTTTGCAGGCGAAGACTACTTTTCTCAGGATAGGATGTACTAGTTGTCTCCCTTTGAATTTGGCTATTGTGGGATCCCTTCTAGCCTTCATTTGGGAAGATGACCAAGGCCACTATAAAGAGGGCCTAGCCACCACCGTAGAACGGATCCAAATCCTAGAGATCATCCTCTCCCCCACCAGCTCGCTCGAGAACAAGAACACGCCTCCTCCTGAGTTTGTTCTCCCATGGTACTAGTTCATCACAAGCCCCTCGAGGCCAATCCACCACAAAGCAGGAGTAGAGTTTTACACCGCAAGGTGGCCCGAACATAGGTAAACTGTTGTGTCCCATTTCCTTCTTGTTCATCGAGATAGGCCGTGAGATTGGCGAGTAGGAAGACTGGGGAGGTTGAGTTGTTCGCATGCACCCTAGAGTTCGAACCTCTCAAGGGTATGCGAAACCCGAAATCCGATTGATGGGCACAAGGTCTAGTCCTGCGACCTTGTACTTTCTCATCCTGTAGGTACTGCTTGAACTCGGCCAGGCAGAGCATCACCGAGTCCGGATCGTTTGTGTACATCACATTCAACTTGGTGCAACCATGGGACCGAACGGCGAACTCAAAGGTGAACTCCCTGCTGAAGTCCATATCCAGCAGGCTCACCCCTCAGATTGCCATTGGAGTCTCTTCAAGTGAATGAGTGGGTAGGCGGTGGCAGCAATTCGTTTCTCAGCTCTTGGAGAACTAGAATCAACATTAAACTTTGTGTGTACAGGCGACAATAGTTACTACCCCTCCCTCGCCCACTACATGCCTGGCAGAACATGCACCCTCGGCGCATTCAAACGCCTCCATTAGGAAACCTATTCCGGCCACACGTCAGTTCACGAGCGGATCTGTATTAGTACTGTAATAACAAGTGTTAGTGGTCACTTCACTTAACTTTAATTAGCTTTAATTAAAATTAATTCTTAAAACAAGCAATGCATTGGCTTGTTCTATCAGTGCCATAGGATCAACATGCACAAAAATTAGAATTATTATTGTTAGGACGCACATGATCAGCACATTTGTCGCACTTTAGACAGATAATACTACCAAGTTTGAACTATTTGTTATGGTTGCTGTCCTCTGCATCATCATGACGTGTTTCCCAGCTTGCAAGATTTAGAACCAACAAATAAGATTCAAATCATAATTACAACAAAGATGCCTACACATCTCATTGATTCCCAGCTTGGAAGATTCAGAACCAACAAATAAGATTCAAATAATAAGTACAAGAAAGATGCCTACACATCTCATTGATTCCCAGCTTGCAAGATTCAGAACCAACAAATAACATTCAAATAATAAGTACAACAAGGATGCCTACACATCTCATTGATTCCTAGTTTGAAAGATTCAGAACAAACCCATTAGAGACTTTTGATAAAGTGAATATCGGGATTAAATCCATCTTGGCTAGTCATGTCATACAACCCAAGAACTTGGCTTATGATCTTGACCATCACAACATGTGTAGTTGAGTATTCCTATTTGCACAGGTAAGAAAGAGCATGATTAATAGTGGCACTAGTTGAAGTCACCTGCAGCTCCACTCGATGATTCAATTCATGCGATTTTTCTGCAGTTCACCTGAAATGAAGCAAAGATTGCATCATTTAGCTAGCAAGAAATACTTGCTCTCGTGAGCTGGCAGGTTCTTCTTTAGTAGTTTCACTAAGATTGAGCAAGATTAAGGTTGGTTGTCCCGCTCATGTAAGGTGCGACTATAATTTGCATATCCTTTTGTGTAGTTCCACTAAAATAAAGTGCCATTGTGCTGACCGTGATGACTCATCTTGCAAAGGCTAATAAAATTTTGCACGATATTACCAGCAAAATTTGACGGAGATTTTGGAAACTCCAATCACCATTTTGTGTAGTTCCACCAAAATTGAGTGATGTTGCCCACGTGACATTTTAGTTGAACTGCACAAGACACTCATTCCAAAAAAAGTGTTTTGTGCAGCCAAAAGGTCACAATAGCAACAAGGTGGAATGGATATCCCTATCCGCACAAAAAGATAGAAAGAAAACAGTTGCTGGTCAATAACAAGATACGAAACACACGAAATGAAAAGAAGCATCTTGATTACGTTCATGGCAATCACGCAAGGACAATAGAAATTTTAAAACGTCAGCAATGCTTCATGCTACCAAAATCATGACGATCAACAATGACATTCATCAAATATGGGATTACTTTAATGGTTTCATTGCTTGTTTACTAGATATAGTATATCAACGACAACTAAAGAATTGGTTTAAGGGCCTGGGACCGTGGGGACACCAGGACACTCAACTGCGTAAAGAAGCAACTTACTTATCATACTTGGGAAAACAACAGGAGTACCATTTGTAACATAGTTTAATTGCATCATATCACTGGAGGCATGATATTAACAATAACACTGTTTAGACATGTGCTTAAAGTAACAGTGTGATTGCTTCATTTTACATGTGCCCTTACATTAACAATAGCAAAAAGTTGGTATAAGAACATGCGACAGTGGACGCATCAGCACAATGTACCTACAAGGAGGCATAGAGTGGTGATGCTGAGTTTGTTCATACTCTGTGAGGGCAGCAAATCTAATCCTGGAGACCTTGTACTATGTGAGGCAGCAAATCTAATCCGGGACATACTCTTTTGACTTGTCCACCAGCCGCCACTTTCTATCCTTTTTCAACCAATAATAAATTTGTTCCTTATCCAGTTTGTACTACATTTTCCCTTTATTTCCCTTTTCAACCAAGAGACTAGTTGGGTATCCAGTCTCTACTACTTTCCCCCTGTTATTTCCTCTTTGAATCAAGTCCTAGATTCATGCTACGATGTTCCCCCTTTCTTCGTTGTTTGAACCAAGTCCTAGATTCGACTGCATGAAGTAGCTTTACCTCCAATAATACAAAAAAATTATGTGGCTTTGGAGGAGCTGATGGAAGTAGAAAAAGATGCACATGCAGACACGCGGGGAGCTGGGGTAGTAGAGCAAGGCCGCTTTCGAAGAACTTATACCTGAGGGTCATTGGGAGGTTGGTGGCGCAGGTCGGATCTACACACAATACGACAGGGAGTGTAAGTGCATCTAGTGCCACCCCTAGTTGGTTTTGGAGTATTGATGACAAACCTAGTTGAGGGACTAATGTGTTTGTGAGAATTGCAGGATAGCACAGGTAGAAGTCCCTCATTGATTCGGTTTTCCTACCAGAGATGACCCCTAAAAATGTATGAAGACATTGAAGTCAGAGGTGGTATGTGAAGACATTCACATTGAAGACTATGATAAGAGAAGACATCGCGTGAAGACTATGGAGCGCGAAGACTTAGCAGTTTCGTCGTTCTGTGTTTTTCTTTGATGAGTCATAGGAACCACTGTACTGTTAAGTGGGGTCCAAGAGAACTAGTCAGAATGACTGAAGTGATGCTTAACCAAAAATCCTATGTCTTCGAGTGAAGACTATGAGAGCAAATCTTGTCCAGAGTTGGATAAGTCAGCTTTGCTTGTAGCCCAAGTAAAGTTGATGTGTGTGTTTGAAATCTGACCGTTGGAACACGTGTCAGTTCCTTAGTGACCAAGGGTCATTTCGGACAAATCAGGTCGGGTTGCCTAGTGGCTATAAATAGCCCACCCCCTACAACCATAAACGGTTGGCTGCTCGTAGTTAGAGTACGGCTTTTGTCGTTTGAGAGCAACCCACCTCGAAGCCTTTGAGAGAGAATTCCTTGCGAGGATAAAGCCCTAAACACCCAGAGCCAAAGAGTGTTAGGCATCACTTAAGTCTTCCTGTCTGTGTGATCTGAAGACTTTTTACACTTGAGGACTGTGAATCCTCCAGCCGGTTAGGCGTCGCATTTTGAGCATCCAAGAGTCATTGTGGATCGCCGGTGAACGAAGTCTGTGAAGGTTTGGAAGTCTACCTTGAAGACTTACCAGAGTGATTGGGCGAGGTCTTGTGACCTTAGCTCAAGGGGAATACAGTGAGGACTGAGTGTCCTGAGCTGTGTGTTCAGGACCCTTGGTGTCCGGGACTGTGTGTCCTCAGGTTTAAATACCTATCCGCCCTAACCAGACGTACAACTGTCATCGCAGTTGGAACTGGTCTACCAAACCTTTGTCTTCACCAAGCTCACTGGTTCTATCCTTCCCATCTCTTTATTTACAGTTGGCCCTTATGAAGTCAGTGCCTATTTGCATTATCCATTTGTCTTCACTGTGTGACTGTTTGTTCAGATTGATTTCACATTATCTTCCATCCTGATCCATACTGCCTAGCTGCTGTTAGTCTTTGTGCTTTCACTTCATTGAATACTTGACTGTAGCTTGTCTAGGATAGTCTACCTTCCGCTGCATGGTTATAGGTTCATTTCTATTGTTTGTCTTCAAAACTCCCATGTTTTGAAGACTTTCATAAAAACCACCTATTCACCCCCCTCTAGTCGATATAACGCACTTTCAATTGGTATCAGAGCAAGGTACTCCCTTGTTCTGTGTGATTTTGGTTTAACCGCTTGGTGTTTTAGTTATGTCGACCACAGGAATGAAGACTGTGTCATGCCCCATCTTTGACGGTCACGAGTATCCCAAGTGGAAGGCCATGATGAAGAAGCGCCTCATGGCGATGAACAGCGAGTTGTGGACCATCACTGAGATTGGTCTGACCGATCTGTGCAAGATGGCGGAAGCTGATGACATTCACAAGTACACTCTTCTCAACCTCATGGCGAAGGACGTCATCTGCTCCAGTTTGTCTCAAAATCAGTGTAGGAATATCATGCATCTCGATCATGTGAAGCTTATCTGGGACCGTCTCTCTGAGCTCTATGAAGGTTATCGAACTCGTCATGATCCTTGGGTTGAGGACTTTAAGGAATCTCTAAAAACGATGACATTCGAACCAGAATCATCATCTTCTGCATCATGCCTTATGGCAAAAGATGCTAAGGTAATTGAATGCTATCTATCTGAATCCAGTGATGATGAATCTGGTGATGAATTTGGACCCTGCTATGCAAAACTTGCTTCCCTTGCCACTAAACAACAGAAAGCTATGGAACATATTCAAAAACTGTTAGACAAAAGCGATGACCTGTTGGACGCTGAAATGACTCGATCTCAGTCCTTAATTGAAGACATAAAAAATCTTCATGTTAAGTATGAGGAACTTGAAAATCGTCATGAAACGCTCTCAACAACTCATGAAAAGCTTTCCTATGATTATCTTCAAAGGAAGCAAGAACTCGAGAAATTGAGAGCGGCTCATGAAGATCTTCAAATGGAAAACGAGTCACTTCGCGCTGAACAGATCAGTCCCGCTCAGGAAGGATTTGAACCACCATGTCTTAAATACCATGAGCGTGATCACACTACTTCTGTTGTTGAATGTTCTACTGCTGCTACTGTTGCAATATCTTCAATTGTTGATGTGGTAACTAACCCCTCTGCTGAGGATACCACTGCTATTGCTGATGAGAATGCTAGGTTGAAGACATTGCTTGAAACAGGGATGTACAAAAGTCTCAAAGGGCATCAGACACTATGTGATGTCCTCAAAAGGCAGATCCTGAACCAAAACCCTAGGAAAGAGGGTGTTGGGTTCGAAAGGAAAATGAATGCTGATGGCTCTTACTGGAAACATGAGCAGTACCCTGAAACCACATGGGTTGCTGCAAAGGAACCTTCAGCGGATCCATCCACCCTATCTGGCTTCACTTGTGCTAATCCCATTGTTATTGATGAATCCTTTGATGCAAACTATAAACTGTTTAAGAATCAGAATGGTGAAGTGTTTGCCAAGTATATTGGTACTAACTGCAGGAATGGGCCGCCTATGAAGAAAGTCTGGGTGCCGAAAAGATGTTTGGAGAATCTTCTTGTGAATGTCGTCATGACACCACAAGTGAAGAAGACAAACCCCAGACCACAGGCTTCATATGATCCAAAGGCTTCATACAGACAGAGAACTCACCTGAGTCGCACTAACGCAAATGTTTTGCAGGGAAACCTTACTCAGGCCTATGAATATGAGCGCGTTTCATCAAACCGCCATGTTCATAAGACCAAACACTATTCTGCTTATCCTTATGAGTACTATTGTCCACCTGCAAGACTTTTTGCTAGGGCTCCAAAGCCAAAGTTCTCAGATGCTGCACTTAGACTCATTGCTTCGAAGCCGCCCTTGAAGATGTGGGTGGCTAAGAAAGCTTAACTCTCTTTTGCAGGGAAAGGTCTCCAGCCGAAAACCAAAATCGTTTGAAGCTATTGCTGGGGACCTTAAACATCTTGTAGGGTGCAAGATCAAATTCCCAAATGGTCTTATTATGTATTTTGTTCCTGAGTTGCTTGCTACTTGCCCTATCAGTCCTAATCTTGATCTAAGCTTTCATAATCCACTTGCTCGTCAAATGTTTATGCTTCACAATTCTCTTCGTGAAGCCTATCCCCCTAACTGCACTGTATGGGTACGACACCAGTTGCTTCAGAATGGATTATTGATAGTGGGTGTACTAATCACATGACTGGCAAGCGAAGTCTTCTCATGGACTCAACCTTACGTCCATCTGACAAAAGTCACATCACATTTGCTGACACTGGTAAAAGCAAGGTATTGGGTCTAGGTAGAGTTGCAATCTCAAAGGATCAACACATGGATAAAGTCATGCTTGTTGAATCCCTTGGTTTCAACTTAATGTCTGTCGCAATGCTTTGTGATTTAAACATGATTGTGATGTTTGGAAAATATCGTTGCCTTGTTCTAATGGAATCTGACAAGTCTCTAGTGTTTGAAGGGTATCAGAAAGATGATTTGTACGTGGTAGATTTCTCAGCAGGACCACAACTTGCCGTATGTCTTTTGGAAAAAGCTTCTGAATGCTGGCTCTGGCATCGGAGGCTAGGGCATGCTGGCATGAGGAACCTCCACACCCTTGCAAGGAAGAAGCATGTCATAGGCATCGAGGGCGTCAAGTTCAAGAAGGATCACTTATGCGGTGCCTGTGAAGTGGGAAAGATGACGAGGGCCAAGCATCCCTCGAAGACAATCATGACAACGACTCAACCCTTCGAACTGCTCCACATGGACCTTTTCGGTCCCACTCATTACTCAACTCTTACTACTACTGCTTGTCTCTATGGCTTTGTCATTGTTGATGATTATTCAAGATATACTTGGGTGCATATAATCCTCTACAAGACTGAAGTGCAGGATGTCTTCAGACGCTTCGCCAATCGAGCCATGAACAACTATGGTGTCAAGATAAAGCACATCAGAAGTGACAATGACATTGAATTCAAGAACACTGGCCTAGATACATATCTTGATACTTTGGGCAGCACACATGAATTCTCAGCTCCATATACGCCTCAGCAGAATGGCGTCATCAAACGCAAGAACAAAACACTTATTGAGATGGCTCAGACGATGCTTGATGAATACAAGACTCTAAGAAAATTCTGGCCTGAAGCCATTGATACTGCATGCCATATCGTCAACTGTGTTTATCTTCACAAGCTTCTGAACAAGGATCCACATCACACTTCAAAATTTGCACCAAAAGCACATGAAGGTTTTATGCTTGGATATGGAAAGGATTCACACTCCTACAGAGTCTTCAACCTTTTTCACTATAAAGTGGTTGAAACAGTGGATGTGCGGTTCGATGAGACCAACGGCTTACAAAGAGAGCACCTGCCAAATGTGCTAGATGAAGTTCCATCTAGTGAATCAATCAAACTTATGGGAACTGGAGAAATCATACCATCTGAATCTCAACCTGAAGAGGAACTTATCATCTCCGCACTTGAACAAATTGAAGACAATGCTCAGCCTGAAGACAATCCTTCTAACAATGACAATGATCAGCAAGAGCAAAATCTTCGTCCTATACATCCTCGTGTTGCAAATGAAGTACAGATTGAGAGAATAATTGAGAGCATCAATGCACCAGGTCTACTCACTCGTTCAAGGGCAACACAACTAGCAAATTTCTGTGGGCACTTCGCATTCGTCTCAATATCTGAACCCAAGAAAGTTGAAAAAGCCTTCATGGAACCTGAATGGATTCAAGCTATGCAAGAAGAGCTTCAACAGTTTGAGCTGAATAATGTATGGGAACTGGTTAAGCGTCCTGATCCTTGCAAGCACAATATAATAGGCACCAAATGGATATATCGCAACAAGCAAGATGAGCATGGTCAAGTTGTTAGAAACAAACTCGTATCGTTGCTCAAGGGTACACTCAAGTTGAAGGGATTGACTTCGATGAAACATTTGCTCCTGTGGCTAGACTTGAAGCCATACGCATACTGCTGGCCTATGCAAATCATCATAACATCCTTCTGTATCAAATGGATGTGAAGAGCGCTTTTCTCAATGGCAAGATTGAAGAAGAAGTGTATGTTGCACAACCGCCTGGCTTTGGAGATCCAAAACATCCTGATATGGTGTACAAGCTCAAAAAGGCACTGTATGGCCTCAAATAAGCCCTGGGCTTGGTATGACACACTCAATGACTTCCTAAAGAGCAAAGGCTTCAAACCTGGTTCCCTCGACCCCACTCTCTTCACGAAGACATATGATGGTGAACTGTTTGTGTGCCAAATATATGTGGATGACATTATCTTCGACTACACCAATCAGAAATACACTGACGAGTTTGGATATATGATGCAAGAGCAATATCAGATGTCCATGATGGGTGAGCTGAAGTTCTTCCTTGGTCTTCAAATACGTCAGCAACGCAATGGCATCTTCATATCTCAAGAGAAGTACCTCAAAGATTGCCTGAAGAAATTTGGGATGCAAGACTGCAAAGGCTTCACGACGCCAATGCCAGCCAAACATCATCTGGGTCCCGACGACAATGGTAAAGAGTTCGATCAAAAGGTATACCGCTCCATGATTGGTTCTTTACTTTATCTATGTGCATCTAGGCAAGATATTATGCTTAGTGTTTGCATGTGTGCTCGATTCCAAGCGGCACCAAAGGAATCGCATCACTTAGCTGTGAAGCGAATTCTCAGATATTTGGCTCACACCCCAACCCTAGGATTATGTTATCCAAAGGGCTCAGAGTTTGATCTGGTTGGATTCTCGAATGCTGATTATGCTGGTGACAAGGTGGATCGCAAGTCTACATCAGGCACATGTCATTTTCTGGGATGATCACTTGTATGTTGGTCTTCAAAGAAGCAGAACTGTGTATCTCTCTCCACTGCTGAATCTTACATTGCTGCTGGATCTTGCTGCGCTCAGCTTCTATTGATGAAGCAAACACTCAAAGACTATGGCATTCATCTGAAGCAAGTGCCACTCTACTGCGACAACGAAAGCGCCATCAAGATTGCCAACAACCCAGTTCAGCACTCGAAGACAAAGCACATTGAAATTCGTCATCACTTTCTCAGAGATCATGTTGTGAAGGAAGATATTGATATCATACACGTCAACACTGAAGAGCAATTGGCAGATATCTTCACCAAGCCCTTGGATGAGAAGAGGTTTTGCAAGTTACGATGTGAGCTAAATATCTTGGAATCCTCAAATGTCCTGTGATCAGGCACACATCCTAACACTTATGCATATTGATGACTTAGATGTGCAGCACACGAAGTAAAGTATATCTTCAATCAATGAAGACTTACATTCTAAGTGTGAATACATTAATGTGGAATTTGACTTCGGAGCGCCACGATAATTGTGCGCTGTGTCTGGGTCTAATACTTCCTATACGGTGGGTGACGCCACCACCAAATTTTTCTGTTTGAAGTGTTTCACTCATGGCGTTACGTTTGGAATGTCTTCACATTTGGTTTGGCTTCAATCTCAACTTGTCTTCATGATTATCTTCACTATGTTGATTTGATTGTCTTTCTCATATATATATATATATATATACTAGTGTTCTGTCCTCTACAGCATTCACTTATAGCTATGTCCTCTTGTTGAATCTTTTGAACTAAGTGAATGTGATCGGACCCTAACCTCTCTAAGCTTTCTATATCAAACTCTATCTCTCCAAATCATATGCATTCTATTGAAACTGTCGAATATCTTCTCTGCGTCCTTGTCAGCAGAAGATACAGAGATAAACATTAAGTCCGTTTTCAATGCTAATTCCTTCACCTAAAACCCGGAGAAGTGGGAACGACCACCCGACAATCCATGCGTGCGTGGGAATGTGGAACAACCTCCGATATGTTGCATAATGGCCACGTATCCTTCAGATGTGAATCGCCATGGGCACCTGTGTAATAACACTGTGCCGTCCCTGTCTCTATAAATACATGCCTCACCATAGTCATTATCCTTTCTTCCACTCTCGCACAAACCCTAGCGCCACCGCTAGCCCTCGACGACGCCGGCGACGAAGCTCTTAGCTGCCGCGACCTCACCGACGCCGTCTTCACGCCGGTCGTGGACATCGTCTTCTCCGCCGTCGCCCTAGGTGTCCTCCGTCGCCAAGTTAGGGCACGGACGATCGAACTGCTCGGCCTCCTCTCCCACTCCATCTAGCAGTTCTTCGTGTGGTAAATAAAACTTCCTTTTTACGGCCCCTTTGATCCTATAGATTCATCACTTTCTACCACAAGCAGTTTCTGTTCACACAAGTTGGATCTATTTCATACTGCATCTCATAATATGCCTAGTATGTTCACTTATGCTTCACAAAGTAGTTAGATTCCTCACTTGTACTTATTCGTGGATTCGTACAAATCTGGAACCAACTCTCTATCTATGAGTGAATGTCTTTGCACTATGAGGTCAATGTCTTCTAAACTGATTTATCTTCAAAATCTTCTGAGAATGCATATGACCTCTTCCCCTTCCCTCGCACCTTAATGCTGTCACAGGTACATGTCCGTGGGAGAATCCCTTGGTTCTCATAGTCTGCATTCATTTGCAGAATTCTTACAGCACCATATAAATTCTCCCGAAGCCAGTTCCTGTTTGACCAGCAAGCGGAAGCCTTTGAAACCTTTGAACGTATTGAAGCCATTCAGTTTGAAGTTCATGGCTACAAAGAAATCAGCAAGGAAGGGTGGCAGACAGCGTCGAGGGGGAACATCAAAAGATCTTCCTGATGACCTCTCACAGCTGTACAAGACAGATCCAGAAGAGGATTACAATCAACACAAGACACGAATCCAATGGATTCGAAGATACTGGGCCGAGCAATGGTTCAAGTACAAATTTGTGACCCAGGAATATGCTGAGAAGAATGCCATCAAGCGACCATGGGGAGACATCCTATACAGAAATCTTCAACCCAGGTCCAGAGATGAAGCCATTGAACAAGGCTTCTATCCTGCATGGTCCGTGGACCACAGCCTGCGGATGCAGACCCATCGTCACTGCTATGGTGTCGTGACGACAAGCTGTTCAAGCGCAACTTCCAGTTTGCCAAGAATTCAACTAAGCAAAACAAGAAGTCATTAGGACTAGACTTCAACCCTGGTCCTTCTGCTCCCCGTGCCAATGGCACCCGCGAAGCTGAACCCAATCTTGTTGGGCCCTTCTACAACCTGGAAGGTCTCATCACTCATATCATGGTTCAAGGGACAGCCGTGGATGAGCCTGCAGATGACGCTGAATCTGATGAAGCGCCTGCACCACCGAAGCCAATGAAGCTGAAGAAGCCTAAAGCTTCAAAGTCTGCGTCAGCACCAAAAATCTTACGGGCGAAGCGACTGGCTACTGCACCTCCTGAAGACAGCGTGCAGTCTGAAGATCTATCATGCATCTCCAAGAAGACTGAGATGAGAAAGAGTACTGATCAGGCACTGACTGCTGCTGCTATTCTGCGCAATGACGCCATTGATCTTTCCAGCGATGAAGATCTTGCAGATGACGCTCTTGAGCAACTGATCAAGAGCAAGGAAGAAGCAGAGATATTCAATGATTTGCCTCTCTTTGATGTGGCAATCCTCCA
Organism: Triticum urartu; assembly: GCF_056163025.1. NCBI lineage: Eukaryota > Viridiplantae > Streptophyta > Magnoliopsida > Poales > Poaceae > Triticum > Triticum urartu. The sequence continues at coordinate 296,655,293 of NC_141878.1, read as the reverse complement.
TAACTTCATTGATGAGTGGTTTGACACGCCCAACCTCAGCTTTGAAGATCTGCAACTTCCAATTGGCCTTAGTGTCGCCTTCCATGGCGCCATTGCTTCTGATCTATCTCTAGCTCAGCGCATCGTTGAACTGAAGCAAAAGATCGACTATGAGAAAGCTCAGTTCAAGAAGCACACGGCCAAGCTCAGGGTGCAAAATGTGAAAACTTTAAGATTATGCTGCACGAGCTCAAGGAAGCCTTTCTCAAGAAGCGTGAAGAAGCTCAAGGTTCTTGTGAACGCATGAAGAGCCTGGCTGACAAGTGTGTGCAAGCCTACAATGAGGATGAGAAGCGCAAGGCTCTTGGTCGTCCTGGCATCGACCCAAGAATGGCTGCAAAGAAGAAGAAGCCCTCAACTGACCAATCTGCACCTTCAAGGCAGGAAGAACCTCGCATAGTCTTCCCAAGCAGCATGACTGGCTCGAAGCCAAAGGTCAGGTCAACCGCTTCAGAACTGAAGAAGACGAGGACTGCCGAGGCTGAAGCCAGAAAAAGGAAAAATCCTGAAGCTTCTGATGTCGCTCCCTCTAAGAAGAAGCGCAAAACCAAGAAGGATCGGGCTGCTCCCACAGAGCCCTTAGTTGTTGAACCTATCTCAATGGTTCGCCCTGCATCTGAACACCACGAGCGCCAACTGATTGTTCATGAGCCTACTTCCATAGAGGCTCCTGAAGCTGAAGACATTCCAGCAGTTGACCCCACCGCCGCTGAAGACATTGGTCACCATGACAATGTTGAAGATGATGAAGTCCTTCCTCAGATCGAGCACCAACTGGTATCATCGCCTGTGCTTACGCACACCAAACTCATCAGCATTGGTCGTCCTCTGACGCCAACTGCTCAGGATGCATCGTGGGCTGATCACCCACAGAGACAAGACACTCCAAGCTCTCCCCAAGCAACCCCATCTGTGCAAGAAGAGGATGACTTTGAGGCCCAGCCAACTCCATCTTCACAGGCGTCGCTAGCGCTACGCAGGCTTCGCAAAGGACCAAGGTCTCAAGTCCCTCTTCCGAGCGTTCCAGAAGGAGAAGTGCACCACCAATATGTTGCACGTCAAGTGTTTCCAGATGCCACTCCTACTGTGACTGTCTCTGAGTCTGAAGCCAAAGGTGCTGAAGACAATCCGGCTGCATCAGCTGATGACAAACAAGAAGAAGATCGTGTCCCTACACCCCCAAACTCTGAAGAAGCTGTTCCTAAAGTGAACGTGTCTATGCCCGACCCTCCAGCTCATCAAGTGGAGGTTGAGAATCTTGAGGCTGCCACCACCAACACAAATGAAGCCAATGACGTAGTCATGGCTGAAGCAAATGTGGAGCCTGCACCAACCAATGTGCCAGAGGCGAATGAAGCCAATGATGCACCTGCAACAGATGTGCAGCCTGACGCCTCTATTGATGCCACTGCTCCTGTTCCGCCACCAAGGCCACACACTATCGAGCAAGCTTTCAATGATGGCCAACTTATCAATGTCGAATGGCCCATTCTGACTCCTCCGCCTGCTGCTGGTCCTCAGTTTGACTATCACGTTGAGCACAGGCCTCAGGTTCAGAAGCCAATGCCAAGGTTGCCCAGGTTTCCAGGTACTGCATCTGCACCCGGATCTGTTAATATCAGTGGCTTCAAGGCACACAACACCTTCTTTGATAGTGCCAGGAACCCCTACACCAAGTCAAGAATATCTTCTGATCGGTTCTGGCTATCAGCAGCGCAGTTATTTTTCATGCATTCTGTACAATCAAGGTCGCATTTTCCCACATATGCGTCTTGACACTGAAGCCGTAACTGGACTGCCCTGTTTGGAAGAAGCTCTGGATTGCTTCAAAGAGTCTGGCTTGCTGCAGTTCGTCACTGATAAGGAGCACTGGAATGAAGAATTGCTGCTCCAATTCTATGCCACTCTTCATATCCGTGGCTACAATAGGGATATGAAGACTTGGGTTCTCGAGTGGATGACAGGCAATGTTCATCATGAAGCCAAAGCCTTTGATATCATTGAGCTTACTGGCCTGCCCACTCCAGGAGATCTGTATGAACCTGGTTGTCAGCTTCACAGTGCTGCTATGGAAAGCATCTTCCACAAGCCCGAGCCCAATATGAGTCAGATGCTTAGCATGATGAAGCCTTTGCCTCCAGATGCTGAATATCCTAAGGAGTTCTTTGTTGAAGACCTGGAGTATCTGCCACGCACTATCTATCACATCATAAGGCGAACTCTCTGGCCCATCAAAGGACATTCTCCACATGCCATGCTAGATGGTGCAATGAAGACGTTGGTCTTTCATATTCTTCATGGCAAAAGCTTCAATGCACAAGACTTCTTTATTCGCCAACTTGTTGCATCAGGATCTGATATCTTTGGCTTGAAGTTTTACACTCCATGGATTATGCGGCTAATCAAACTACACTCAGCTGTCACCTATCAGCCCTCTTCTCGCAATCATCGGATCTTTCTGCCTGACATCGATATGTCAGTTGAAGCCATCTATCCAGAGCCTGCCAAAGAGCCCCTTAGTCTTCAAAATGCTGAGAATCAAAGCTTCTCTCAAAACATTGAAGGAGTTCAAGCAGTCACTTGTGTTTATCCTTTGGCTGGTACTACACGTGCACCTCATCGTGCCCTCACTGAAGCCACTGAAAGCACCATTGCCTAACGGCCCAAGAAGGGATCTCATGTTCTCAACGACCGAGAACTTCTGGTTGCACTTCATCAGAAATAGGATAAGCATCATGACTGGCTGAAGCGCCAAATGCAAAGCCTCTTGGTGGACGTAAACAGGATTCGCAACCTGGCCACCAAGAATGCCTTTGTTGCCCATGAAACCTGTCGGCGTACATGGAAAGGGTTGACGCTTATGTGTGCTGAAGATGATCTTCAAGATAATGGCTTCTCTGAACGCTTCAAGTTTGACTCAACACCTCCAAGAAGAACTGTGCTGTGACAAACTCCATCTCTTGAAGACTCTGAGTTCTCCTCCTCTACTGCCACTGTGAATGCCAGAGTGATCGACGATGAAGACGATGCTACTTCACCGCCCCCTACTTCTGCACACATCGACACTGCCCTGAGTTTGTCTGCACCGCCTAACAACACCGACGACCCTGCTGCTTCACCTACTCCTCATGGGAACGAGTAGATGCTCCATGTCTTCAAACCTTTTTAGTCCTTAGTAACAAAAGGGGGAGAAGCATATGAGTTTGATAGTCTTCAAGCGGGTTCATATGGGCGGTAGCTTTATATTTTGCCTAGTGTTTACAACTCTCGTTTTGATACATTTGGTTCTTTCAGTTGTAACACTTAAACTCGATGGTCGCCTGCTACTTATTTGCTATTCTGTGATGCGATGATAAATTCCGCATGTGCGACGATAAATTCCGCACTTAGATCATTTTGCAGATGTCCATTTTTCATTATGCATGTCATTATCTTCACATACTTTTCATGCATGATAAATTGTCATCATAAGTTGAAGAGGATCTCCACAAGTACAACCTGCCATGTGCATTTGCATACCAAAAGCAAATTACTTATATTACAATTTCACATATGTTATTCCCCGTTGAAAACTTCAACTAGTTTGTCATCAACCACCAAAAAGGGGGAGATTGTAAATGCATCTAGTGCCACCCCTAGTTGGTTTTGGAGTATTGACGACAAACCTAGTTGAGGGACTAATGTGTTTGTGAGAATTGCAGGATAACACAGGTAGAAGCCCCTCATTGATTCGGTTTTCCTACCAGAGATGACCCCTAAAAATGTATGAAGACATTGAAGTCAGAGGTGGTATGTGAAGACATTCACATTTAAGACTATGATAAGAGAAGACATCGCGTGAAGACTATGGAGCGCAAAGACTTAGCAGTTTCCCGTTCTGTGTTTTTCTTTGATGAGTCATAGGAACCAACATACTGTTAAGTGTTGTCACACCCTGATTTTCATGCCACAACACTTAAGCTAATAAATCATGATAAAATGTGGTTTGACAAAAACTTTTGAGTGTTTTGGACCTTGCTTTGTTTGGATTTTGTCTGTTGTTTGCAAGTGCTCTAAAAATAAAATAAATCCTCCAACTCCTACACTTCATCTCCTTGCTCCAAACTCTTGAACCAATGATCATGCCATGTGTATAGGACATAAAAATAATTTCTTACAAAAATAATTTGGCCAAAAAGTATTTTCTAAAATTAGTTTTCCAAAAACCCTAGAATTCAGGTTTGCACTGCAAGTACTTAATTAGGACAGTAAAAATCTTTCCAAAAATATTTTTGACTCCTATTAGATATAGGATACCCAGAAACCACAAAAATATAATTTTAAAAGTTATTTTCCTATTTTATTTAAAAGCTTTTTCTTAAGGCCATAAATGGTCTTTAATAGGGAAAATTATTTTATTGTTTCAAAAATATTTGGCAAAAATCAGGGAAACTCAGGGGGCATATATTTCCCATATAAAAGAGTTTCAACACATGGTCATGTTCAAAATATTGGTCAAATCCCTCAAGAACCCTTTCTGGATATTTCAAGCTTTTGAAATATTTACAAAGGAAATATTTCCCAAAAATTCCAAGAAAATTCTATCATGTCTCATATGACATGTTTGATTATCTTGCCAAGCCTCATGTTATGGAGAATAGTATAACCCCATGAAATCCCCTCAAAACCATTTTTGCCCATTTCAAGGATTTGAAATATTTCTACAGGAAATATTTTCATAAAAATCCAGGAAAATTCTATCAAGTCACATATGCATAATGTGATGATCTTGCAAAGTTTCATATCAATCAAAACAAGTTTGGTTCACAAAAGTGCCCCAAAACCCTTTTTGTCCAGAACCAAATTTGAACAACTCTACATTGCCAAGTGTGTCCTTTTGATCTGAATTTTTGTGGACATGTTAAAATCCTTGAATGATGACAGTACACCAAGTGGTGCATCAAGGAGAATAGATTTGCATGACTAAATCTTGGTAAAGCCATTTCTGCTGATTTCTAGGGTTTACCAAAGTTACATTGACTACTTTGCCCAAATGAGCTCAAACTTGGTGGAACACCCTACTTCTATGTGCCATTTCATCCTGTTAATTCTCATGGCAAGTGGAATTAATTTACTTGCTCAAACCATCAACAAACACCTTCTGCCATTTTTCCAAAATCATCATTTTGACCTCTTCCACTAATCTCCTTGAGCCCAACTTTTTACCAAAGCTCCTCCTAGTCCCCTCCTACCTCCAGTAACTCTTCCCTGGCCTCAGATCAATGATTGAAGGGAGAAACATCCCCATTTATCCTTCTGGACAGCAGCATTCTTCCCCTTTCTCACCTCCCTCCTCACTCTAGTGGCCACCCAGGGCATCCAATGCCCCTCCCCCATTCTTTACTCCCTCCTAGAGCTACCAGACATTAGTAGCCGCGCCCACAAGGCATATAAAATGACATGGCATGCCATTTGCACGCTCTGGAGCGCGCTACAGTGCGCTCTAGCACTGTAGCCGCCCCCTTCGAACCGCCTCCGGCCACCACGGGCCTCCCCCTCGTGTCCCCCGAGGTCGCCTCGACGTCCAGTACACGCAAGGATGTCGGACCCCTCCTCCCTTGCCATCTTTCTCCCTCCGCAGAGCTCGCCGAGTGCTCCCTAGGCCGCGCCCATAGTGCACCGCAGCCCCGACCATATAAGGCTACCCCGAGCACTACTCTGGACTCTCCCCGCTCTCCCTCTCTCCCTTACACCTCCCTGACAGCCTCCCTCTCCCTCTCGCACCCTCTTCCCACCTCCATGACCGGAGTACCGCCGTCGTGCCCTCGGGCGTAGCCGAGCCATCGTTGCTTTCCCGCTCCCACTGACCCATCCCAAGGACTCCCACGACCCCAAGAAGCCTCTCCCGCACACTAGGACCTCCTCCCTATTCCTGCCTCGCCGTGCCCATCCTCGCCGTCACCGGTCTCCGCCATGGCCGACGCTCCGCCCAAGTCTGGCGCTCCCCGCGTCCAGCGCAACCACCTCTTGGCGCGGCGTGGATCAGGGCATCCGCCCAGACCACCGGCCTGGCCCCAGGCGCAGCGGAGTGGCCGGAATCGTCACCGGCGCGCTCGCCGTCTGTCCCCTGCCTCTGCCCATCGGGAGGAAGAAGGAGGAGGCGGGAAAGAGAGAGAGAGTTGGTGCGGGACCCGCAGGTCAGCGACGTCGGCAGAGGGCCACGCCCGTTTAAGTGGAGACGGCTTCCGCCTTTGCCGTCTCCCTCGTGCGAAGGCGTATACCAGCAAACCCGCCTTCGACGCGGCCCCTTGCGCGCGTGCAGCCGAGCCGCTAGGCCGGCCCAGTAGCGCCCTACTGCGAAGCCTCGCCCTGTGCGCGCTGCTACCGCCCAGATCCGGCCCATGTAGGTAAATCCTTTGTATTTTTCTTTTTCAGTAAACTTCAAAAATCCATAAACAATTCAAAGTATATCCAAATTGGATGATTCAAATTTCTAGTAACTCCATAAATCATTCCCTATCACATGGTGCTACTTGCACATTTTTTACAGAAATATTTCTTTCACAAATAATTAGCAAATCCTATTTTTCCATTTCTTTGATAAACTTTAGAAAATCACAGAGAGCCCATTTTTATCCAAATTCCATGATTCAAAATCCTAGATGTCTATAAGTTCAAAACTTAGTTTTTGAACATTTTTACTAATACTTTCTGTATCACCTCAAATAATGGTCTATTTCTTCATATATAGCCAACTTTGCAAATTCATAGGAAATCCATTTGAACTCCAAATCCAGTGAAACCAATTCTAGATGCTTCTAAAATCATCCTTTGTTAAATGGGTGCCTTTGCTCATTTTTAAAAGTATGTTTCTGTACACTTCTTGCAATTCCATAAACCCCTTGATTCCATCATATCAAAATGTTTAGAAATATCCATTGATCCACTTCCAATGAAATCACTTTGGTCATTCCTCATATGACCAGAGGTATCCAATAAAATTCAACTTCATATTTTTAGAGCACATTTATTCTTGCCTTGTTGTGTTGCTTATTATGGTTGTTTTCGGCGATAGTTGTTGAAGTAGACAAAATGCTCGGAGATGGACCAGAGATATTTGAAGACCTTGAAGACTTTGAAGACCAAGGCAAGCAGCCCTTTGACCATGTCTATGAAACCCTTTTTATGCATGTCATATAGCACTTTTATTGCTTGCATCGAAGTCATGATAAAACGGTGGCCACTTGAGGTGGTGCCCCCGTTGCCTTTCTCGTTGACACTTGCATGATGCATGACCCTACCTTTCTATGAGGGTTATGCCGGTGGAAGTAGATAGGATGCTATGTAGTTGCTACGCAAAGTAGATCAGGGTTATGCATGGAAAGAAACAAGTGTGGTTTGACATACTTGCAAAAAGCCCAGTGGGTGCCACTAATGCCCCTGGGAGATGATGATGGACTAGGTCACTACTTGGTGGAGAGGTAGTGTACCGAGGCTCGATAAGAGTGTTGTTTACAGAGACGGATTAGATTTAAGATTTGTCGACTGTCCCAACCTTACATGCGCAACCACTCTACCCTTTTATGGGAAAGGGCATTATTGATTACCTAGGCCGATACTAGCTTGGAGCCCGCATTACTAGTGATGGGGGAGAGTTGGTGCTCTCTCTCGGGATGGGGTTGTGCCAGGTAGGGCGGCCATGACTGTTTTCATAGGGCACCGGATACACCGTTGTGTCCCCTCTCGGATGTTACGATCTCGAGTGAGTCTCGCATGATGTACATCGTGAGGATACGGAACAACGAGTGGACTCCTTGTTAGTGTCGTCTAGGGAAAGATAGTGATCGGGTGCTTACCCCGGGTACTTGAGGTATCGCGGGTCGTGGATGACACTGAAGTTCCCCGGATCTTGTGGGTAAAGTGTGCAACCTCTACAGAGTGTAAAACTATTCGAATATCCGTGTCCACGGTTAAGGACAGTTGGGTGGTGCGGCTTAGACTACGTCCATATGTTTCTGACAAACAACACGGTTTGGTAAATCTGTTGACGTGATTCGTGAGGAAGTCACGATGAGCTTGAGTATGAGTTGTTCACAACTCTATCCCGATGTTGATGGCTGTAACCTCCTGATACTTTATGCAGACGCATTCATATCCTTGATAAATGTTGATCATACTTGCATGAGAAAAACTAGCTTTCCGCAAAAATGCCAATTTAGCATTATTGCCTTGCATAATTATTCTGTTATCACCCTTGGGTTGCTTGCGAGTACATTCAAAGTACTCATTGGGTTGCCACTGGTTATTTTATTGGCCAGGCATGAAAGAACATAATATGAAGAAGAGTACCTCGGTGACGAACATGCGATCTAGGACGCTTCCCAGTCAGAATGCTTGTAGGGTTAAGGCAGATGGCATGGGTCCAAGTTATCGACGAAGATTTCCGCTGCGATGTTATACTCAAGACTTGACCATAATGGTCCTACTTATGTAATACGGTATGTATGGATGTAAGACTCTTGTTATTCAGCTTCTGTGTGTTCAGTGAGCATTGATCTCTAGGATCACTGTACACGTGCATTCGGTGATCACGACTTATGAGTCGGGGTCCCCACAGAGCTGGTATCAGAGCCATCCTGACTGTAGGAATCCTTAGTTAGCATGGTCGTTAGTTAGGGTAAAACTATTTCCAAAACTATTACAAGTTTTCAAAACTATCTATACTTCTCTTCCCTTATCAGTTTTTCAAAAACTAAGGTATACTTTCCCCATCGATCTCTTCCCTTCAAAACTATTGCAAACGATCGCTAGCACCCTCAAGCCCCTGACCACGAGATTCCTTGTAATCCTCGTGGATAGCCTAGAAGGAGTACACCTTGACAAACACTCACCCACCTCTTCTGAACCCAAGATTAGCTACACCACAACAAGACGATGCCAACAGAAGATAGGCCTTTGAAGAATGAGGACATGAAGACCCAGAGGATGGTGACACCTTTGAAATTGCCCCAGGATGATGCAACCTTGTCCTATGACGATCAGGGTGTAAGATATGCAAGACCATGATATACATCGCTAATAGACCAATCATGTCATTACCGTTGTTTTATAGGCAACCACCGGTGGATGAGAACCTAGCCATTTGGTCCGCCTCACTATAGTGAGCAGGAAAACGGTTCTCTTCATCCCCCGCTCCCGGTGACGATATTGTCAACAATGAGTCCGACAGATTGGACCTTTATTATGCCTTGTTAATGTCACTGCATAAAGGATTACCTACTTAGTACCATCGACGCCTCAGAAGACAAAAAGGGATCGTCATGATTAAGAAGACAACAGAAGACCTAGTCAATGCCAGTTACGAGGAGCCACCTTCACCCCATCACTTCAACAGGCGAGAAGTTGATGAAGATTCTTCAGGCCCAACCCGGATCGTTTCATCAAACAACTACAAGAGACGTAGCGACACATGAGGAAAACCCAAAAGACTGCATGAGGCACGAAGTAAAGCGCGACTACTTAGTCCGAGAACCCCTAGGGTAGGATGAGTCGTGTACCCCCTATGCGCCGTCGAGTCCATATGATGGTTCGAATAGAACCATGATAGTGTGTTTCTTGTTTTTATTTGTTTGTGTTTTGATATAAGTCGCACTTTTTGCCCTAGGCAACAAGTACGCAACTATATCACCTGCCTTATTTTGTTGTTTGTGTTTGGCCCTTTTTGGCACTTGTTTGTTTGCACCTGCACTATAGAACCCCCTTTAGGCATCCCCCTTTATGCTACTTATCCCTCTCATCTCTCTCCTCAATGGAAGACCAGCAAGACAAGATGCACCAAGGAGTCTACTTCGGCGACCAACTAGCACTGAAGACTTTTTGTTGCAGCCTCCTCGACCAAGTGAAACCCCGTAGAGTTATGTTTAACCCTCCAGACTAGAAACCCATTCCTAGACCCTTCGAGACTTCATGAGATACCCCAGCTCGAGTCCTTAACCATGTGCTTAACCCACAGAATTGCAAGAGAACCAGTTAAGCCTCTGTAAACCTCGCACAGCACTGGGTTCATTATGGAACTAGTGGACATAGTGAACAAGCACATTATCATCCTAATATAGCACTAGGACTGACGATGCCATAGGGAAGACCAGTTTGAGGATATAGGAATAGAGGACAAATGACTTGATGAGTTTATATCAATGATTCTGAGAAATTATATGAGACTATTTGGTGGATTATGAGGCTTTCATGTTGGTAGATGAACTTGGAGGGATCAGTTAATAGAGTAGCATGACTCTCATTACTCCTGGATAAATTGGAATTAGTGGGACAATTAAGATCGCAAGCTGAATTCTTGGAAGTATGAGGATTTGACTTAGCCAGGGGATATTGATAGGAGATAGTTGACATTATGATAATGACTTTGGGGAAGCATGTAGGAATTCTCGTTGGACATGAGATTTGGATTTAAATAGGTGATCCTAGTTGAGTATAGGTGGTGAGTAAGTCTACATGGTTCGGAGTAAATTGGATTTAGACTGATGATCTCGATCATGATACCATGTTTCTTGGAGGAAAATAAACTAGGAGATTGGATTAATTCTCGGAGTTGACATAAGCTTGACCTTGGAGTTTACTTGACCATGATAATGGAAATTGGTGGACTTACTATAGTAGAGATAGCCCTTTCAAGTATTTGGGGACTATAGGACGTTAGAAGATTCGTGTGAGACACCATAGACATTGGATTTGTAGAATTAATGGATTATGTAGCGATTAATGGAAGTTAATGGGCTATCGGAGTTGATTCATAGGAAGGAAACAAGATCTTGGAGAGGCTTACGACGTTTTTCCTTAGGATAGAGATGCTTTATCATGGATCTTGGATCAATAGACTGAGCACTTGGATTGTGGTGATTAAATTCAAGCTTAGCAACTTATATGCTCTACCCATGGATTTTTAGGGGTAGCCATACATATGAGTTTGGGGATCGTAGACATATATGATTTTGTTAGACCTCCTCTTGGGAGTCATGAGGATATGAATACCATGAGTAATGATTGGAGTTGACCTATATGAAATGATGCTTTCAGCGATATAAGGTGATCTGTTTGGAGGACTAGATAGAACAATTGGCATCTCAGGAATTGTGTTCAAGGATAAGATGATAAATGTTCACTCGCACACTAGAATCCTTGAAACCCTTAAGCCCTACTAAGCCACAACATGGTCGGGTCATTACCATAGGTCTTGACTCTAAATCGAGAACACCTCGGACCATACTCAACCATGACCACCACCAATACCCCCAGCCTACTTTATGTACCCCGTGAACAAAGTTTTCATGGAGTGCTTAGACAAGATAGTTGTCATCCTTATTTTGGTAACATACTTGTCTACCCGAAGATGGAAGAAGAATCACTGAGATGGTGAAGAAACATTTGAAGACCGGCATGCCAAGGAGGAAGAACTATACCAACCACCATCGCCAAGAAATAAACGTCCGCGTTGAAGACCAGGTGTATCTGCAAGCCACTTCTCTCAATGGGACCAAGAATTTCCATGCCAAGGGAACCAACACCAAGGTTCATCAGCCCCCTCCAAGATCACCTCAATATGAAGAGTAGATGGCTACCAGCTAGAGTTACCACCTGAGTTATCCATTGTGCACAACCTTTTCCACGCATCACACTCCGGAAACGTTTCCAACTTCCTAACTAGCCCGGTCTCTACAAGGACATCGACCACAAGCCATCGACCTCCAGCCCAATATGACCTACGCGAGAGATCCCAATTGTAATCTGGATCAAGCAGGACGACAAACACAAAGCCATGCCATCGAGTACTTCAAGGTTCAATGGAGCACCAAACAGAAGCAGAAACAGTATGAGGACGTGAAGACTACCCCAAATCCAAGTTTTCGTATTCCTTTCCGCGCCTAGTCTGGGAATCTCGGGGACGACATTCTTGTAAGGGGGGTAGGTCTGTCACACCCTGATTTTCATGCCACAACACTTAAGCTAATAAATCATGATAATATGTGGTTTGACAAAAACTTTTGAGTGTTTTGGACCTTGCCTTGTTTGGATTTTGTCTGTTGTTTGCAAGTGCTCTAAAAATCAAATAAATCCTCCAACTCCTACACTTCATCTCCTTGCTCCAAACTCTTGAACCAATGATCATGCCATGTGTATACGACATAAAAAATAATTTCTTACAAAAATAATTTGGCCAAAAAGTATTTTCTAAAATTAGTTTTGCAAAAACCCTTGAATTGAGGTTTGCACTGCAAGTACTTAATTAGGACAGCAAAAATCTTTCCAAAAATATTTTTGACTCCTATTAGATATAGGATACCCAGAAACCACAAAAATATAATTTTAAAAGTTATTTTCCTATTTTATTTAAAAGCTTTTTCTTAAGGCCAGAAATGGTCTTTAATAGGGAAAAATTATTTTATTGTTTCAATAATATTTGGCAAAAATCAGGGAAACTCAGGGGGCATATATTTCCCATATAAAAGAGTTTCAACACATGGTCATGTTCAAAATATTGGTCAAATCCCTCAAGAACCCTTTCTGGATATTTCAAGCTTTTGAAATATTTACAAAGGAAATATTTCCCAAAAATTCCAAGAAAATTCTATCATGTCACATATGACATGTTTGATTATCTTGCCAAGCCTCATGTTATGGAGAATAGTATAACGCCATGAAATCCCCTCAAAACCATTTCTGCCCATTTCAAGGATTTGAAATATTTCTACAGGAAATATTTTCATAAAAATCCAGGAAAATTCTATCAAGTCACATATGCATAGTGTGATGATCTTGCAAAGTTTCATATCAATCAAAACAAGTTTGGTTCACAAAAGTGCCCCAAAACCCTTTTTGTCCAGAACCAAATTTGAACAACACTACATTGCCAAGTGTGTCCTTTTGATCTGAATTTTTGTGGACATGTTAAAATCCTCGAATGATGACACTACACCAAGTGGTGCATCAAGGAGAATAGATTTGCTTGACTAATTCTTGGTAAAGCCATTTCTGCTGATTTCTAGGGTTTACCAAAGTTACATTGGCTACTTTGCCCAAATGAGCTCAAACTTGGTGGAACACCCTACTTCTATGTGCCATTTCATCCTGTTAATTCTCATGGCAAGTGGAATTAATTTACTTGCTCAAACCATCAACAAACACCTTCTGCCATTTTTCCAAAATCATCATTTTGACCTCTTCCACTAATCTCCTTGAGCCCAACTTTTTACCAAAGCTCCTCCTAGTCCCCTCCTACCTCCAGTAACTCTTCCCTGGCCTCAGCTCAATGATTGAAGGGAGAAACATCCCCATTTATCCTTCTGGACAGCAGCATTCTTCCCCTTTCTCACCTCTCTCCTCACTCTAGTGGCCACCCAGGGCATCCAATGCCCCTCCCCCATTCTTTACTCCCTCCTAGAGCTACCAGACATTAGTGGCCGCGCCCAAAAGGGATATAAAATGCCATGGCATGCCATTTGCACGCTCTGGAGCGCGCTACAGTGCGCTCTAGCACTGTAGCCGCCCCCTTCGAACCGCCTCCGGCCACCACGGGCCTCCCCCTCGTGTCCCCCGAGGTCGCCTCGACGTCCAGTACACGCAAGGATGTCGGGCACCTCCTCCATTGCCCTCTTTCTCCCTTCGCATAGCTTGCCGAGCGCTCCCTAGGCCGCGCCCACAGTGCACCGCAGCCCCGACCATATAAGGCTACCCCGAGCACTACTTTGGACACTCCCCGCTCTCCCTCTCTCCCTTACACCTCCCTGACAGCCTCCCTCTCCCTCTCGCACCCTCTTCCCACCTCCATGACCGGAGTACCGCCGTCGTGCCCTCAGGCGTAGCCGAGCCATCCTTGCTTTCCCGCTCCCACTGACCCATCCCGAGGACTCCCACGACCCCAAGAAGCCTCTCCCGCACACTAGGACCTCCTCCCCATGCCTGCCTCGCCGTGCCCATCCTCGCCATCACCGGTCTCCGCCATGGCCGACGCTCCGCCCAAGTCTGGTGCTCCCCGCGTCCAGCGCAACCACCTCTTGGCGCGGCGTGGAACGGGGCATCCGCCCAGACCACCGGCCTGGCCCCGGGCGCAGCGGAGCGGCCGGAATCGTCGCCGGCGCGCTCGCCGTCTGTCCCCTGCCTCTGCCCATCGGGAGGAAGAAGGAGGAGGTGGGAAAGAGAGAGAGAGTTGGTGCGGGACCCGCAGGTCAGCGACGTCGGCAGAGGGCCACGCCCGTTTAAGTGGAGACGGCTTCCGCCTTTGCCGTCTCCCTCGCGCGAAGGCGTATACCAGCAAACCCGCCTTCGACGCGGCCCCTTGCGCGCGTGCGGCCGAGCCGCTAGGCCGGCCCAGTAGCGCCCTACTGTGAAGCCTCGCCCTGTGCGCGCTGCTACCGCCCAGATCCGGCCCATGTAGGTAAATCCTTTGTATTTTTTTTTAGTAAACTTCAAAAATCCATAAACAATGTAAAGTATATCCAAATTGGATGATTCAAATTTCTAGTAACTCCATAAATCATTCCCTATCACATGGTGCTACTTGCACATTTTTTACAGAAATATTTCTTTCACAAATAATTAGCAAATCCTATTTTTCCATTTCTTTGATAAACTTTAGAAAATCACAGAGAGCCCATTTTTTATCCAAATTCCATGATTCAAAATCCTAGATGTCTATAAGTTCAAAACTTAGTTTTTGAACATTTTTACTAATACTTTCTGTATCACCTCAAATAATGGTCTATTTCTTCATATATAGCCAACTTTACAAATTCATAGGAAATCCATTTGAACTCCAAATCCAGTGAAACCAATTCCTAGATGCTTCTAAAATCATCCTTTGTTAAATGGGTGCCTTTGCTCATTTTTTAAAAGTATGTTTCTGTACACTTCTTGCAATTCCATAAACCCCTTGATTCCATCATATCAAAATGTTTAGAAATATCCATTGATCCACTTCCAATGAAATCACTTTGGTCATTCCTCATATGACCAGAGGTATCCAATAAAATTCAACTTCATATTTTTAGAGCACATTTATTCTTGCCTTGTTGTGTTGCTTATTATGGTTGTTTTCGACGATAGTTGTCGAAGTAGACGAAATGCTCGGAGATGGACCAGAGATATTTGAAGACCTTGAAGACTTTGAAGACCAAGGCAAGCAGCCCTTTGACCATGTCTATGAAACCCTTTTTATGCATGTCATATAGCACTCTTATTGCTTGCATTGAAGTCATGATAAAACGGTGGCCACTTGAGGTGGTGCCTCCGTTGCCTTTCTCGTTGACACTTGCATGATGCATGACCCTACCTTTCTATGAGGGTTATGCCGGTGGAAGTAGATAGGATGCTATGTAGTTGCTACGCAAAGTAGATCAGGGTTATGCATGGAAAGAAACAAGTGTGGTTTCACATACTTGCAAAAAGCCCAGTGGGTGCCACTAATGCCCCTGGGAGATGATGATGAACTAGGTCACTACTTGGTGGAGAGGTAGTGTACCGAGGCTCGATAAGAGTGTTGTTTACAGAGACGGATTAGATTTAAGATTTGTCGACTGTCGCAACCTTACATGCGCAACCACTCTACCCTTGTATGGGAAAGGGCATTATTGATTACCTAGGCCGAGACTAGCTTGGAGCCCGCATTACTAGTGATGGGGGAGAGTTGGTGCTCTCTCTCGGGACGGGGTCGTGCCAGGTAGGGCGGCCATGACTGTTTTCACAGGGCACCGGATACACCGTTGTGTCCCCTCTCGGATGTTACGATCTCGAGTGAGTCTCGCATGATGTACATCGTGAGGATACGGAACAACGAGTGGACTCCTTGTTAGTGTCGTCTAGGGAAAGATAGTGATCGGGTGCTTACCCCGGGTACTTGAGGTATCGCGGGTCCTGGATGACACGGAAGTTCCCCGGATCTTGTGGGTAAAGTGTGCAACCTCTACAGAGTGTAAAACTATTCGAATATCCGTGTCCACGGTCAAGGACAGTTGGGTGGTGCTGCTTAGACTACGTCCATATGTTTCTGACAAACAACACGGTTTGGTAAATCTGTTGACGTGATTCATGAGGAAGTCACGATGAGCTTGAGTATGAGTTGTTCACAACTCTATCCCGATGTTGATGGCTGTAACCTCCTGATACTTGTTGCAGACACATTCATATCCTTGATAAACGTTGATCATACTTGCATGAGAAAAACTAGCTTTCCGCAAAAATGCCAATTTAGCAGTAGTGCCTTGCATAATTATTCTGTTATCACCCTTGGGATGCTTGCGAGTACATTCAAAGTACTCATTGGCTTGCCGCTGGTTATTTTATTGGCCAGGCATGAAAGAACATAATATGAAGAAGAGTACCTCGGTGACGAACATGCGATCTAGGACGCTTCCCAGTCAGAATGCTTGTAGGGTTAAGGCAGATGGCATGGGTCCAAGTTATCGACGAAGATTTCCGCTGCGATGTTATACACAAGACTTGACCATAATGGTCCTACTTGTGTAATACGGTATGTATGGATGTAAGACTCTTGTTATTCAGCTTCTGTGTGTTCAGTGAGCATTGATCTCTAGGATCACTGTACATGTGCATTCGGTGATCACGACTTATGAGTCGGGGTCCCCATAGAGCTGGTATCAGAGCCATCCTGACTGTAGGAATCCTTAGTTAGCATGGTCGTTAGTTAGGGTAAAACTATTTCCAAAAATATTACAAGTTTTCAAAACTATCTATACTTCTCTTCCCTTCTCAGTTTTTCAAAAACTAAGGTATACTTTCCCCATCGATCTCTTCCCTTCAAAACTATTGCAAACGATCGCTAGCACCCTCAAGCCCCTGACCACGGGATTCCTTGTAATCCTCGTGGATAGCCTAGAAGGAGTACACCTTGACAAAAACTCACCCACCTCTTCTGAACCTAAGATTAGCTACACCACAACAAGACGATGCCAACAGAAGATAGGCCTTTGAAGAATGAGGACATGAAGACCCAGAGGATGGTGACACCTTTGAAATTGCCCCAGGATGATGCAACCTTGTCCTATGACGATCAGGGTGTAAGATATGCAAGACCATGATATACATCGCTAGTAGACCAATCATGTCATTACCGTTGTTTTATCGGCAACCACCGGTGGATGAGAACCTAGCCATTTGGTCCGCCTCACTATAGTGAGCAGGAAAACGGTTCTCTTCATCCCCCGCTCCCGGTGACGATATTGTCAACAATGAGTCCGACAGATTGGACCTCTATTATGCCTTGTTAATGTCACTGCATAAAGGATTACCTACTTAGTACCATCGACGCCTCAGAAGACAAAAAGGGATCGTCATGATTAAGAAGACAACAGAAGACCGAGTCAATGCCAGTGACGAGGAGCCACCTTCACCCCATCACTTCAACAGGCGAGAAGTTGATGAAGATTCTTCAGGCCCAACCCGGATCGTTTCATCAAACAGCTACAAGAGACGTAGTGACACATGAGGAAAACCCAAAAGACTGCATGAGGCACGAAGTAAAGCGCGACTACTTAGTCCGAGAACCCCTAGGGTAGGATGAGTCGTGTACCCCCTATGCGCGGTCGAGTCCATATGATGGTTCGAATAGAGCCATGATAGTGTGTTTCTTGTTTTTATTTGTTTGTGTTTTGATATAAGTCGCACTTTTTGCCCTAGGCAACAAGTACGCAACTATATCACCTGCCTTATTTTGTTGTTTGTGTTTGGCCCTTTTTGGCACTTGTTTGTTTGCACCTGCACTATAGAACCCCCTTTAGGCATCCCCCTTTATGCTACTTATCCCTCTCATCTCTCTCCTCAATGGAAGACCAGCAAGACAAGATGCACCAAGGAGTCTACTTCGGCGACCAACTAGCACTGAAGACTTTTTGTTGCGGCCTCCTCGACCAAGTGAAACCCCGTAGAGTTATGTTTAACCCTCCAGACTAGAAACCCATTCCTAGACCCTTCGAGACTTCATGAGATACCCCAGCTCGAGTCCTTAACCATGTGCTTAACCCACAGAATTGCAAGAGAACCAGTTAAGCCTCTATAAACCTCGCACAACACTGGGTTCATTATGGAACTAGTGGACATAGTGAACAAGCACATTATCATCCTAATATAGCACCAGGACTGACGATGCCATAGGGAAGACCAGTTTGAGGATATAGGAATAGAGGACAAATGACTTGATGAGTTTATATCAATGACTTTGAAAAATTATATGAGACTATTTGGTGGATTATGAGGCTTTCATGTTGGTAGATGAACTTGGAGGGATCAGTTAATAGAGTAGCATGACTCTCATTACTCCTGGATAAATTGGAATTAGTGGGACAATTAAGATCGCAAGCTGAATTCTTGGAAGTATGAGGATTTGACTTAGCCAGGGGATATTGATAGGAGATAGTTGACATTATGATAATGACTTTGGGGAAGCATGTAGGAATTCTCATTGGACATGAGATTTGGATTTAAATAGGTGATCCTAGTTGAGTATAGGTGGTGAGTAAGTCTACATGGTTCGGAGTAAATTGGATTTAGACTGATGATCTCGATCTTGATACCATGTTTCTTGGAGGAAAATAAACTAGGAGATTGGATTAATTCTCGGAGTTGACATAAGCTTGACCTTGGAGTTTACTTGACCATGATAATGGAAATTGGTGGATTTACTATAGTAGAGATAGCCCTTTCAAGTATTTGGGGACTATAGGACATTAGAAGATTCGTGTGAGACACCATAGACATTGGATTTGTAGAATTAATGGATTATGTAGCGATTAATGGAAGTTAATGGGCTATCGGAGTTGATTCATAGGAAGGAAACAAGATCTTGGAGTGGCTTACGATGTTTTTCCTTAGGATAGAGATGCTTTATCATGGATCTTGGATCAATAGACTGAGCACTTGGATTGTGGTGATTAAATTCAAGCTTAGCAACTTATATGCTCTACCCATGGATTTTTAGGGGTAGCCATACATATGAGTTTGGGGATCGTAGACATATATGATTTTGTTAGACCTCCTCTTGGGAGTCATGAGGATATGAATAACATGAGTAATGATTGGAGTTGACCTATATGATATGATGCTTTCAGCGATATAAGGTGATCTGTTTGGAGGACTAGATAGAACAATTGGCATCTCAGGAATTGTGTTCAAGGATAAGATGATAAATGTTCACTCGCACACTAGAATCCTTGAAACCCTTAAGCCCTACTAAGCCACAACATGGTCGGGTCATTACCATAGGTCTTGACTCTAAATCGAGAACACCTCGGACCATACTCAACCATGACCACCACCAATACCCCCAGCCTACTTTATGTACCCTGTGAACAAAGTTTTCATGGAGTGCTTAGACAAGATAGTTGTCATCCTTATTTTGGTAACATACTTATCTACCCGAAGACGGAAGAAGAATCACTGAGCTGGTGAAGAAACATTTGAAGACCGGCATGCCAAGGAGGAAGAACTATACAAACCACCATCGCCAAGAAATAAACGTCCGCGTTGAAGACCAGGTGTATCTGCAAGCCACTTCTCTCAATGGGACCAAGAATTTCCATGCCAAGGGAACCAACACCAAGGTTCATCAGCCCCCTCCGAGATCACCTCAATATGAAGAGTAGACGGCTACCAGCTAGAGTTACCACCTGAGTTATCCATTGTGCACAACCTTTTCCACGCATCACACTCCGGAAACGTTTCCAACTTCCTAACTAGCCCGGTCTCTACAAGGACATCGACCACAAGCCATCGACCTCCAGCCCAATATGACCTACGCGAGAGATCCCAATTGTAATCTGGATCAAGCAGGACGACAAACACAAAGCCATGCCATCGAGTACTTCAAGGTTCAATGGAGCACCAAACGGAAGCAGAAGCAGTATGAGGACGTGAAGACTACCCCAAATCCAAGTTTCCGTATTCCTTTCCGCGCCTAGTCTGGGAATCTCGGGGACGAGATTCTTGTAAGGGGGGTAGGTCTGTCACACCCTGATTTTCATGCCACAACACTTAAGCTAATAAATCATGATAATATGTGGTTTGACAAAAACTTTTGAGTGTTTTGGACCTTGCCTTGTTTGGATTTTGTCTGTTGTTTGCAAGTGCTCTAAAAATCAAATAAATCCTCCAACTCCTACACTTCATCTCCTTGCTCCAAACTCTTGAACCAATGATCATGCCATGTGTATAGGACATAAAAAATAATTTCTTACAAAAATAATTTTGCCAAAAAGTATTTTCTAAAATTAGTTTCCCAAAAACCCTTGAATTGAGGTTTGCACTGCAAGTACTTAATTAGGGCAGTAAAAATCTTTCCAAAAATATTTTTGACTCCTATTAGATATAGGATACCCAGAAACCACAAAAATATAATTTTAAAAGTTATTTTCCTATTTTATTTAAAAGCTTTATCTTAAGGCCAGAAATGGTCTTTAATAGGGAAAAATTATTTTATTGTTTCAATAATATTTGGCAAAAATCAGGGAAACTCAGGGGGCATATATTTCCCATATAAAAGAGTTTCAACACATGGTCATGTTCAAAATATTGGTCAAATCCCTCAAGAACCCTTTCTGGATATTTCAAGCTTTTGAAATATTTACAAAGGAAATATTTCCCAAAAATTCCAAGAAAATTCTATCATGTCACATATGACATGTTTGATTATCTTGCCAAGCCTCATGTTATGGAGAATAGTATAACGCCATGAAATCCCCTCAAAACCATTTCTGCCCATTTCAAGGATTTGAAATATTTCTACAGGAAATATTTTCATAAAAATCCAGGAAAATTCTATCAAGTCACATATGCATAGTGTGATGATCTTGCAAAGTTTCATATCAATCAAAACAAGTTTGGTTCACAAAAGTGCCCCAAATCCCTTTTTGTCCAGAACCAAATTTGAACAACTCTACATTCCCAAGTGTGTCCTTTTGATCTGAATTTTTGTGGACATGTTAAAATCCTCAAATGATGACACTACACCATGTGGTGCATCAAGGAGAATAGATTTGCATGTCTAAATCTTGGTAAAGCCATTTCTGCTGATTTCTAGGGTTTACCAAAGTTACATTGGCTACTTTGCCCAAATGAGCTCAAACTTGGTGGAACACCCTACTTCTATGTGCCATTTCATCCTATTAATTCTCATGGCAAGTGGAATTAATTTACTTGCTCAAACCATCAACAAACACCTTCTGCCATTTTTCCAAAATCATCATTTTGACCTCTTCCACTAATCTCCTTGAGCCCAACTTTTTACCAAAGCTCCTCCTAGTCCCCTCCTACCTCCAGTAACTCTTCCCTGGCCTCAGCTCAATGATTGAAGGAAGAAACATTCCCATTTATCCTTCTGGACAGCAGCATTCTTCCCCTTCCTCACCTCCCTCCTCACTCTAGTGGCCACCCAGGGCATCCAATGGCCCTCCCCCATTCTTTACTCCCTCCTAGAGCTACCAGACATTAGTGGCCGCGCCCACAAGGCATATAAAATGCCATGGCATGCCATTTGCACGCTCTGGAGCGCGCTACAGTGCGCTCTAGCACTGTAGCCGCCCCCTTCGAACCGCCTCCGGCCACCTCGGGCCTCCCCCTCGTGTCCCCCGAGGTCGCCTCGACGTCCAGTACACGCAAGGATGTCGGGCCCCTCCTCCCTTGCCCTATTTCTCCCTCCGCAGAGCTCGCCGAGTGCTCCCTAGGCCGCGCCCATGGTGCACCGCAGCCCCGACCATATAAGGCTACCCCGAGCACTACTCTGGCCTCACCCCGCTCTCCCTCTCTCCATTACACCTCCCTGATAGCCTCCCTCTCCCTCTCGCACCCTCTTCCCACCTCCATGGCCGGAGTACCACCGTCATGCCCTCGGGCGTAGCCGAGCCATCGTTGCTTTCCCTCTCCCACTGACCCATCCCGAGGACTCCCACGACCCCAAGAAGCCTCTCCCGCACACTAGGACCTCCTCCCCATGCCTGCCTCGCCGTGCCCATCCTCGCCGTCACCGGTCTCCGCCATGGCCGATGCTCCGCCCAAGTCTGGCGCTCCCCGCGTCCAGCGCAACCACCTCTTGGCGCGGCGTGGAACGGGGCATCCGCCCAGACCACCGGCCTATCCCAGGGCGCAGCGGAGCGGCCGGAATCGTCACCGGCGCGCTCGCCGTCTGTCCCCTGCCTATGCCCATCGGGAGGAAGAAGGAGGAGGCGGGAGAGAGAGAGAGTTGGTGTGGGACCCGCAGGTCAGCAACGTCGGTAGAGGGCCACGCCCGTTTAAGTGGAGACGGCTTTCGCCTTTGCCGTCTCCCTCGCGCGAAGGCGTATACCAACAAACCCGCCTTCGACGCGGCCCCTTGCGCGCGTGCGGCCGAGCCGCTAGGCCGGCCCAGTAGCGCCCTACTGCTAAGCCTCGCCTAGTGCATGCTGCTACCGCCCAGATCCGGCCCATGTAGGTAAATCCTTTGTCTTTTTGTTTTTTAGTAAACTTCAAAAATCCATAAACAATTCAAAGGATATCCAAATTGGATGATTCAAATTTCTAGTAACTCCATAAATCATTCCCTATCACATGGTGCTACTTGCACATTTTTACAGAAATATTTCTTTCACAAATAATTAGCAAATCCTATTTTTTCCATTTCTTTGATAAACTTTAGGAAATCACAGAGAGCCCATTTTTTATCCAAATTCCATGATTCAAAATCCTAGATGTCTATAAGTTCAAAACTTAGTTTTTGAACATTTTTACTAATACTTTCTGTATCACCTCAAATAATGGTCTATTTCTTCATATATAGCCAACTTTGCAAATTCATAGGAAATCCATTTGAACTCCAAATCCAGTGAAACCAATTCCTAGATGCTTCTAAAATCATCCTTTGTTAAATGGGTGCCTTTGCTCATTTTTAAAAGTATGTTTCTGTACACTTATTGCAATTCCATAAACCCCTTGATTCCATCATATCGAAATGTTTAGAAATATCCATTGATCCACTTCCAATGAAATCACTTTGGTCATTCCTCATATGACCAGAGGTATCCAATAAAATTCAACTTCATATTTTTAGAGCACATTTATTCTTGCCTTGTTGTGTTGCTTATTATGGTTGTTTTCGACGATAGTTGACGAAGTAGACGAAACACTCGGAGATGGACCAGAGATATTTGAAGACCTTGAAGACTTTGAAGACCAAGGCAAGCAGCCCTTTGACCATGTCTATGAAACCCTTTTTATGCATGTCATATAGGACTTTTATTGCTTGCATCGAAGTCATGATAAAACGGTGGCCACTTGAGGTGGTGCCTCCGTTGCCTTTCTCGTTGACACTTGCATGATGCATGACCCTACCTTTCTATGAGGGTTATGCCGGTGGAAGTAGATAGGATGCTAAGTAGTTGCTACGCAAAGTAGATCAGGGTTATGCATGGAAAGAAACAAGTGTGGTTTGACATACTTTCAAAAAGCACAGTGGGTGCCACTAATGCCCCTGGGAGATGATGATGAACTAGGTCACTACTTGGTGGAGAGGTAGTGTACCGAGGCTCGATAAAAGTGTTATTTATAGAGACGGATTAGATTTAAGATTTGCCGACTGTCCCAACCTTACATGCGCAACCACTCTACCCTTGTATGGGAAAGGGCATTATTGATTACCTAGGCCGAGACTAGCTTGGAGCCCGCATTACTAGTGACGGGGGAGAGTTGGTGCTCTCTCTCGGGACGGGGTCGTGCCAGGTAGGGCGGCCATGACTGTTTTCACAGGGCACCGGATACACCGTTGTGTCCCCTCTCGGATGTTACGATCTCGAGTGAGTCTTGCATGATGTACATCGTGAGGATACGGAACAACGAGTGGACTCCTTGTTAGTGTCGTCTAGGGAAAGATAGTGATCAGGTGCTTACCCCGGGTACTTGAGGTATCGCGGGTCATGGATGACACGGAAGTTCCCCGGATCTTGTGGGTAAAGTGTGCAACCTCTGCAGAGTGTAAAACTATTCGAATAGCCGTGTCCATGGTCAAGGACAGTTGGGTGGTGCTGCTTAGACTACGTCCATATGTTTCTGACAAACAACACGGTTTGGTAAATCTGTTGACGTGATTTGTGAGGAAGTCACGATGAGCTTGAGTATGAGTTGTTCACAACTCTATCCCGATGTTGATGTCTGTAACCTCCTGATACTTGTTGCAGACGCATTCATATCCTTGATAAACGTTGATCATACTTGCATGAGAAAAACTAGCTTTCCGCAAAAATGCCAATTTAGCAGTAGTGCCTTGCATAATTATTTTGTTATCACCCTTGGGTTGCTTGCGAGTACATTCAAAGTAATCATTGGGTTGCCACTGGTTATTTTATTGGCCAGGCATGAAAGAACATAATATGAAGAAGAGTACCTCAGTGACGAACATGCGATCTAGGACGCTTCCCAGTCAGAATGCCTGTAGGGTTAAGGCAGATGGCATGGGTCCAAGTTATCGACGAAGATTTCCGCTGGATGTTATACTCAAGACTTGACCATAATGGTCCTACTTGTGTAATACGGTATGTATGGATGTAAGACTCTTGTTATTCAGCTTCTGTGTGTTCAGTGAGCATTGATCTCTGGGATCACTGTACACGTGCATTCGGTGATCACGACTTATGAGTCGGGGTCCCCACAAGTGTGGTCCAAGAGAACCAGTCAGAATGACTGAAGTGATGCTTAACCAAAAATCCTATGTCTTCGAGTGAAGACTATGAGAGCAAATCTTGTCCAGAGTTGGATAAGTCAGCTTTGCTTGTAGCCCAAGTAAAGTTGTCGTGTGTGTTTGAAATCTGACCGTTGGAACATGTGTCAGTTCCTTAGTGACCAAAGGTCATTTCAGACAAATCAGGTCGGGTTGCCTAGTGGCTATAAATAGCCCACCCCCTACAACCATAAACGGTTGGCTGCTCAGAGTTAGAGTACGGCTTTTGTCGTTTGAGAGCAACCCACCTCGAAGCCTTTGAGAGAGAATTCCTTGTGAGGATAAAGCCCTAAACACCCAGAGCCAAAGAGTGTTAGGCATCACTTAAGTCTTTATGCCTGTGTGATCTGAAGACTTTTTACACTTGAGGACTGTGAATCCTCCAGCCGGTTAGGCGTCGCGTTCTGAGCATCCAAGAGTCATTGTGGATCGCCGGTGAACGAAGTCTGTGAACGTTTGGAACTCTACCTTGAAGACTTACTAGAGTGATTGGGCGAGGTCTGTGTGACCTTAGCTCAAGGGGAATACGGTGAGGACTGAGTGTCCTGAGCTGTGTGTTCAGGACTGGGTGTCCAGGACTGTGTGTCCTCAGGTTTAAATACCTATCCGCCCTAACCAGACGTACAACTGTCACCGCAGTTGGAAGTGGTCTACCAAACCTTTGTCTTCACCAAGCTCACTGGTTCTATCCTTCCCATCTCTTTATTTACAGTTGGCCCTTGTGAAGTCAGTGCCTATTTGCATTGTCCATTTGTCTTCACTATGTGACTGTTTGTTCAGATTGATTTCACATTATCTTCCATCCTGATCCGTACTGCCTAGCTGCTGTTAGTCTTTGTGCTTTCACTTCATTGAATACTTCACTGTGGCTTGTCTAGGGTAGTCTACCTTCCACTGCATGGTTATAGGTTCATTTCTATTGTTTGTCTTCAAAACTCCCATGTTTTAAAGACTTTCATAAAAATCGCCTATTCAACCCCCTCTAGTCGATATAACGCACTTTCAGGTAGGAAGAAGGGTTAGAGGACCTCCGAAGCCGGCGCTGCGTCAGAAAGAAAGGCACGGGCAGAGGATCGGGACCCGCCGGTAGTTGTGGGTTTCCTCCCTCAATGCCGATGACCGCGTGAATGATGCACCTAGTCCTCTACACACACTGGCCGAAGGGATCCGGCCGGATCTGTGACCAGCAGTCAGCGGAGAGAAAATGTTGCTACCGCTGTCTTGTTTAGATCTGGAGAGGATGAGAGAATGAAGAGACCAACCCTAGTAAATCAAGCACTTAGGCCCCTTGTAATGCCCCGAGCCCGATGCGCCACGTGTCTTCCAGTTGTTTGCCGACATTGCCATGTCATTTGCTTGCGTGTTGCGTTTTGTCATGTGATCGTGTGCATTGCATCCTCATGTTTTCAAAACTTGCATCCGGTCTTTTCCTTCGTTGTCCGTTTTGGAATCCGACACTCTCACATGCACCCGTTGAACCTCTCAGATCTTGTTTCATGAGCAGGAGAAAAACATTCTCAGAATGGACCAAGATTTGTCGAGTGGCCTTGGTATATCACCGGTAGACCGCCTGTGAAACTTCGTCAAATTTGGAGGTCATTTGATGCCCCAACGGTTAACCGCGTTAACCGGAACCCCTCGTTCGCTTTGCATCCAGCACCCCTCCACAACATCCCACTAGCCCATCTAAAGCCCGTCCATGCTCTCCGTCGTTGGATCATGATCGTGTGGGTGAAAACGGCTCCCCAATTACCCTCTCCTAGCCCCCTCTAGCTATTTAAACACCCCCACTTCCAAATTTGGCTAAACCTAGTCTAACCCTAGCCTAACCCCTCGCCTAACCCGCAGCCACCTTTCCCTCCTAGTTTTCAGCGGCGGCCCGCTCCGCTGCCAGCACTTAGCCTCCTCCGCGCTGCCACTTCGCCGTTGCCACATGGTGCCACCACACTGGGCGCCGCCGCCTCGTCAAATCCCGAGGCTCCATGTCGCTCGCGTCACCTCACCAGCTCACGCCCCGCCGCCACGGGCCCGCCGAAGCTCGTCGCTAGCCCGCGCCGGGCCGATTCAGGCCCGAAGGCCCCGAGCGAGCCCCGCGCGCTCCTCCTCGCCTGCTCCCTCCGCCACCTCGCCGCCTGTCGCCTGCCGCACCATCGCGCGCCGCCCCGCCGCCATCCTTCCTCGTCGCCATCGGCCAGACCTCTTCTCCGCCCGAACCCGCCGGATCCGCGCCCTCCGCCTCTCCTTCGACCGGATCCGTCGTTCCCCGACCTCCTCCGCCGGTCCCTAGTGTCCCACTGACCCCGCCACGCCCAGCCAAGCTCGCCGGCGCGCAGCTCCGGCCATGGCGCCAGGAGCTCATCTGCCCCGCTCCAGACACGTCCAGTGCACCCAGATAATGTCCGTCCGACCCCCCTAAATTGTTCTTTTTACTAAGTCCTTTGAAAATCATCTCATATGTGCATGTTTGTGGTGGCTTAAGTTCATGCATATTGCTCCGTTTTGCGTGCATGTTTTTTGGTTATGTTCATGTCTGAGCGCTCTAGATGATGATGTAGTTTGCATGGATGTTAGTGTTCATATTGATGCCTTAATCATCGTTGCAAAAGTGTTAAATGTTATAACCTGATGAAATTGTCATAACTTGCTGATTTGTCTTTTTCATAGCATTTTATGTGTTTGTCTTTTGAGCATCATGTCAACATGTTTTAGGAGCATAATCATGCCATCTTCACAGTGGTGCCATCCATGTATTTTTATGTGCCCTGTGGTTAATAGCACAAGCTTGCAAAGTGTGCTACTTGATGTTGCTGTTTTCTAAGACATAATGATTTTGTTAAGTCCGTAACTATTACATTGTGATGCCATGTTAGTTTGATGCGACCATCTATTCCATGCATAATCTGGAGATACCTAGTTGACATCTTTTGATGTCCATGTTATGTTATTTCATGCCATGCCTTTTGATGCCTCATATATGTCATGTAGCATATGTTTTCATTGCCATGAACATGCCTAAATGATGTTCCAATTTTTTTGTTAACTTCAAGATGACATGTTGTGAGCTTGTTATTGATCAATCTATGCCTCTTTTAGAGATGCTACAATTACATGATTTTAAGTATGCTATGAGTACTTTGTCAACATGCCAAGTTTTTTAATTTTGGACTCCATATGACCTTTGTTTCCAAGCTTGCAAATATGCTATGTTGTTGCTGTTGTTTTACACTTGTTGAAATTGTTACAACATTCAAACTTGTCTTGATGGTTCCGACTAGTACATGAGTTATATGGTTATGATGCCTTGATGTTATTTGCTCCTTGTTATGTGTACTTTTATTCCATGCCCTTGGTTGCCATATAACTTGCTGTAGTTTGTCTCTTTCTTGCTCCCCAGTTGCCATGATGCTAAATCTGTCATCCTGTTAACCACATGTTCCTTTTTGCAAGCATCATAGTAATTACTCCATGCTTCATATGAACTTGTGCCCATGGACTAAGTTGAAGTATATCATGTCTAATACATGCCCATGTCTTTTGCACAATCATTAAAGTTGCAATGCTTGCTGTTATGTGCTTCCAAAGTCAGCATCATAATGTTATTGTTTTGCATTCCCAGATTTCCTCCAAGTCTGAGAATCAGTTTATGTCATATTGCATCTTGTCTTGTTGAGTGCCATTGATCTAGGGCTCATATGGAGATGCTTAGTAATCATGTTTTTCCATGTTTAACCTGTACCTTAATGCCATGCTTTTTCTTGTTATGTTCTTGCACTGTAGCTTCATTGTTTCATGCCTCCAACATGTGAACATGTTATTCCTGCTCACATGTATGCCCTGTTTTTCACGAAGTCGTGATCTGTGTTCATCAAGTCACTTTTTTCATTGATCATCTTGGATTAATCTTGATGCCCATGAACCTGAACCTTAATGATATTTGAAGCATGTTGCATGTACTTTAAGTGCATGTCATGTTTGTGTCCATATGTTTCCTGTAGCATGTTGTTTCCATGATTGCAAAGTGCCTAGTTGCTGTTTTGGGCAGATTATGTTGAAACTTGTATTGAGTGTATGTGTTGAATCGTTGCTCCGTTTTGAGCATGATCTATATGAAACTTGCTTAATTTTGCATGTAGTTTTATCATGCCTTGTTGCATCCTTGTTTTGGAGTGTTTGTGATGTTGTTTTGCTTGCTTTTGCATCAATGCCATGTTTAACTTGTTTTGCTCATATCTTTTAGGCTGTAGCTCCGAATTAAACGAACTTTATATGTAACTTGACTAGAAAATTGTGTAGATCATCTTGGTGAACTTTAACTTGCTGTATAACCAGTTCAACATAATGTTTTGTTCAGATCTGGACCAATTTCGAAATTTGCATATGAGGACTTACCGGAATTGTTCTATGTTGTTTTCGACCTCATTTAAACTTGCCTTGAAGTATTGTTCTTTTATGCATCATCTCTTGCCATGAGTAGCATCATGTAGCTTTGTCATGGATCATACTTGGTTGAGCATCATGTCTTTTCGGTTGTGCTCCTTCTCGATAGTTCCTGTTTCATTGCGAATGTGAGGATTCGTTCGACTACGTGGCTTCGTATTCTTCATGGACTCGTTTTTCTTCCTAGCAGAATTTCAGGTAAGATGACCGTCACCTTGGATCTCACTACTATCTTTGCTATGCTAGTTGTCTCGATGCTATCGCTATGTCGCGCTACCTACCACTTGTTATCAAGCCTCCCAAATTGCCATGATAGCCTCTAACATTTTTTACCCTTCCTAGCAAACCGTTGTTTGGCTATGTTACCGCTTTGCTCAACCCCTCTTATAGCGTTGCTAGTTGCAGGTGCAGTTGCAGGTTGCTCCATGTTGGGACATGGATTTCATGGGATATCACAGTAGATCTTATTTAATTAATGCACATATATACGTGGTAAAGGGTGGAAGGCTTGGCCTTTTGCCTGGTGTTTTGTTCTACTCTTGCCGCCCTAGTTTCTGTCACACCGGTGTTATGTTCCTTGATTTTTGCGTCCCTAACACGATGAGGGTTTATGGGTCCCTCTTGACAGTTCGCTTTGAATAAAACTCTTCCAGCAAGGCCCAACATTAGTTTTAACATTTGCCATAATAATACTTGAACTAAATAATTAATTGGCATAGGGCGTCATGAACCTGAGGATTCTTTCTACATAGCAGGGGGGCCAGTGCTGATGGTGTTGGTCCCAAACGGGCAACCTGCATGGCCACCACGGGGAAACCCAAGGATCTAGTTTTACTCGTAGCTTGACCCATCCGGACATGGCCTAAGACGTGATACGCGCGGCTACTATCAGGGTGTCGGCACGCCGGGAGGTCTTGCTGGATTAGTTTTACCATTGTCGAAATGTCTTGTGCACCGGGATTCTGAGTCTGATCGGAGGGTCCCGCGATGGAGTATTGTCTCCGAGGATCGTGAGCTTGTCATGGACTAAGTTGGGACACCCCTACAGGGTTTAAATTTTCGAAAGCCATTCTCGCGGTTATGTGGCAGATGGCAATTTGTTAATATCTGGTTGTAGAGAACTTAGAGTAAACTCAATTGAAATACACCAACGGCATGTGTAAACGTGATTGTCTCTTTTCGGGGAAGTTTGAGAGGAGAACACGGTATGGTTATGTTTGACCGTAAGTCGTTCAGGATCACTTATTGATCATTATTAGTATGCGACCGTTTGCGTAGTTTCTCATCTTACTCTTGTACTTGCAAGTTAGCCACCATACAATGCTTAGTCGCTTGCTGCAACCTCACCACTTATCCTTTCCTACCTGTCAGGGATATACCCCGCGGTATGACCCGGCCGGGGATATGACCCGACTGGGACTTGGCGTTTAATCGGTAACCACCCGAAGACTGGCGACTCAATGATAACCCGGCCGAGCCTTGGTGACCCGGCCGGTGGTTTAGACAATCGACAAGACCAGGTGGCCCAGAGGGCAGCTCATGAAAGACCGACTCATATTATGGTGGGCCGGTTTAAGGCATAAGGAATATTCTCTTATAAAGGGAGCAAGACTAGGATTCCACTTGCAATAGAGTAGTCCTAGTCCTACTGGGACTCCACATGTAACCGGCCCCTCCAACTTATATAAGGAGGGACAGAGCACCCCAAGAGGGACAAGTTCCACGGGTTGGACAGATTTGGGTTAGACAAACAAGTCAATAGCTCTCGACATAGAGCACCCTTGTAATCGTGATCATCATCATCAATATCAATGAAGCAGGATGTAGGCGTTTACCTCCACCGTGAGGGGCCGAACCTGGGTAAAACCTCGCGTCTCTCATCCCGCTCAACCCCTCTCAAGCTACTACATAGATGCGTTGGCCTCACGACTAAGTCCTTTCAACGAGGACATCTGTCATGACAAATCCATGACATTTGGCGTCCACCATGGGGCCTGCGCACGATGGTGTTGAGTTGTTGAAGGGATCTCACACAGGGATCGAGAAGCTCATGATATATTAGATGAGAAAGCGCCAGTATGGAAAGCGTGCAGGGGTAACCTGGCGTGAGATGGTCTTCGATAGAGCCAGCAAAATCAATGTTTATGTGCGATCCGTCGAATTCGAGTAGGATTTCAATTTTAGCTGTTACAGCCGCGTATCGTTGAGGCCTATAGGATGTTTTCTATAGCTGTCGGACGCCGAATCAAGTCAATCCGTATCAACACACACGTGAGGGGGAAAGGATCAAGTCCCGAGGCAGTTTCGTAAATTGATCTGCTAAAGTCTGGTGCTATTGTTCGAGGTAGTATTTTGATTATGCTTTTTTTGAATGTTGGTAGTTGATCTACCAAATTCATTGATCAGAAGAAGATGTTACAAGAGCCCCTCCAAAGGAGGAAAGCACAGCAAAAGGGCTAGTGCAAGAAGAAAAGAATCGAAAAAGATCCTACCGGCACCACCACAAACCCAAGCTCCTCCAGCAACCATGCACACCATCGGAATCCATCGTCGAGGTCTCCAAGATGACGCCTCCAAGGAGGAAATGATGTTGAGGACATCATCATCACCAGATCTGACTGAGCCAGATCTTAGGCTTTCTCCCGGAGACCTCAGCCATGGGGTAGGAAGAGCAACGACCTCCACAATGATACCTCCAAGGAAGAAGATGACATCTAATGATGCCGTTACCGTTGGCATCGACAGAGTCAATGCAGGATTTTCATCGGGAGCCGAGTCTTCTACCAGCCATCTAGGATCCAAGACCAACCAAGCGCCACTAGGAAGAGCAAGACCAAGCACACACTACCAAACACGAACATTGTCACCGCCGCACGCAGAATCCCAGCGAGCTCACGCCACCCTGACCAGTCCACACCGCCACACGCAGGACCTGGGCGAACCAAGTCGATTATGGCCGTCCTCTGCCTCCATGCGCAGATCTGGGCGAGATATCGCACCACAGCGCAACAGGAAAACAAATGCCCGAGCAAAACAGACCGACCCGCGCCACGGCGCGCCGGAACAGGGCGAGACCAAGCCAAAAGCAACGGGGCCGCACCACCGCGCACAAGGACCGGACGTTCGTGTTGGATCTGGTTTGCTTGAGACTCGTCATGCACCAGGCTTGACGGCGCCCCTACTCCAGGAGCCGGACGTGAGCACGCTCGAAGGGAGGAGCCCACCAACCTCCGCCGGCACCACCTCCACCATCCAGACACCGTCGGGCGGCGAGCAACAGGCCGCAGGCCTACCAGAAACCAGATCAGCTCCGGCAACTGCGGGTCCCTCACAGCCCTGACGCCTAGCCTCCACACTCCGCGAACCCACCGCGACCTCCTGGCGCCTCTTGCCACGCGGATCTCGCGCCATCGCAGACCCAGGAGCCCCCAAGGCGGCCACCCAGCAGATCCGTGCTGGGGGCGCCGTCCGCGCCGATCTTGCCGCCACAGAGCCTCTAGCCGTGCGGATCTCGCGCCACGGCGCGCCGGCCAAGGCCTCCTCGCGAGCACGCGGGCCTCGCGCCTCCATGGCCCTGCCCCGCGCCACCGTTGCAGCAGCCTCTCGCCACGCGCCTTGCTAGCTGGTTGAACGAAAAAGGGCCCCGCCGCCACCTTCCCTGGAGCCAGCGCGGACTTCGCCGGCCGCTCCTCCGGTGGCGGCGAGCCATGGGGGAGGAAGAAGGGGGGTTGCGGGCGCTCGATCTAGGGTTTCCCCCGTGTCTCCAGGAAGGGCGACGCGGGGGCTCAGTTGTATCTATTTTGGTTATGCTACTATTCACTTGAAGGCAATACTACTCTGTTGCTCATATTCATGGAAAGTGATCCATCAGGTACTTGAGTACTATTCATGTTAAGGCTCGGATTTTGAGGAGTAATCTGTCCCACAAGGAACTAGTACCAGTACGTGGAGGTGTTGGTAGTATTGGTTTTGTTTTTCAATTGCCAAAAGAAGAAGAGGAAAGAAGACTGCAACTTGGCGGAGGACACGAATGTGAGCCAAGGAATCCAGCCACGACCCGAAAGCGGACGTCTCCGCGGACTCGGGCTCCGCCGTTGACTCGCCCCTGCCTCTGCCGCAAGCGGCTCGCGGCGATAACCGCATCAAGCTGGTCTTTGGCCAGCGCCTCGTGGCCGCAAAACGGCCACTGTCGTCACGTTTTGCCTCGTCAGCAGTAGTTGTGCCAAGCTGGCCTCGCCTTGCTCTGCCTCAAAGTCGCCTCGCCAGTCTCATTTTCTCACTCGCGGTCATCATCTCCGCATGATGCAGCTGTGGTCGTGCCTTGGGCCGCCGTTTGCCACCACGAGCCGCATCATGCTTCCCATACGAGTCGCCATTGCGCCTCGCCTCAACTGCAGCAGAGACAAGCCGCCGAACCTGGCCGTGAACCGCCCTGACGCGCAGGGCCGCCGCGCCCTGATACGAGCCGCCTCTTCATCACGACCTTGGCCTCCTCATCCGCCACGTCGAGCTGTGTTGCCGGGGTTGAGCCGTCTCAAATCGCTGGGGACCTCCTCTAGCTGGCCTTCAAGCCGCCGGTCACTACTTCTGCGATATTAGTACTACCGTTAGTACGGATGAAGAAAAAATAAAAGCAAAGGGGGCGTGTCACTGTCCCCACAGTGGCCTAACTATGATCCGACCACTGCTACTCCACTGTCCGCGTTCATCCGACGAAAAATATCAGGTGCTATCCTCTCTATAAGTCTTATTATCATATATTACACTGTATGAGAACAATTACTTTGGTCTATGGTATTTTTTTGCAGGACCATTATTGATTACAAAGGTGTGGCAAAGGGGCATGACCGAATACTATTTTTGCACTCACGCTTGTCCGTACCGTGCTGCTGGTCGGATTCGTGCGCAAGTTGCCATCCCCGCTACATCAACACACGCGACTGACTCATTGTCCATGCCCACAGCCGGCTCACCCACGTGCTGCTTCCAACGCTATGGCGGATTTTCTTGTCCGTGCCGGCTTACAATGTTGCGGTTAACTTGCCCGCCCGCACCGGATTACAACGTCGCGACCGACTCATCTGTCTGATCCCGTGACCGATTTGTCCATGGTTGATTTCAGCTTCACCGTGGTGATCATCAACCCTACGGCTGATAATTCTTGACAAAACATACCATGTGAAATCCATCCTGTCAAGTTTCTATTGATACATTTTTATTTTTCCGAGAACAATTACTCTCGTTTGTGCGCATTCTTATGGAGAATTCATAATTGCAAAGGAGACCATCAAACTATAGCCCTTGCCTACATCGGATGGATCAATGGACAGGGTCATTTATAACCCGTCGAGATTTAACATATTTCAGCAATCCGCTATTCAAATATATGCTGGTTCATATCATGGTCAAGTATGGAGAGTCTCAAGCCAACTCCTCGAGTAGTCTTAAGACTTGGGTCCTACATGGATATGACTCAGTAAATGTTGCCAATCTCAGCAATATTCAAGAACCCGGGGTCATTGAAGGGAAAAATAACCCGGCTCCGGAGGCTACTGCCATATTGATGAAAATTAAAAGGCCATTAGAAAATTTCTGGCTCAAAGTGAAGATTCCGGTTTAAAATCCGGCTCAAGATACATCTCTCTCCCATAAAGCTTTGAAGCTCTCAAATTCCGGTTTACAAGTCCGGTTCAAAAAGAATTCATCTCGCGCAAGTCCGAGTTCTCAGGAAAATTAATAGGTTGCCAAAGAGAACTTGCTGCCATGATGCGCAGTTCAAATATGGGTATCCTGCCTTATGGGCTCATCTTATTATGGTCACTTGGGGGCTTCCTGCTCATTGAGCATAGCTGTGAATATCCCTCTTGATTCGGCGCAACGCCGTTCTTACAAATCACTTGGGGGCTTCCTGTTCAAACATAGGTGTATTCACCAAAGTGAACATGGCGTTACTACCCTCTTGATTCGGCTATCAAGCCAATATGATTATTTCATAAGAGCGCAACTCTTATTACCTTAGTAATTCGGCTATCAAGCCAATATGATAATTTCATAAGAGCACAGCTTTGATTACCTTGGTAATTCGGCTATCAAGCCAATATGATAATTTCATAAGAGCACATCTCTGATTACCTTGGTAATTCGGCTATCAAGCCAATATGATAATTTCATAAGAGCATAGCTCTGATTGCCTTGGATTTCGGCTATCAAGCCAGTATTATAACTTTATATGAGTATAGCTCTGACCTACTTGGAGCCGTAATGACCGGGTTACAAAGACCAAAGAGAGTCTGTTACACGGCACAACTCAAACATAGGTATATGATGAACCGACAGCATATGATGATATTAAGTACTTGGAAGTATTGTCTTCTAAGTTTTCAGTCATCACCCTAACTGCTTTGGTACGGTAAGCCGGTAGTATGAGCCAATTCTACAAGTATGTTTTCTCTGTTATATAAATATGCGGGGTTTGATAATCCGCCCTGGCTTTTGACTTTAAGTCGCTAGTATGTTTAGGCTTGAATGTTCTTAATTCTAGTCTTTTCCATAATTTAATAGGACTATATTATGTTCGGGTTGTTACCCACCCTGGCTTTTGACGTTAAGTCACTAGGGCATATGTTGTTTAAACTCTGTGCAGGATTTGCAGAACTATGACTTATATAAATAATTAAATTCAAGCTCATCATCCAAATTGATGTTTCAAAACGGTTATCCATTCTGGATTTTCTCAAAAGCTATAAGCCGCTGGGTTATAAGAATTCTAGCTTACAATGAATGTGCATTAAGTCGCCGTCGGCCAAGAGCCGCCGAGTATTTCAACTCCGGAATTACTTGTCAACCGATAAGGTATTCACATCTTTCATAGCCAAAATTGGCTGGATTTTCATGATGATATTGAATGATTGAGGTTTTCATATTGGATTATATTATTTAAATCTTGAATAGCCAAAAAAGTGCCTGGATTTTTTATTATGGTTATCAATAACCTGTATTATGATTGAGGTTTACAAAGTCGCTTCCATGCAATGGCTATTATTTTATGAGTGGATATGATTTATTCTACAATGAAAGGAATAGTCCCGAGTCGTTGCAAGCTTACGATGTAACACCCTCGATGCGGCTATATCTCCCACGTGTCGAAGCACGACTTAGAGGCATAACTGCATTGAAAGCAATGTCGCAAGTGAGGTAATCTTCACACAACCCATGTAATACATAAGGGAAAAGATACATAGTTGGCTTACAATCGCCACTTCACACAAATACATGAATAAAGCATTACATCAACTAGATACAATCAAGGTTCAACTACGGAACAAAAATAAAAGAAGACTACCACAAATGCTACACAGATCCCCGATCGACCCCAACTGGGCTCCACTACTGATCAACTAGAACGAAACAAACACAAAGGACAAGGTCTTCATCAAGCTCCTCCTTGAGCTTGGTTGCGTCATCTGCACGGTATCATCGGCACCTGCAAACTGGTTTTGGAAGTATCTGTGAGTCACGGGGACTCAGAAATTCCACACCCTCGCGATCAAGACTATTTAAGCTTATAGGAATGGTAAAAGGTATGA
The DNA here is from genome assembly GCF_056163025.1 of Triticum urartu. NCBI lineage: Eukaryota > Viridiplantae > Streptophyta > Magnoliopsida > Poales > Poaceae > Triticum > Triticum urartu. The sequence continues at coordinate 296,618,492 of NC_141878.1, read as the reverse complement.
TGTGGAGCTGCAGCAAGCGACTAGCATATATGGTGGCTAACATACGCAAATGAGAGCGAGAAGAGAAGGCAAAGCACGTTTGCACAACTATGATCAAGAAGTGCTCCTAGAACAACCTACGTCAAGCATAACTCCAACACCATGTTCACTTCCCGGACTCCGCCGGAAAGAGACCATCACGGTTACACACGCGGTTGATGTATTTTAATTAAGGTCAACTTCAGGTTTTCTACAACCGGACATTAACAAATTCCCATTTGCCCATAACCGCGGGCACGGCTTTCAAAAGTTCAAATCCCTGCAGGGGTGTCCCAACTTAGCCCATCACAAGCTCTCACGGTCAACGAAGGATATTCCTTCTAGCGGGAAGACCCGATCAGGCTCGAAATCCCGGTTACAAGACATCCTCGACAATGGTAAAACAAGTCCAGCAAGACCACCCGATGCGCCGACATCCCGGTAGGAGATGCACATATCTCGTTCTCAAGGAAACACCGGATAAGCAATCCGTACAACTAAAACCAGCCCTCGAGTTTCCCCGAGGTGGTGCTCCAAGGGGCTCTAGTTTGGACCAACACTTAGACAAGCACTGGCCCGGGGGGTTAAAATAAAGATGACCCTCGGGATGTGCGACTCTCAAGGGAAAAGGCTAGGTGGCGAATGGTAAAACCAAGGTTGGGCCTTGCTGGAGGAGTTTTATTCAAGGTGAACTGTCAAGGGGTTCCCATTATAACCCAACCGCGTGAGGAACGCAAAATCTGGGAACATAACACCGATATGACGGAAACTAGGGCGGCAAGAGTGGAACAAAACACCAGGCATAAGGCCGAGCCTTCCTCCCTTTACCAAGTATATAGATGCATTAATTAAATAAGAGATATTGTGATATCCCAACATATAAACATGTTCCAACAAGGAACAACATAGCCATGTTCCAACAAGGAACAAACTTCAATCTTCACCTGCAACTAACAACGCTATAAGAGGGGCTGAGCAAAATGGTAACATATAGCCAAACAACGGTTTGCTAGGACAAGGTGGGTTAGAGGCTTGTCTTAACAATATGGGAGGCATGATAAGAAAGTGGTAGGTATCGCAGCATAGGCATAGCAAAAGAGCGAGCATCTAGCAAGCAAAGATAGAAGTGATTTCGAGGGTATGGTCATCTTGCCTGCAAAGTTGTCAGAGTTGACTTGATCCTCGTAAGCAAACTCAACGGGCTCCTCGTTAGCGAACTCGTCTCCCGGCTCTACCCAAACAAGACAAACAAGCAAAAGGAACACAATCAACCACGTGCAATGCTCAAACAAACATGATGCAAACATGGTATGCTATGCGGGATGCGGTATGTGATGCATATGCAAGATTTGACAAGGAATGATTGAACCTGGCCTCAACTTGGAAATACAAGAGTGCCACTAGAAAGGTGAGGTGATTTCGGTTGAAATCAATATAAAGATCACCGGAATCGGATGCACGGTTTAGAAATGGCAAGCAAAACAAATATGGCACCGGTCTGCGATAATCAGCAAGTAGCCATCTAAAAGCATCAAGATAATTATGCTACAGCACTCAAACATGACAACAAAATACGTGGAAGGGATCCACTCATGATGCTTGACAAAAGAGGAACATTGAGCTATGGCCAATTCATCCATTAACAGGTTCAAACAAGCATGGCAAATGTGCAAATGATAACAGGTTTCAGACTTAGTGAAATTAACACAAGTCTGGAATTTAACATCAGGTAGCACACTTTAGAGCATGAAATCTACATGCTACAGGAACTTAACATGGCAGAGCAAGGCATGGCATGAAGCTACTCAAAGCACTTAACAAAAGTCCCTTAGTGACCTTGAGCCAAAAGGGATCAAAAAATACAATTGCAAGCATGTGAACATGGCAAAAACATAAACAGATTACAGACTTTGTGAAAAACTGGAGCATGCAAATCAGTTAAAGAGTAGGCATGTTCACGAGCTCGATGCACTCACTACAGAGCATGGCATGACAAACTAAGAATACACCCATCAAGAATACATATCATAGAAGCTAGACATGGAAAGAACAACAACATAGCATGCACGGATCAATAGCAACATCCTCGGCAAAATCGCTAACAAGTCAACAATCTGCCAGGATTCACGAAATAGCAAAAGTAGAGCTTGATTGACTCAAGCTAGGATGCTCCATAGATGCAAACAAAGACATGGATGTATAGAGCACCACAATGTTAACAAATCATCCTTACTGATCATTCTCAAAAGAGGCACGGATCACTAGGAAACAACATGAACATATGGCATACCGACAAAATCAGGACAAGGACTTAGTGAAATTCTAAGTCCCTGAAATCAGCATTACCGATACTCTACTTTGCAAGCTTGTGCTAGTCACCACACATATCACAAAAATACATGGTAAGCACCTTTGTAAAGATGGCATGGCATATAACAGAACTCATGTAGAGCTCAGGAGCATATCATGCACTCATTAATCATGGAAAAAATGACAAATATCTATTTGATGAAATAGATATGGCAATTTTATCACATAGCCCTCTTCCAACAGCATTTCGGGCGTCAAGATGAGGTCAAATGAAAATGATGCAGTGAGATGAAATGATGTACTCTCTGAGACGAACATTTTGATATGATACACGCACGAATCGGAGCTACGCATGCAGAGTTATAGCATGATGAAAAATACACAAAAATTATTGGGACTGAGGCAAAAGTCAACTGCTAAGTCCTCAGATCCAGATCGGAGCGGTTCCCGAGGTTCGCCGGAGCTTTTGCCGGAGCTGAAGAAGAACACGTCGCCGCGGGCGCGGAGGCTCGCCGGATCGGGGCCGGGGACGCACGGATCCGGCACGGTGGAGGTTTGGGGCGGCGCCGGCGCCCCGGATCTGGCCGGAGACGGCCAAGGGCGGCGGGGCACCTACGTCCAGCGAGGAGGCCGGCGTCGGCGGGCGGCGAAGGGCAGGCCGGGCCGGCGCGGTATGCCGGTGTGACAACGACGCGGGGAAGAGGCGGAGCGGGGTGGCGAAACGACGGGCGGCGCTGGCGACATCGAGGCGGCGGCAGCCGAGGTCGCCGGCCGGCGCGAGAGGAGGCGTGGCGGAGACGGCGAGCTCGGGCAGTCGGCGGCGAACTGCGGGGAGGCTCGGGCAGCGCCCGCGGTTGGCGGTGGCGGGATGGGCCCGCGCGGGCCCGATCTGGGTTCCGAGGGCCGCGGCGGCGGTGGGATGGCGGCGGCCACGTGGCGATCCCGGATTCGCTGAGGGGTGGTGCGGACATGTCCGGTGCGGTGGAGAAGTGTCCGGTGGCGCGAGGAGGACGAAGTTAGGGTTTCATCCGCGATTTTTGGGGAGGGGATCACATATTTATAGGTAGAGGGAGCTAGGAGAGTCCAAATGAGGTGCAGTTTTCGGCCACGCGATCGTGATCGAACGACCGAGATGATGGAGGGGTGTTGGGCTGCAACACACACGAGGCCTTTTCGTTCCCTCGGTTAACCGTTGGAGTATCAAACGAAGTCCAAATGGCACGAAACTTGACAGGCATTCTACCGGCAGTAAACCAAGGCCGCATGAAATGTCTCGGTCCAATCCGGAAATGTTTAACACCCGCACACGAAAAGAGGTAAAAGGGGACACCGGGTGACATAGGAGCGTCGGATTACAAAACGGACAATAGGGAAAATGCTCGGATGCATGAGACGAACATGTATGCATATGAAATGCACATGATGACAATATATGCAATGCATGACACGCAAGCAAAGACAAGGCAACAACAGCGAATAACTGGAGGACACCTGGCACATCGGTCTCGGGGCGTTACATACGACCCGACACTTGGGGGCTACATTATTCAAATTGAGATTACATCAAATATACAAGTCCCTTGTCACCACCAGCATGCACCATGGCACTTGGGGGCTAATGCAAGGTCATTTCTTACTTGCCTCGTTGAAGACCCATCTCATCACATCGTAATGAGCCGACCCTTGGGGGCTACTAATCACTCTTGCTAAAAATTCAAGGTACACAAGTTAAATCCATTATTTTTAAGGGTCCATTGCTCAGTTGGTAAAGCACAAGGCTCTTAACCTTGTGGACGTGGGTTCAAACCCTATGATGAAGGCTACATCATATGATGTTATTTTCAAATTAAGTATATAAAGTCCTAGCTCAGTATTATCTTACTGAGCCGGCCCTTGGGGGCTACACTGGTTGAAGTTTTTGTGGGCATCAGGCAATTATAAGTCCCAGGTTGCTGCAAGCATGAAAACCCGGCACTTGGGGGCTACATATATGGAATATTCAGTTTTTATTAGGGATTGAGATGAACAACATGGATTTCTGCAAAGTGGTAGTATTTATATTGAAGCAAGTCTTAAGTCATCACTTTGCTCTACTCAAGACGGGGGGCTACAGGTAATATGGATATAAGGGAGAAATATCTTCAAATTCTCAGTTTTGAGCAAACCGGATTGACCCGGTGTTTGCAACAATCATGACTCGGCGTCAGCAACAATTATGACTTGGCATCATCTGTTTATAACCTGGCATTTTGGTAATCATAAATTGGAAAGATCTACATCTTCAAGCCGGCTGAAAATCAGATGAGTATTTAAAGACCAATATTTTTTAAGCATTGGGAGCTGAATCAAATGAATTATTCTTCACAATATTTTTCTATGAGAAACCAATGTCAGCAAATTGATTATGAGGCTGGCCTATTGACCCGGACTTTCCAGAAGAAGGAAATGACAAGGACTTAAGGATGATCAGGTGCCGGCTTACAAGAATTTTTAACCCGGAGCACAACCTATCAAATTTGTTATTGTGTTTATTTTGCAGGATCAGTTTAACATGGATAAATGCAAATTAAACTGGGGGCTAATGTCGGGGATATACCTCGCGATATGACCCGACCAGAAGTATGACCCGGCTGGGACTTGGCGTTTAATCGGTAACCCGCCCGAAGACTGGCGACTCACTAATGACCCGGTCAGGACTTCGTGACCCGGCCAGTTGTTTAGACAATCCACAAGACCCGGTGGCCCAAAGGGAGGCTCATGGAAGGCCAACTCATATTATGGTGGGCCGGTTTAAGGCATAAGGAATATTCTCTTATAAAGGGAGCAAGACTAGGATTCCACTTGTAATAGAGTAGTCCTAGTCCTACTAGGACTCCACATGTAATCCGCCCTCCAACTTATATAAGGAGGGACAGGGCACCCTAAGAGGGACAAGTTCCACGGGTTGGACAGATTAGGGTTAGACAAACAAGTCAATAGCTCTCGAGATAGGGCACCCTTGTAATCGTGATCATCATCATCAATATCAATGAAGCAGGATGTAGGATTTTACCTCCACCGTGAGGGGACGAACCTGGGTAAAACCTCGCGTCTCTCGTCCCGCTCAAACCCTCAGAAGCTACTACATAGATGTGTTGGCCTCACGACTAAGTCCTTTCAACGAGGACATCTTCCATGACAAATCCATGACACTACTCATTAAGCTTAGCTAGTCTTGATACCCATGGTAATGGGATTGCTGAGTCCTCGTGGCTCACAGATTACTACTACACCAGTTGCATGTATAGGTAATGCGATGATCATGAAGTGGGATGCGATGTTTGCTTGTCTTAAAGTTCTTCTTCTTCATCGATCTTGGGTTAGGTTCCTGGTCGGCAGCCTGGGATAGCAGGGTGGATGTCGTTCGAGTTTCTATTTGTGATTCATCCGTAGTCGGATGTTGTTCTCATATATGATGTTGATGTATCGTTGTAGCATTTGTATGCCTCGTATGTATCCCCAACTATTATGTAATGGTTTGATATAATGATATCTACCTTGCAAAAGTGTGTCAACATGCGGTTCTATCCTTGGTGGGACCTTCGAGTCTCTTTAGGATAGAGTCGCATATTGGGCGTGACACCCCTGCCTATATATATAGTGGAGTGATTATCTTTTCCTCTCCACAACAAGTGTTTCAATTTGTGTATGTGGCATTAAAGAAAAGAAACTCTCTATTTAACGTGACTAACTGTACGACTCCTACTTACTAGTAGCAGTATTGTTCACTTGTGCTCCCCGACCCTCCTCGGTCCTTCCTTGTAATTTCCTGAAGGAGATGGACAAGGGCAAAGGCATCACGGGGCACTTCTCTTTTTTCAATCTCAAATCTGTAGGCAGTTGCCGAATTTTAGTTCAAATAATGTAATCTCTTGAATCCATGTATGTGTCCTGTAAGATTTGTACTTGTTTGATCAACATACTAATGAAAAATATGAACCTTGTCAGGGACTTGTGCATGTATATGTCCAATGCAGAGGCAGAGTGCCTCTTTATTTTTAAATAAAATGAGTTTCCTCTGGTAGGCCATCCTGCCGGTACCCTCTACTTTGTTGCTGGGGAGTTAAGCCTACCGGGCACAAATTGTGACGAGGGACCAGCCCCCGCCAATCTTTTTTTAACAAAGGCCACTGCGACCATCCTGACCAAAGCAGCATTCGAGTCAAGGGACGGGAGCACCTAAGATTCAAAAAGTGGCGAGGTTCTATTATGCACAAGTTCTTACAAAACACATATGGACAAGAGATAGAACTTACTCGTTTGGCTTGCCGGAGATCGCGGTGTTGGTCATCTTTCCAGCTTCCCTTAGAGGCCAAGTTCTCGGCAGGAACCTGCAGTTGTATGCAGATGGAAATGATGCCAGATGTGATCTTAACTACATCAACATGCGATGCTCATGAAATGCTTATGCATGCTAGCAACTTGTCGCCCCCCAGTGCTTTATTTAATTCTTTGTTGCTCAGGGTCTGCACCTGGCTTTGTACAAGGGATTACATGCAACTAAGGCAAGGCCTGTACAAAAGGGTGGCTGCCGGGCAGGGCCCGACAGCCATGCCTTATGGGCAGAACTTGCAGAGATGCTGAATATTCCATGATTTTTGCAATTGAATGCCATCTCCATTCTCTAGACGGACCGCGCTAGGTCTGGTGACTCGAACTACCCAGTAAGGGCCTTCCCACTTTGGCGTCAATTTGTTTGTACCCTTAGCAGATTGAACGCGTTTAAGGACAAGATCGCCTTTCTTAAAACACCGAGCATGAACCCTGCGGCTGTGATTGAGATGCAGGGCTCGCTGATAGCGTGCAACACGCGTAGCAGCACAGCGACAGTTCTCCTCGAGAAGCACAACGTCGTCACGTCGGTGTTGATCCCGCGCTACTTCATGGTAGGCAAGCACTCGGGGTGACCCACAAATGAGTTCCATGGGGATAACTGCTTCTGCCCCATAGACTAGGGAGAAGGTAGTCTGCCCGGTAGCTCGATTTGGTGTCGTTCTGAGGGACCAGAGAACTACCGGAAGCTCATCGATCCATCATCTGTCGAACTTCTGCAGGGTATCAAATGTTCTAGTCTTGAGTCCTCACAACACTTCAGCATTCGCCCTCTCAGCTTGTCCATTGCTTCTGGGATGTGCCACAGAGGCAAATGAGATCTTGCTTCTAAGGGATGAACGTATTGCATGAAGGCGCGACTCATGAACAGGGTGCCGTCATCGGTGATGATCCGGGCAGGGTCTCCGAAGCGGCACACCAATCCTTTCCAGAACTTGATAGCTGACTGAGCAGCCATCTCTCTCATGGCATCTACTTCTGACCACTTTGTAAACTTGTCTATTGCAACAAACAAGAATTCAAAGCCCCCGGCAGCTTGGGGGAAAGGGCCGAGTATATCGAGCCCCCAGACCGAAATGGCCATGACAAAGGGATTTTTTGAAGAGCTTGTGCAGGCAGATGGATGTTCTTGGAATGGAATTCGTAGGCTTCACACTTAGTTACTATCTCGACCGCATCTTGGAGGGTAGTGGGCCAATAGAATCCTTGTCAGAATGCTTTCCCAACTAATGCCCTTCATCCAATGTGGGAGCTGCACATGCCTTTGTGTATTTCCTCCAGCAGTACCTTTCCTTCTTCCCGACAGATGCACTTCAATTTCACACTATTGGGCCTCCTTCTGTATAGAACTTCATCGACAAATTGATACATACTAGCCCTCCGGGCTACTCTTTTCAGCTTCGTCTTGCTCATCGGGAAGTTCTCTACTTTGGAGGAAATGGACTATGTACCTTGCCCAAGTTGGAGCCTGAGGCTCGGCAACAAGGACTAGCGGCACCTCCTCATCTGGGGAGCATGTTCCTTGATCGCGGGGACCAGTGGCCCAGCAGGAGGGAGCAGCCAGGAAATCGATGGGGAGTTGTTTCCGGCTAGGTCCCTACTAGGAGCCCTGGGAGGCTCTACCGGGAGAGGCTTACCGGAGTCCAACTTCCTCCTTTTCCGGGCCATTGTTGCCGGGGATATGGAGGGCTGAGTAAGATGGAGAACAAAAGTTCCTCGTTCCATAGGAAGTTTTTGCACATCACACTTTGACAGATGATCAGCTATGCCGTTTTCTGCACGGGGTACATGCTCTGTTTGCAATCTGTCAAAGTGCTACCCCAATCTTCTCACTTCCTCAATGAATGCCTCCATCAATGGACTTTGGTAATCCTTGTTGACTTGTCTCACCACAACTTGCGAATCTCCTCGAATGATCATCTTCTTAATTCCCAATTTTGTGGCAATCCTGAGCCCAGCAAGGATCGCTTCATACTCTATTGTATTGTTGCTTTCTTCCTCCCGTGAAAAATGCATCTAGACGATGTACTTCAAGTGCTCCCCACTAGGAGCAACGAGAAGCATGCCAACCCCTGCACCTTGTAGGGAGAATGCACCATCAAAATACATAATCCATTCTTAGGGCTCTTCCTTGCCGGGGACAAATGTTTCCAGCACTTCTGCATCGGGGGTTGGCATCCATTCTGCAATAAACTCTGCCAATGCCCTGCTCTAAATTGTTGATGTGCTCTCGAACTTCAGGCCAAAGCTGGATAGCTCCAAAGCCCACTCCACTATCCTACCAATAGCCTCTGGGTTTTGGAGTATCCTTCGCAACAGAAAGCGGGTGACAACCGTAATCTCATGGGCTTGGAAGTAGTGGCGCAGTTTCCTTGAGGCCATGATGAGGCCAAAAATCAACTTTTGCACACCAGAGTACCTCGATCTACCCCTGTAATAGGGAAATGACGACATACACTCGGTGCTCCACCACTTTCTTCCTTGTCACGTCCTTGGGGTGCCCCTGCTACCGTGCTCCTCTTTGTCCTGATCCTCATCCGGTCCTGCCGGGCCTTGCTCACTCTCTAATTCCTCTAATTCCCGCTATGCCACTAGGGCCATACTGACCACTTGATTAGTTGCCACTAAGTACAGCAACAACGACTCTTGTGGTTTAGGAGCAACCAAGGTGGGCATCGAGGATAAGTAGGTCTTCCAATCTTGTAATATTGCATCTGCTTCCGGGGTCCACTTCATGGGCCCTGCCTTCTTCAAAAAATTTAAGAACGGCAGGGCGCGCTCGGCAGATTTGGAGATGAATCTGCAAAGTGAGGCAACGCACCCTGTCAAACGCCTCACATCTTTGACTGTCCTGGGTGCCTGGATCTGCTCGATAGTCTTGATCTTGTCGTGGTTGGCTTTGATCCCACGAAGGGACACAAAGAACCCAAGTATCTTGCTGGAGGGAATGCCAAACACACACTTCTCTGGATTTAGCTTCAAGTTGATCTTGTGCAGATTAGCAAATGTCTCCTCCAAATCCTAGATGAGTGTTGATATATCCCTGGTCTTGAACACAATATCATCCATATAATCCTCAATGTTCCTATGTAACTATGGTTCAAACCCAAGATGGACTGCTCTTGCAAAAGTGGACCCGACTCTCTTTAACTCGAAAGGCATGCGCACAAAGCAGTACGTACCACATGTGGTGATGAACGAGGTCTTCTCGTCATCTTCTTTGGACATGAAGATCTGATGTTACCCAGAGTATGCATCCAGATAGGAGAGCAAATAACAACTTGAAGTGGAGTCCACAATATGGTCGATGCGCGGCAAGGGAAATGGGTCCTTCGGGCAAGCCTTGTTGAGATCTATGAAATCTATGCAAAACCTCCATTTCCCGTTAGCCTTGCGTACGACCAATGGGTTTGCTAACCATGTCAGATGCAGTACTCCTATGACCTTACCAGCTGCCTCAAGCTTCTTAATCTCTTCTGCAATGAACGGTTTCCTCTCCAAGGCCTCCTTTTGAACCTTCTGCTTGACGGGTCGGGCATGTGGGCAGACAACAAGGTGGTGCTCGATTCCCTCCCTGGGAACACTGGGGATATCAGATGGTTGCCAAGCAAAGGCATTAATATTTGCCCGAAGGAAGGCAATGAGCGCGCTTTCCTATTTGTCATCAAGGGTGGCACTGATGGTGAAGGTACCATCAACGCCAGCCAGCCCTTCCGGGATCTTCTTCACATGTTGCGCAACAACCTTGGATCTCTTGCTCTTGGAACTCTCCGGCAAGTCATCAACAGGTGCAGCACACTCCGAAGAGGTACGCTTCCCGGATTCCTTGCTGGTGTCCCTGTTATCCTTCTTCTTTCCTTTGTTTTCCTTGGTGGGAACTGCTGCTGCCACGGCCTCTATCGTGATTGCCTCCTGGTACATCTTATACACGCACATGATTGCATCTTTCTCATCTAACAAGATTGAAATGACTCCTACCAGCCCTGGTATCATCAAAGTGTTGTAGGTATCGTGGGATGCCGCCATGAATTTTGCCAGAGCTGGTCGTCCAAGGATCCCATTGTATGGCTGGGGGAGATCGACCATATCAAACACAATCTTCTCGGTCCGATAGTTCAATTCTCCCCCCAAATGTCACTGGCAATGTGAGCTTTCCCTTAGGATCACTCCCGCCGGCATTGACTCCTTGAAACGTACCCGGGACCGTTAGTTCTTCCTCCTCTATCTAGAGCATGCTGAAAACCATTGGGGAAATAAGATTCAACCTAGCCCCGCCGTCAACCAACATCTTTGTGACCTTGGGACTGTGAATTGTTGGAGAGACCAAAAATGGCCAACGCCTTACCGGGGTGGTGCGGTCAAGATGGTCCTCTTTGTCAAAGATGATGGGCATGCATGACCATTTGAGCGGCTTCCGAGACTCTGGTGCCGGCTCCGCGGCATTGACCTCACGCGCCCATCTTTTAAGTTTGCGGTGAGAGGAGTGCAAAGATGCACCCCCGTCAATGGACAGGGCATCAGTAGCCTTCTAGAATTCCTACTCGCTAGTTTCCTCTTCATCCCCTCCATCACTCTCATCATTGCAAACTTCCTTCTATAGACCCCTGTTGGGTTTCCCTTGGTTCCGAAATGTCAGGACCCCGATTCCAAGTCACATCGATCTAGCCGGTAACACCTCATATCACTTTGCGGCCTCACGCACGGTATCCCACGGGTGACGCCTTACCATGGCCCGGGACCGTTTGCTCCTTTTGGCTCACGTATATGACAGTGTCGCTAGCATCCATATGACAGAGAACCTGGGCCAACATGGCTAGTCGTGAACCCGAAGCGGCACAGACCTATGGAGACAGGCATATATGAATCACATCGAACATGTCGGTCGTCAACGAGTGATTCCGGGCTGTAGCACTGGGCTAACAGGACTCCGGGGAACCCCGGGCTGTAGCAGGCTAGGCAGGACTCCGGAAGTCACCGTGTGACATTTCCCCGAAGGGACAGACATAGGGACGAAGTGAAACACATGCCGGCCAGTCAAGTGTCCTGAGCAGTAGTGCTGGGCTAGCAGGACTCCGGTGAACCGGGCTGTAGCGGACTACTATGGCTCGAGGAACACTAGACTACATTTCCCCATAAGAAAGGCTGTCAAGGATAAACAACTAGATTGTCGGATCCCACTCATACCAAGCATTTCAATCATACACACCATATGCCTGATATGAGTACATACAACATGGCATCACAACAAAACTCTACAACTCAAGTACTTTATTTAAAGGCTCCAGAGAGCCATACATAACATGTTCATATAGATAGGGGTCACATGACCCGACACTCAAGTCATACAAACATACAAGCACATGCGGAAGCAAATAGTCTGGGTACAGACTCTAGAAAGAAAGAAGGCATCTCGAAGCCTGTCTATCTACATAGGCCCTCCATGGCCAGGGTCACCACCTGGGTGGCTAGTCACTCGTCGACGTCAAGGTCTACATAGAACCCATCGGAGGGGGCAGTGTTGTCGTCTGAAAACAATAAATAAGCAAAACATAAGTACAAAGGTACTCAGCAAGTCTTACATCAGAACCTACTATACATGCTTATTCCCAAGAAGGCGGTGGGGTTGATGCAGCAAGCCAGCTTTGACTCTTGGCTAAGCTATCCTACGGAACTTCACGAGTAAAATAGTTTTCGCACACGAATCCACTACTCACCAACACAATACTCCACCGGGGATCCTCCCTCGTCATCCTACGAGAGGGCCATCCTCGGTACTCACACTTTATCTTGAGTCTTTTATTAGTATCCATTAACTTGTCTATGAACTGTATATGCAACCAAGTAGTCCTTTACCGCGGACGCGGCTATTCGAATAGTTTTATACCCTGCAGGGGTGTACTTCGTCACACATGTTTCCACCACTTAGCGTCTGCACACAACATGTGCTCGGCAGACTTCAAGCGAAAACCGACGTGGGTGTAGACCACGACCTGACTAACCTCACAAGTCTCTAGTCCAGGTTTATCGCCTATTCAGGTTCCATCCGCAAGGAAATCCGGCCGGGGTGTCCTCAACAGCCCCAAACGATGTGAACAGGGTTCCCGCGACACCAAACGGGTGACTCGGTACACCGTGCCACGGTGTATCTACCGCAACATAGCCCACCCCTAGGGTCAGCGCTACGCACGGCCGCCAACACGTGTCCTACAAACACCAGAAACTAGTTGCAACTCCTGGACAGAGGCGAGAGGGGTCAGTAAGTCGAGCGGGGTCATATTTCAGGGCCCAATGTGTGGTAGTAGCTGAGTCTTAAATCACGCATACAGATCTCAGTGCTTAGGGACGGCCTCAATGAAACAACCCACCATGTACTCCTACATGGCCTCTCATCGATACCTTTACCAAGACATGTTCAACGCATCCCTCACATTACCGGCATAAGCATTTCACTCTAGCCCATCTCCCAGATGAACCAGACCTGACACAACTCTAAGCATAGCAGGCATAGCAAGGTAAGAATCACATACATGGCTCAATCAACTCCTACACATGCTAGTGGGTTTCATCTAGTTACTGTGGCAATGACAGGTCATGCAGAGGATAAGGTTTCAACTACCGTAGCACACAGCAGTTTGAATCGCGTTGTCTTAATGCAGTAAACAAGAGCAGAAGCGAGAACATGGGTTTGTATCGGAATGATCAATGGTTGTTTGCCTGATGGAGTGGTAGTGGGATACTGCCCTTCAGTTGGATACTCGTGGATATCCTCGAAGGCAGAACCTACCACGAAGAACACATCGTAATACAATCAACACATGACGATATGCAACAATATGATGCATGCTATGACATGGCAATATGAATGTGTCTTGGCCTAATGCAAGTTATATTAGAAAGGAATGAACTCATTTGAATCAAAGATTCAAATATTAGCTCATTAAACATGGCCTTAATAGTGCTTTTCCTTATTCTGCCTAAATAGCAAGGTAACTTGTTTTATCATGCATGAAACCATTACAGTTGGATAGATTGAATTTTTCTGATAATTTTTCATATATAATTTATCTCATTTGAAGCTATGGTTGAATTTCTATGAATTTTTGAAGTTTGAACTATTTTCTGGAATTTCCTGAATAAGAATAAATCCAGAAAATCAATTACTGCGTCAGCATTGCGTCAGGGTGACGTCAGCAGGTCAAAGGCGCCAGCCCAGGTCAAACCTGACTGGTGGGCCCCTTCTGTCAGCCTCTCAGCTAATTAGCAAAATTAGATTAACACTAATTAGTTGTCAGTGGGGCCTGGGCCCACATGTCAGTGACTGATTTAATTAAAATTAATTAAGACTAATCCTAATTTAGTTAGCCGACCGGCCCCACCTGTCATAGACTCAGGGGGGCCTTCCTGGGCCCACCCAGGGGTCAAACTGGGTCAACTCGCCGGCGGCTCGACGCCGGCGAGGCCCGAGGCGGCGGAGGGCTTCGGATTTGGTCCTCCGGTGACCAAATCGACGGCGGAGACGTGCTACGCGTAGCTGGGGCTCGTGCGCATCTAGTGGGGCAAGTGGGAGGAGCTGGGGTGGAGCGAGCTCGCCGGAATCGAGCTCGTGGTGGCGGCCGGAGTTCGGGCGAGGTCGGTTTCGAGGCTACGGTGCATGGGAGGAAGAACTAGTGGTGGCTACGGGTCCCTGGTGCTGCGCTGAGCACGGTGAGGCGCTCGAACGCGTGCTTGCACGGCCGTAGCCACGACGGCGGCATGGCCGGCGGCGAGGAGCACTCGGGCTCGGAGGGGGCGGTGGCTATGAGGCGTAATCGAGCACGGGAACTAGGGGGAAAGGAAGAGGAGCTCACAGCGGAGTCGGAGAGGGGGTCAGCGGGCTCGGGGAGGTCCTGGCGGCGGCGAATTCGACCGGAGATGGCTCGGGTGCCCGAGGTTGAAGACAAGGGCGAAGGCAGCGATGCGTGGCTCGGTGGGGAGGATGAGGGAGTCAAGGCGGAGCTAATGGGCTCGTCGGAGGGGCGAGGGGGTGTCTATGGTGGCAACTACGGCGATCGGCGGCGAGGTACGCGCTCGGCCGTCGCGGGAGGGAGACGAGGGGGAGAGTGAGCGAGTGCGAGAGGGAGACGTGGGGGGTCGCGTGGCACTTCAGGGCGTCTCCCGGGCGTCGGCGGAAGCAGGAGGTGGCCGGCGTGTGGCCGCGGGCGCCGGCCACGCGCTCCGCGTCCTTCTGGCGCGAGGACGACGACGACTGGCAGCGCCAGCAGGCTGGGCCGAGCCAGGTGGCTGGGCCAGCACAGGTAAGGCCCAGGTGGGCTTCTTTCTCCTCTTTTTTTATTTAGTTTCTGTTTTCTATTTAACTGCAACTGTTTAGCTTTAAATAAAATACTAAAACATTTCCAAAAATCCTGAAAATAAATGTGGCCTCTATTTAGATTATTTCCAACAGGAAACATTTATTCCCAGAATTATTTGAGCATTTAGATTATTTTATAGCATTTAAATGCCCAAATTCAAATACTTATGATTTAATTCAATGACCTTCTGTTGACGTAGAAAATTGTGCACCAATTTTGCCAGAGGTTCTAACCTAAAACAAAGAGGGTGAACTTTTTAGAAGGGCATTTCAGGTTCATTGAAAATATTTTTAGTAAACCCTAGTTGTTTCCAAGGGGGGGTGTGTTGGGGGTTCTGTCTTCCCCAATTCAAATTTAAGAGGAATTTAAACATGATGCACATTCTAATGCTTGAACTAGCTAGGGTGTGACAACTCACCCCCACTCAAAAGAATCTCGTCCCGAGATTTAGGATCCTCCGGGAAGAAGGTGGGGTACTCAAGTCGAAGACGATCCCCCCTTTCCCAAGTGGCTTCTTCCTCAGAATGGTGTGACCATTGAACCTTGAGAAACTTGATATTATGACGTCGAGTGGTACGCTCGGCTTGATCAAGGATACGAACGGGATATTCCCGATAAGAAAGGTTATCTTGTAGATCAAGCGTTTCGTGATCCACTCCACGGATAGGATCCGCGAAGCAACGCCTGAGTTGTGAAACGTGCAAGACATCGTGAACTCTGGAAAGATGCGGAGGTAGTTCCAATTGGTAGGCAACTTCTCCTCGTTTGGCAAGAATGCAAAAGGTTCCAATGTAACGAGGAGCCAATTTGCCTTTGATACAGAGACGATGGGTTCCCTTTAACGGAGTAACCCGAAGGTAGGCCTTCTCGTTGACTTCATAAGTCATAGGTTTATGTTTACGATCATATTGACTCTTTTGACGAGATTGGGCTGTTTTCAATTTCTCAGGAATAACGCGAACCTTCTCTTCTGCTTCCTGAATCATATCCGGGCCAAAGAGCTGTCTTTCCCCGGTTTCTGACCAGTTAAGAGGCGTTCGACATTTTCGTCCATAAGAACTTCGAAAGGAGCTTTCCCCAAACTAGCTTGATAACTATTGTTATAGGCAAACTCTGCGAATGGAAGGCATTTCTCCCAACTCATTCCGAACGAGATAACAGAAGCTCGGAGCATATCTTCCAGAATTTGATTGACTCGCTCTACTTGACCACTTGATTAAGGATGGAAGGCGGTACTAAAAGAGAGACGAGTTCCCATAGTATTTTGGAAGCTTTCCAAAAATCGAGAGGTGAAGAGACTCCCACGGTCTGAGTTAATTTCCAATGGAACACCATGAAGAGATACTATTCGGGAGATGTATAGATCAGCTAGCTGGCTAGCAGTGATACTCTCACGAACAGGTAGAAAGTGGGCTACTTTGGAAAGTCGGTCGATCACAACGAAGATGGCATTATTCCCTCTCTTGGTCCTGGGAAACCCAGTGATGAAATCCATACTGATTTTATCCCATTTCCATTCAGGAATAGCCAAAGGTTGAAGGGTGCCAGCAGGTCGTTGATGCTCTGCTTTAACACGATGACAGACGTCGCAGCTAGCAATGTATTGAGCGATTTATCTCTTCATCCTAGTCCACCAAAACCTCTGGCGTAGGTCTTGATACATTTTAGTATTACCGGGATGAATGGTGAGAGGGGATTCATGAGCTTCCTTAAGGATCAACTGGCGTAGATGTTGTTTCTTGGGAACCACCAAACGGTTCTCAAAAAAGATAGCAACTCGCTCATCCATGGAGAAACATTTAGCAACTCCGCTAGCGATGTTTTCCTTAATCCGAGATATGCCCTTATCACGCTTCTGGGCAGCTATGATTTGATCCATAAGGGTAGGTTTCGCCACCAGGGTGGATAGGAATCCTCGAGGAACAATGTGAAGATTAAGCTTACGAAATTCCTCATGGAGAAGTGGTTGACTTTGTTGTAACATCAGGTTGTTACAATAGGACTTACGGCTTAGCGCATCAGCCATGACATTGGCTTTGCCTGGGGTGTAAGTTATTCCTAAGTCGTAATCCGAGATCAACTCGACCCAACGTCTTTGCCTGAGATTCAAATCTGGTTGGGTGAAGATATATTTCAAACTTTGGTGATCGGTGAAGATCTCGCCATGATTACCGAGAAGGTAATGTCGCCAAGTTTTAAGTGCATGGACTACAGCTGCAAGCTCTAGATCATGTGTGGGATAATTTTCCTCATGTGGGTGTAATTGCCGTGAAGCATAGGCAATTACCTGACGATCTTGCATGAGTATGCAACCTAGTCCTTGTCGCGAGGCATCGCAATAGATAATAAAGTCCTTGGAGAAATCTGGTGCTACCAGTACGGGAGCAGATGTCAGGCGTCTTTTCAGTTCCTGAAAACTGAACTCGCACTGTGGAGTCCACTCAAACTTTTTATCCTTCTTGAGGAGTTCAGTTAGAGGTTTAGCAACCTTGGAGAAATTTTCGACGAAGCCGCGGCAATAGCTCGCTAAGCCAAGGAAGCGCCAAACTTGCTTAACCGTCTCAGGTGGAGTCCAATCAAGGACGGCTTGAACTCGCTCGGGATTGACAGAAATACCCTTACCAGAAATTACATGGCCTAGATAGGTCACTTCTGGCAACCAAAATTCACACTTGGAGAATTTGGCATAAAGGTGATGCTCTCGAAGTTTCATCAATACCAGCCTTAGATGTTCGGCATGTTCTTCTTCATTCTTGGAGTAGATGAGTATGTCATCGAGGTATACTATGACAAATTTGTATGTCATCGAGGTATACTATGACAAATTTGTCCAAGTACTCCATGAAAACCGAGTTCATTAACCAGGAAAAGGTGGCCGGGGCATTGGTTAAACCGAAGGACAACACAGTGTACTCGTATTGGCCATAACGAGTAACAAAGGCCGTTTTGGGAATGTCCTCATTTCTGATTTTGATTTGATGGTAGCCCAACCTCAAATCCATCTTGGAAAAGACTGAGGATCCAGCCAGCTGATCATACAGATCGTTGATCCTGGGAAGCGGATATTTGTTCTTGATGGTGACCAAATTGACAGGTCGGTAATCCACAACCATTCGATCCGTTCCATCCTTCTTCTTGACGAAGAGGACGGGGCAAGCCCAAGGAGAGGAACTAGGACAGATGAAACCCTTTTTCAAGGACTCATCGAGTTGGTTCTTAAGATCGGCTAGTTCTAAGGGTGCCATCTTGTAGGGTCTTCTAGAGATTGGAACGGTTCCTGGGACAAGGTCTATCACGAACTCAACATCCCTGTCAGGTGGAACACCTGGCAGTTCTTCTGGAAAAAACATCCGGAAAGTCTCGGACTACCGGAACATCCTCAAGGTCTGGAAGAGGGTTAGCATTTAGAGAGTAAAGCTGGCGCTTGGCCACTCGAGTTAATACATTGACTGTCTTGCCCGATGGGTGAGTAAGTTGAACGGTTCTAGTGGCACAATCGATCTTAGCATAATGAGCTGACATCCAGTCCATACCCAAGATGATATTTATGTCAGAGGACTTGAGAGCTATTAAGGATGCAAGGAAGACAAGTCTGTCGACAAGAATTTCATTCCCATGGCTTACTCTAGAAGTTTGCCATTTGGAACCCGGGGTTTGAATTACCATGGAAGTGGGCATGTCACAGAATGTCGTGTTATCCAATCGAGCATAGCTCTCGGATATGAATGAATGAGATGCTCCAGTATCGAAAAGAACGGATGCCGGATGGCAGTTAACAAGGAGCGTACCAAGGACGACGTTGGGATCCTCATGAGCCTCCTCAGCTGAAACATAGTTGACATGGCCACGTGCAGTGGTGGCCGGCTTGGCGTAAAATGTTTTCCCCGCTGGCTTACCACGGCCAACGGACTTCCCAGTTTGATTGGAGTTGTTGTTCTGGGGACACTCTCGGCTATAGTGACCCGGCTCTCCACACTTAAAGCATGTCACCACATTGGGGCGTGGAGCAGCATTAGCAGCGGGGCCACCATAGGGCTTGGGCGGTGCAAATTGTTGGTTGGGACGAGGCGCCTCAAAGGATGGCCTTGGGATGAACCTGGGTGGCAGTGCCGTGCTTGGGATCCACACCCGGCGCTTCTGAGCTCCCGAGCCGGATGAAGAGCCAAAATCACGGGAGTGCTTGCGTGAAGCGTCATAATCAGTCTGGCCTGTCTTAGCGCTGATGGCTTTATTGACCAGCTTTTGAAAAGATGTGCACTCGTGCAGACGGAGATTGTGGCGAAGCTCAGGGCTAAGTCCCTTGCGGAACATTGCCTGCTTCTTAGCGTCAGTAGAAACCTCTTCAGGGGCATAGCGTGCCAGATTCCCAAATTCACGACTATATGCATCCACAGTCAGTCTTCCTTGGGTGAAGTTGCAGAACTCCTCCCTCTTGCGATCCATGAGACCTTCCGGAATGTGATGCTCATGGAAAGCCTCACTGAATTCAGCCCAAGAAGTGATTTGGCCTACCGGGCGCATAGCTTCGATGTTTTCCCACCAAAGGCTAGCAGGGCCTTCGAGGTGATAGGCAGCATAGGTAACCTTTTCGGCTTCGGCTACGTTGGCAGAACGTAGCTTGTGGGTGATGCTGCGAAGCCAGTCATCCGCGTCGAGGGGCTCGACGGAGTGATTAAACTTTGGCGGGTATAGCTTGATAAAGTCATTGATTGACACCAAGTCATTTCGCGGGTGGCATGCAGTGTTCTGCTCAATCCGCTCTAGCAGGCGGTTAGTCTCACGCTTGTTTCTTTCCACCTCTAGCATCACTTCGGCCAGAGAAGGTGGGTGAGGCAGATTCTCACCTCTAGCTGCACTGGCTTCCCCCTGCTCCGGGGCAGCAGGGTTGCTACGGGTGTTGACCATCCTAAGAGGAAACAAGACAACGGTTTAGACAAGGATGGCTCAAACTTAGCAAGGAAGTGCAGAATGTAATGGATAACACAGACTGCCGAGATGTTCATCCGTATGTCATGGTAATATAAAACTGCCATATATATACCAACGGTCATACACATCATACATAGTTCAGTACAAGCCCAGGCTACAGTACAACTATGATGAAAGACATTACATCTCATCAGAGGCATTCCAAGCTCCTATACATTATTTGTCTACACCTCCGGAATTGATTACACACAAAGTCATATTGCACAAGTCACACAGGACAGTGGAGATACAACTACTACAATACTAGTGGTACTACTACTAACTCAGACAGCTCCGTAGTAGTTCTCATAGAAGTCGCCTCCGTAGCCTGGAAGTTCAACATGACCATCCGGGAATAGATAGTCCTGAGGAGCCTGTGGACCAAAGGGGCTAGGATGAGGTCTTGGACCAAAAAACGGTGGCCTGCGGGGACCACGGGGTGGTGTGATGCCTCCCACATCATGCCAATCCACCATGTCTGGCAGAGCTGATCTCACAGGATACAGATCCCTTGTATCCATACATCCATCTTGCACCGCAGGTGCAAACCGAGTCAATGTGGCCCAATGATCAGCACGGGTATTAAAAAGCTCCAACCTCAAGGCCCGATTCTCTCGGTCCTTATCTTCGAGCATCTCGGCAGTGGTACGAGTTAATGAGTCCTCCTAAGTGGAGTCGGCATAGATAGCCTGAAGATACCCTTGCGCTCCCGGAAGTGAAGCTGGCATGTAACGGAAGTCGGTGTTCCGAAGCAGGCCAGTCTGGACTCGCAAGATGGTCATCATGGAATAGGCAGCATCCTGCACAGCCATCTCAACAGTAACCCCGAGTCCATAGGAAAAGTGAAGGGGCTCGGTAGATCCAGGATAAGAAGGAAATATCCTGACGGTGCAGAGATATTGGCTTTGATTAATGTCGCGGAACTGCTCTTCGACGGTGTATTCGGGATACCAACGGTAGCCCGTCTCGATCATTACCCGGACTAACATAGCAGTATGACCGGGCACGTCGAGGCACCGGGTCAGGCGAACCACTTGATTTTGAACATGGTTGGCCATCTGAAAGCACAACCACAATGCAAAGGCATCAGAATTTCTAGGGAAAATTGGACAGCATAACAGCAGTAAATGCTCAGAAAAAGATTTGAGTCATCCACAACAGTTTGCAATACCACTCAACAACATCATATCAAGATTCTGATCCAATTAGCAACATACTAAAGTAGTAGAACTGAACTGGGGCTTGTAACAAGAATCCTATAAGCTACTATGGATTAGTAACACGTGAACCTGATAGAATAAGAGAGCCTAGTCCTTAACCCACGTTGAATGAGAAGAGAATGACTCAGATCAGAGGCATAGGTAAAGGAGTAAAAGAACCTTACGTTCCCTCCCACAATCAATTCCCCTACATATAACTAGAGCATTTCTAGACTCGACATCAACCAGTTTGGCTCAACGAACCCACAGGCAGTCCGGCTCTGATACCAACGCTGTCAGGACCCCGATTCCAAGTCACATCGATCTAGCCGGTAACACCTCATATAACTTTGCGGCCTCACGCACGGTATCCCACGGGTGACGCCTTACCATGGCCCAGGACCGTTTGCGCCTTTTGGCTCACGTATATGGCAGTGTCGCTAGCATCCATATGACAGAGAACCCAGGCCGACATGGCTAGTCGTGAACCCAAAGCGGCACAGACCTATGGAGACAGCCATACATGAATCACATCGAACATGTCGGTCATCAACGAGTGATTCCGGGCTGTAGCACTGGGCTAACAGGACTCCGGGGAACCCCGGGCTGTAGCAGGCTAGGCAGGACTCCGGAAGTCACCGTGTGACATTTCCCTGAAGGGACAGACATAGGGACGAAGTGAAACACATGCCGGCCAGTCAAGTGTCCTGAGCAGTAGTGCTGGGCTAGCAGGACTCCGGTGAACCGGGCTGTAGCGGACTACTATGGCTCGAGGAACACTAGACTACATTTCCCCATAAGAAAGGTTGTCAAGGATAAACAACTAGATTGTCGGATCCCACTCATACCAAGCATTTCAATCATACACACAATATGCCTGATATGAGTACATACAACATGGCATCACAACAAAACTCTACAACTCAAGTACTTTATTTAAAGGCTCCAGAGAGCCATACATAACATGTTCATACAGATAGGGGTCACATGACCCGACACTCAAGTCATACAAACATACAAGCACATGCGGAAGCAAATAGTCTGGGTACAGACTCTAGAAAGAAAGAAGGCATCTCGAAGCCTGTCTATCTACATAGGCCCTCCATGGCCAGGGTCACCACCTGGGTGGCTAGTCACTCGTCGACGTCAAGGTCTACATAGAACCCATCGGAGGGGGCAGTATTGTCATCTGAAAACAATAAATAAGCAAAACATGAGTACAAAGGTACTCAGCAAGTCTTACATCAGAACCTACTATACATGCTTATTCTCAAGAAGGAGGTGGGGTTGATGCAGCAAGCCAGCTTTGACTCTTGGCTAAGCTATCCTACGGAACTCCACTGGTAAAATAGTTTTCGCACACGAGTCCACTACTCACCAACACAATACTCCACCGGGGATCCTCCCTCGTCATCCTACGAGAGGGCCATTCTCGGTACTCACACTTTATCTTGAGTCTTTTAGTAGTATCCATTAACTTGTCTTTGAACTGTATATGCAACCAAGTAGTCCTTTACCGCGGATGCGGCTATTCGAATAGTTTTATACCCTGCAGGGGTGTACTTCGTCACACATGTTTCCACCACTTAGCGTCTGCACACGACATGTGCTCGGCAGACTTCAAGCGAAAACCGACGTGGGTGTAGACCACGACCTGACTAACCTCAGAAGTCTCTAGTCCAGGTTTATTGCCTATTCAGGTTCCATCCGCAAGGAAATCCGGCCGGGGTGTCCTCAACGGCCCCAAACGATGTGAACAGGGTTCCCGCGACACCAAACGGGTGACTCGGTACACCGTGCCACGGTGTATCTACCGCAACATAGCCCACCCCTAGGGTCAGCGCTACGCACGGCCGCCAACACGTGTCCTACAAACACCAGAAACTAGTTGCAACTCCTGGACAGAGGCGAGAGGGGTCAGTAAGTCGAGCGGGGTCATATTTCAGGGCCCAATGTGTGGTAGTAGCTGAGTCTTAAATCACGCATACAGATCTCAGTGCTTAGGGACGGCCTCAATGAAACAACCCACCATGTACTCCTACATGGCCTCTCATCGATACCTTTACCAAGACATGTTCAACGCATCCCTCACATTACCGGCATAAGCATTTCACTCTAGCCCATCTCCCAGATGAACCAGACCTGACACAACTCTAAGCATAGCAGGCATAGCAAGGTAAGAATCACATACATGGCTCAATCAACTCCTACACATGCTAGTGGGTTTCATCTAGTTACTGTGGCAATGACAGGTCATGCAGAGGATAAGGTTTCAACTACCGTAGCACACAGCAGTTTGAATCGTGTTGTCTTAATGCAGTAAACAAGAGCAGAAGTGAGAACATGGGTTTGTATCGGAATGATCAATGGTTGCTTGCCTGATGGAGTGGTAGTGGGATACTGCCCTTCAGTTGGATACTCGTGGATATCCTTGGAGGCAGAACCTACCACGAAGAACACATCGTAATACAATCAACACATGACGATATGCAACAATATGATGCATGCTATGACATGGCTATATGAATGTGTCTTGGCCTAATGCAAGTTATATTAGAAAGGAATGAACTCATTTGAATCAAAGATTCAAATATTAGCTCATTAAACATGGCCTTAATAGTGCTTTTCCTTATTCTGCCTAAACAGCAAGGTAACTTGTTTTATCATGCATGAAACCATTACAGTTGGATAGATTGAATTTTTCTGATAATTTTTCATATATAATTTATCTCATTTGAAGCTATGGTTGAATTTCTATGAATTTTTGAAGTTTGAACTATTTTCTGGAATTTCCTGAATAAGAATAAATCCAGAAAATCAATTACTACGTCAGCATTGCGTCAGGGTGACGTCAGCAGGTCAAAGGCGCCAGCCCAGGTCAAACCTGACTGGTGGGCCCCTTCTGTCAGCCTCTCAGCTAATTAGCAAAATTAGATTAACACTAATTAGTTGTCAGTGGGGCCTGGGCCCACATTTCAGTGACTGATTTAATTAAAATTAATTAAGACTAATCCTAATTTAGTTAGCCGACCGGCCCCACCTGTCATAGACTCAGGGGGGTCTTCCTGGGCCACCCAGGGGTCAAACTGGGTCAACTCACCGGCGGCTCGACGCCGGCGAGGCCCGAGACGGCGGAGGGCTTCAGATTTGGTCCTCCGGTGACCAAATCGACGGCGGAGACGTGCTACGCGTAGCTGGGGCTCGTGCGCATCTAGTGGGGCAAGTGGGAGGAGCTGGGGTGGAGCGAGCTCGCCGGAATCGAGCTCGTGGCGGCGGCCGGAGTTCGGGAGAGGTCGGTTTCGAGGCTACGGTGCATGGGAGGAAGAACTGGTGGTGGCTACGGGTCCCTGGTGCTGCGCTGAGCACGGTGAGGCGCTCGGACGCGTGCTTGCATGGCCGTAGCCATGACGGCGGCATGGCCGGCGGCGAGTAGCGCTCGGGCTCGGAGGGGGCGGTGGCTACGAGGCGTAATCGAGCACGGGAACTAGGGGGAAAGGAAGAGGAGCTCACAGCGGAGTCGGAGAGGGGGTCAGCGGGCTCGGGGAGGTCCTGGCGGCGGCGAATTCGACCGCAGATGGCTCGGGTGCCCGAGGTTGAAGACGAGGGCGAAGGCGGCGATGCAGGGCCTCCGGCGATGTGTGGCTCGGTGGGGAGGACGAGGGAGTCGAGGCGGAGCTAATGGGCTCGTCGGAGGGGCGAGGGGGTGTCTGTGGTGGCAACTACGGCGATCGGCGGCGAGGTACGCGCTCGACCGTCGCGAGAGAGAGAGAGGGAGACGAGGGGGAGAGTGAGCGAGTGCGAAGGGAGACGTGGGGGGTCGCGTGGCACTTCAGGGCATCTCCCGGGCGTCGACGGAAGCAGGAGGTGGCCGGCGTGTGGCCGCGGGCGCCGGCCACGCGCTCCGCGTCCTTCTGGCGCGAGGAGGACGACGACTGGCAGCGCCAGCAGGCTGGGCCGAGCTAGGTGGCTGGGCAAGCACAGGTAAGGCCCATGTGGGCTTCTTTCTCCTCTTTTTTTTATTTAGTTTCTGTTTTCTATTTAACTGCAACTGTTTAGCTTTAAATAAAATACTAAAACATTTCCAAAAATCCTGAAAATAAATGTGGCCTCTGTTTAGATTATTTCCAACAGGAAACATTTATTCCCAGAATTATTTGAGCATTTAGATTATTTTATAGCATTTAAATGCCCAAATTCAAATACTTATGATTTAATTCAATGACCTTCTGTTGACCTAGAAAATTGTGCACCAATTTTGCCAGAGGTTCTAACCTAAGACAAAGAGGGTGAACTTTTTAGAAGGGCATTTCAAGTTCATTGAAAAAAAATTTAGTAAACCCTAGTTGTTTCCAAGGGGGGTGTGTTGGGGTTTCTATCTTCCCCAATTCAAATTTAAGAGGAATTTAAACACGATGCACATTCTAATGCTTGAACTAGCTAGGGTGTGACACGAAAAGCCTTGCCGGGGTGATTTGCTTCACTGCCGCAGCCCTTCCCGCCAGTGCCATTCTGACCTTTTTCCTTATCACACTTCTCATATTCTGTTGGGGAACGTAATAATTTCAAAAATTTCCTACGCACACACAGGATCATGGTGATGCATACCAACGAGAGGGGAGAGTATGTCTACGTACCCTTGTAGACCGAATGCGGAAGCATTAGCACAACGCGGTTGATGTAGTCGTACGTCTTCACGATCTGACTGATCCAAACGCACGGCACCTCCGAGTTCTGCACACGTTCAACTCGATGACGTCCTCTCCTTCCTAATCCAGAAAGAGGGGCGAAGTAGTTGATGAGTGCCGGCAGAACGACGGTGTGCTGACGTTGTTGGTGAAGAATAATCTTCGCAGGGCTTCGCCTAAGCACTACGAAAACTATGACAGAGGATAAACTAGAGGGGACGGGGTTTCCAGCACACGGCTTGGTGTTTCTTTATGTGTCTTGGGTGCTAGCCCTACCCCTCTACTTATATGTTGAGCCTTGGGGTCGAAACTTGGAGTAAAAGCCTCCACAAAGTCAGATTCACCCGAAAGGCAATTATCCTTCTCGGACTCCAAGGCCAGACGGCAGGGTTCCCGGCGTCTGGACCCAGACGCCAGGGACCCTGGCGTCTGGCCCCTGGACTCCGCAAAACTTCCTTTAGCACTTTACAAAAACCTTCTGGGCTTTCCCCTTTGGCCCAAATAAAGTGTTCTCATACCCAAACATTTCGTGAAACATCCGGAACCCTTCAGGAGACCAAACACTATTATCCCATATATCAAACTTTATCTCCGGACCATTTCAGAGTTCCTCGTCATGTCCATGATCTTATCCGGAACT
Source organism: Triticum urartu (assembly GCF_056163025.1). Lineage (NCBI taxonomy): Eukaryota > Viridiplantae > Streptophyta > Magnoliopsida > Poales > Poaceae > Triticum > Triticum urartu. Next base: position 296,591,950 of record NC_141878.1, on the reverse strand, counting down.
CCGAACAACATTCGGTTACGAACATACATAACTCATAAATACTATATCGTCAACAAACGTTAAGCGTGCAGACCCTACGGGTTCGAGAACTATGTAGACATGACCGAGACACTTCTCTGGTCAATAAGGAATAGCGGAACCTGGATGCCCATATTGGCTCCTACATATTCTACGAAGATCTTTATCGGTCGAACCTCATAACAACATACATTGTTCCCTTTGTCATCTGTATGTTACTTGCCCGAGATTCGGTCGTCGTTATCTCAATACCTAGTTCAATCTCGTTACCGGCAAGTCTCTTTACTCGTTCCGTAATACATCATCCCGCAACTAACTCATTAGTTACAATGCTTGCAAGGCTTATAGTGATGTGCATTACCGAGTGGGCCTAGAGATACCTCTCCGACAATCGCAGTGACAAATCCTAATCTCGAAATATGCCAACTCAACAAGTACCTTTGGATACACCTATAGAGTACTTTATAATCACCCATTTACGTTGTGACGTTTGGTATCACACAAAGTGTTCCTCCAGTAAACGGGAGTTGCATAATCTCATAGTCATAGGAACATGTATAAGTCATGAAGAAAGCAATAGCAACATACTAAACGATCAGGTGCTAAGCTAACGGAATGGGTCAAGTCAATCACATCATTCTCTAATGATGTGATCTTGTTAATCAAATGACAACTCATGTCTATGGCTACGAAACTTAACCATCTTTGATTCAACGAGGTAGTTAAGTAGAGGCATACTAGTGACACCCTGTTTGTCTATGTATTCACACATGTATTATGTTTCCGGTTAATACAATTCTAGCATGAATAATAAACATTTATCATGAAATAAGGAAATAAATAATAACTTTATTATTGCCTCTAGGGCATATTTCCTTCAGTCTCCCACTTGCACTAGAGTCAATAACCTAGATCACATCGCCATGTGATTTAACATCAATAGTTCACATCACCATATGATTAACACCCATAGTTCACATCGTCATGTGACTAACACCCAAAGGGTTTACTAGAGTCAATAATCTAGTTCACATCGCTATGTGATTAACACCCAAAGAGTACTAAGGTGTGATCATGTTTTTCTTGTGAGATAAGTTTAGTCAACGGGTCTGCCACATTCGGATCCGTATGTATTTTGAAAATTTGTATGTCAACAATGCTCTACATGGAGCTACTCTAGCTAATTGCTCCCACTTTCAATATGTATCCAGATTGAGACTTAGAGTCATCTGGATCAGTGTCAAAACTTGCATTGACGTAACCCTTTAGGATGAACCTTTTGTCACCTCCATAATCGAGAAACATATTCTTATCCCACTAAGGATAATTTTGACCACTGTCTAGTGATCTACTCCTAGATCACTATTGTACTCGCTTGCTAAACTTGGTGTAGGGTATACAATAGATCTGGTACACAGCATAGCATACTTTATAGAACCTATGGCTGAGGCACAGGGAATGATTTTCATTCTATTTCTATCTTCTGCTGTGGTTGGGCTTTGAGTCTTACTCAATTTCACACCTTGTAACACAGGCAAGAACTCTTTCTTTTGACTGTTCCATTTTGAACTACTTTAAAATCTTGTCAAGGTATGTACTCATTGAAAAAACTTATCAAGCATCTTGATCTATCTCTATAGATCTTGATTCTCAATATGTAAGCAGCTTTGCCGAGGTTTTTATTTTGAAAAACTCCTTTCAAATACTCCTTTATGCTTTCCAGAAAAATTCTACATTATTTCCGATCAACAATATGTCATTCACATATATTTATCAGAAATGTTGTAGTGCTCCCACTCACTTTCTTGTAAATACAGGCTTCACCGCAAGTCTGTATAAAACTATATGCTTTAATGAACTCATCAAAGTGTATATTCCAACTCTGAGATGCTTGCACCAGTCCATAGATGGATCACTAGAGCTTGTACATTTTGTTAGCACTTTAGGATCGACAAAACCTTCTGGTTGCATCATATACAACTCTTCTTTAAGAAATCCATTAAGGAACGTAGTTTTGACATCCATTTGCCAGATTTCATAAAATGTGGCAATTTGCTAAAATGATTCAGACAGACTTAAGCATCGCTACGAGTGAGAAAATCTCATCATAGTCAACACCTTGAACTTGTCGAAAACCTTTTGCGATAATTCGAGCTTTAAAGATAGTAACACTACTATCAGCTTCCGTCTTCCTTGTGAAGATCCATTTATTTTCTATGGCTTACCGATCATCGGGCAAGTCAACCAAAGTCCATACTTTGTTCTCATACATTGATCCTATCTCAGATTTCATGGCCTCAAGCCAATTCGCGGAATCTGGGCTCATCATTGCTTCCTCATAGTTCATAGGTTCGTCATGGTCAATTAACATGACCTCCAGAATAGGAAAGCTGTCAGGACCCCGATTCTAAGTCACACCGATCTAGCCTGTAACACTAAATATCACATTGCGGCCTCACGCACAGTATTCCCATGGTTGTCGCCTTACCATGGCCCGGGACCGTTTGCGCCTTTTGGCTCACGTATATGATAGTGTCGCTAGCATCCATATGACAGAGAACCCGGGCCGACATGACTAGTCGTGAATCCAAAGTGGCACTAACTTACGGGGACAGACATACATGAATCAACATCGAGCATGTCGGTCAACAACGTATGAATCTAGGCTATAGCAACTGGGCTAACAGGACTCCGGGAACCAGGGCTGTAGTAGGCTAGAAGGACTCCGGATGTCTCCGCGTGACATTTCCCCGAAGGGACAGACACAGGAACGAAGTGAATCACATGCCGGCCAGTCTAAGTGTTCCGGAGCAGCAGTGCTGGGCTAGCAGGACTCCGGTAAACCGGGCTGTAGCGGACTACCAAGGCTCAGTGGAACCACCAGACTACATTTCCCCATAAGAGAGGCTACCAAGGATAAACAACTAGATTATCAGATCCCACACATACCAAGCATTGCAATAACATACACATAATATGCTCGATATGTGCAAATACAACATGGCATCACAACAAAACTCTACGACTCAAAGTATTTATTCATTAGCCCCCGAGGAGCGAGATATTACAAACATGGGTCTCATGACCCAACATTCAGAGCATACAAGTCAAAGCACATGCGGAAGCTTAACATGTATGAGTACATACATCTACAAATGAAAAAGGCTGAGAAGCCTGACTATCTACCTGATCCTGCCGAGGGCACAAGATTGTAGCTGAGGTAACCAGCTAAATGTCGAAGTCCACGCGGAACTACTAGTGAGACTGAAGTGTCTCTGCAAAACATAAAATAAGCAAACGTGAGTACAAAGGTACTCAGCAAGTCTTACAACAGATCCTACTATACATGCAACATTCTCAAGAAGGATAGTGGGGTTATTGCAGCAAGCCAGCTTTGACTATTGGCTAAGCTATCCTATGAGACAACAACTTGTAAATGTTTTGCTCACACGAGTCCACTACTCACCACAACAATACACTACCAAGGATCCTCCTCCGTCATCCTACGGAAGGGCCATCCACGACACTCACACTTGTCTTGAGGCTTTTAGGAGTATACATTTACGTCTATGAACTGTATAGGCAATCAAGTAGTCCTTTATCGCGAACGCGGCTATTCGAATAGATGGTGTTAACCCTGCAGGGGTGTACTTCATCATACACGCTCTCATCACTTATCGTCGTTTACATGACATGTACTCGGCAACCTTCAAGTGGAAGCCCAACGAGGGTGTCGGCCACGGCCTACCTAAACACTCAAGTCTCTAGTCCAGGTTTATCGCCTATCCAGGTTCCATCCGCAGGGAGTCCGGCCGAGGTTTCCACATACGGCCCTGAACGATGTGTACAGGGTTCCAAGACACCAAACGAGCGCCCGGCATACCCGGCCATGGTGTATCTACCCCATCATAGCCACCCCTTGGGTCAGTGCTACGCACGGCCGCCAACACATATCCTATAAACACCAGAAACTAGTTGCAACTCCTGGGCAGAGGACTAGGGTGGTTAAGAAGCCGAGAGGGTCAATTAAGGATCCCAATGCATGGTAGTAACTGGTTCTTAAATGACACATACAGATCTCGGTGCTTAAGGACGGTTCCAATGAAACAACCCACCATGTACTGCTACATCGCCTGTCATCGATACCTTTACCAAATCATGTTCAACACATCACTCACATTACCGACATATTAATTTCACTCTAGCCCATCACCCAGATGAACTAGACCTAACACAATTCTAAGCATAGCAGGCATAGCAAGGTAGGAAACACAGACATGGCTCAATCAACTCCTACACATGCTAGTGGGTTTCATCTAGTTGCTGTGGCAATGACAGGTCATGCAGAGGAAAAGGTTCAACTACCGCAGCAGACAGCTGTTTGAAAAGTTGTTGTCTTAATGTAGTAAATGAGCGTAGGAGCGAGAACATGGGATTGTATCGATATGATCAATGGGGCTGCTTGGTGATGGAGTGGTAGTAGGGTACTACCCTTCAGTCGAATGTTCGTAGGTATCCTCGGAGGCAGAACCTACCATGAAAGACACAATGGAACACAATCATCACATGGAAATATGCAACAATATGATGCATGCTATGACATGGCAATATGGTTGTGTTTTGGCTAGTGCATTCTAAAACTGGTTGGTTTGAGTCCATTTGAATCAAAGATTCAAATATAAGCTCATGAAATGAAGTCATATTAGTGCATTAGCTTGTTTCACTTAAACATCAAGGTTAAAGTGTTCTGACATGCATGAAACCATTACATATGGAAAGATTAGATTTTTCTGATCATTTTTCATATATAAATCTTTGCATTTGGAATTACAGATTATTTTTATGAATTTTTGAAGTTTAGAACATTTGCTGCAATTTCCTGTATAAGAATAAATCCAGTAATTGAATTACTATGTCAGCATTGCGTCAGGGTGACGTCAGCAGTCAACGGGGATGGTCCAGGTCAAACCTCACCAGTGGGTCCCATGTGTCAGTGTCATTAGTTTAACTAATTTTTAGTTAGTCCTAATCCTAACTTAATTAGCAGGCGGGTCCCACTTGTCATAGATCCAGGGGGTCAAACTGGGCCCACCCGGAGTCAAACTCGGTCAACGGGGTCAAACTCGTCGGCATTTAGCCGCCGGAGAGTACAGACGCAGCGGTGCGCTGCGGGATTCGCCTACAAAGCGCTGTTTGGCGTGCGGAGCACAGCTACGGGATGCGGGCGCTCCTCCGCATCCAACCGTGGTGGTGGCACGGCCAGGTGTGGCCGGAGTGGCGCTGGTGACGAGCTCGGCGGCGGACGAAGCTCGGTCGAGCTCGGGCTCGTTGCTGCAGTGGCCTAGGCGGGGTGGCGCTAGCACCTACGGCTCCAATGCGATGCGGAGAGTGCTATGGGCACAAGCCCGGGACCATATGGTCACCGGAACACCACCGGCGACGAGCGCGGGCCGCGGCGCATTCAGACATCCATGGGGCAGCGACTAGTGCGTACCAGGGAGGAAACAGAGAGTGGGGTTAGATGGAGAGGCTCACGGTGAGTGCGGTGGCACCAGGGTTAGCTCGGTGGAAAGGCTGGTGCGGTCGGAATGGCGACGACGATCTCGGCGGACGGAGTTGGGGAAGACGGCGTCAGCGGCGACTCCAGGGCGGGCGAGTGCTCGGGGCTCAGCCTGCTCGACGTAGTCGACGTCGGCAGAGCGAACGGACACGGTGAGAGGGCAAGGCATCTACGGTGGCCGCTGTTGGGGATCATAGCAGAAATTCAAAATTTTCTACGCATCACCAAGATCAATCTATGGAGTATTCTAGCAACGAAGGGAAGGAGAGTGCATCTACATACCCTTGTAGATCGCTAAGCGGAAGCGTTCAAGTGCACGGGGTTGATGGAGTCGTACTCGTCGTGATCCAAATCACCGATGATCCTAGCGCCGAACGGACGGCACCTCCACGTTCAACACACGTACGGTTGGGAGATGTCTCCTCCTTCTTGATCCAGCAAGGTGAGAGTAGAATTTGAGAGAAAACTCCAACAGCACGACGGCGTGGTGGTGATGGAGCTCGTGGTTCTCCGGCAGGGCTTCGCCAAGCACTACGGAGGAGGATGAGGTGTTGGAGGAGGAAGAGGGCTGCGCCAGGGGAAGGGTCCGGCTGCCCTCTCTCTCCCTCACTATATATAGGGGGAAGGGAGGAGGCAGAGGTGCCCTAGGGTTCCCTAGGGGAGGGGCGGCGGCCACAGGGGAAACCCTAGATGGGTTTGGGCACCCCCACCCCCTAGGAAACTTGCCCCCCAAGCCGGGAGGGGTGGCTGCCCTAGGGGTGGCGCCCCCACCTCTCCTGGTTATGTGAGATGGGGTGTGAGGGGCGCTCAGCCCCTTAGTGGGCTGATGTGCCCTCTCCCCTTGGCCCATAAGGCCCCCCAACGCTTGCCGGGGCCTCCAAAACCCCTTTCAGACACGCTGGTCATCACCTGGTACTCCCGGAACAATTCCGGACTCCAATACCCTTCGTCCAATATACCGATCTTCCCCTCCGGACCATTCCGGAGCTCCTCGTCATGTCCGGGATCTCATCCGGGACTCTGAACAACCTTCGGTAACCACATACTATTTCCCATAACAACTCTAGCGTCACCGGACCTTAAGTGTGTAGACCCTACGGGTTCGGGAACCATGCAGACATGACTGAGACAACTCTCCGGCCAATAACCAACAACGGGATCTGGATACCCATGATGGCTCCCACATGTTCCACGATGATCTCATCGGATGAACCACGATGTCGAGGATTCAATCAATCCCGTATACAATTCCCTTTGTCCAGCGGTATTGTACTTGCCTGAGATTCGATCGTCGGTATCCGATACCTTGTTCAATCTCGTTACCGGCAAGTCTCTTTACTCGTTCCGTAGCACATCATCCCGTGATCAACTCCTTGGTCACATTGTGCACATTATGATGATGTCCTACCGAGTGGGCCCAGAGATACCTCTCCGTTACACGGAGTGAAAAATCCCAGTCTCGATTCGTGCCAACCCAACAGACACTTTCGGAGATACCTGTAGTGAACCTTTATAGCCACCCAGTCATGTTGTGACGTTTGGCGCACCCAAAGCACTCCTACGGTATCTGGGAGTTGCACAATCTCATGGTCTAAGGAAATGATACTTGACATTAGAAAAGCTTTAGCATACGAACTACACGATCTTTGTGCTAGGCTTAGGATTGGGTCTTGTCCATCACATCATTCTCCTAATGATGTGATCCCGTTATCAACGACATCCAATGTCCATGGTTAGGAAACTGTAACCATCTATTGATCAACAAGCTAGTCAACTAGAGGCTTACTAGGGAGAAGGTGTTGTCTATGTATCCACACATGTATCTGAGTTTCCTATCAATACAATTCTAGCATGGATAATAAACGATTATCATGAACAAGGAAATATAATAATAACCAATTTATTATTGCCTCTAGGGCATATTTCCAACAGCCGCGGCAATGGCGAGCGGCGGCGACGTGTGTGCTCGGTCGTCATCGGGAGAGCGAGAGAGAGGAGCTGGGGAGGAGGGGGTGTGTCTGCGAGCTCGGGGGAGGAGTGGGTGATCGACCCAGGCCAGTAGAACGGCGAGGGAAGGATGCAGGGCGGCGGGCAGCTGCGTGGCGTGCGCTGGTGCGGGCGTCAAGCACCTGCCTTCCTGCCTGGCCGAATCAAGTAGCTCGCTGGAGTAGCTGCTGGGCTGGGCCGGCTAGGTGGGCCTGCTGTTGGGCTTCCAGGTAAGTCCTCTACTCTCTGCTTTCTGTTTTTCTTTTTATTTGTTTCTGTTCTGTGTTTTGAAATAGTATAAATACTATTCCATTTAGGAAAAACCTAAAAATATTCAGAGGCACATTTGAAAATATTCTCAGTAGCCTAAAAATACCTTCAAGATTATTTGGGCATTTTAAAATATTTATAGGATTTAAATTGCCCAAATGCAAATACTTATGGCTTGCTGCAAAAATCCAGAATAGCCTCCAAAAATATGAAACCATTTTTGGCAAAGGGTTTAGCCAGGACGAAAGATGGTGAACATTTATGAAGGGCATTTTGGGTTCATTGAAATTATTTCTAGTAAACCCTAGTTGGTTTCAAGGGGGTGCTGGGGGTTCTGTCATCCCCATTTCCAAGTTTCTGATAATTTGAACATGATGCAAGCACTCTAATGCATGAACTACCTAGGGTGTGACAATTACCGTACCACTCTGGTGCGGATCTCACTCTGGTTGACCTATGAGGTTTGGCAGTAACTTGATCTGAAGTTACATGATCATCATCATTAGCTTCCTCACTAATTGGTGTAGGAGTCACAGAAACAGATTTCTGTGATGAACAACTTTCCAATAAGGGAGCAGGTACAGTTACCTCATCAAGTTCTACTGTCCTCCCACTCACTTCTTTCGGGAGAAACTCCTTCTCTAGAAAGGATCTATTCTCAGCAACAAATATCTTGCCTTCGGATCTGTGATAGAAGGTGTACCCAACAGGTACTTTTGGGTATCCTATGAAGACACACTTCTTTGACTTGGGTTGGAGCTTATCAAGATGAAACTTTTTCACATAAGCATCGCAACCCCAAACATTAAAAAACGACAGCTTAGGTTTCTTGCTAAACCACAGTTCATACGGTGTCGTCTCAACGGATTTAGATGGTGCCCTATTTAACGTGAATGCAACTGTCTTCTAATGCATAACCCCAAAACGATAGTGGTAAATCGGTAAGAGACATCATAGATTGTACCATAGTAATAGAGTACGGTTATGATGTTAGGACACACCATTACGCTTTGGTGTTCCAGGTGGCTTGAGTTGCGAAACTATTTCGCATTGTTTCAAATGAAGACCTAACTCGTAACTCAAATATTCTCCTCCACGATCAGATCGTAGAAACTTTATTTTCTTGTTACGATGATTTTCTACTTCACTCTGAAATTATATGAACTTTTCAAGTGTTCTAGATTTATGTTTCATCAAGTAGATATACACATATCTGCTCAAATCATCTGTGATGTCAGAAAACAATGATACCCGACGTGAGTCTCAACACTCATTGGATCGCATACATCAGTATGTATTATTTCTAATAAGTCAGTGGCTCGCTCCATTGTTCCAGAGAACGGAGTCTTAGTCATCTTGCCCATGAGGCATGGTTCGCAAGCATCAAAATGATTCATAATCAAGTGATTCCAAAATCCCATCAGCATGGAGTTTCTTCATGCGCTTTACACCAATATGACCTAAACGACAGTGCCACAAATAAGTTGCACTATCATTATTAACTTTGCATCTTTTGGCTTCAATATTATGAATATGTGTATCACTACGATTGAGATCCAACGAACCATTCTCATTGGGTGTATGACCATAGAAGGTTTTATTCATGTAAATAGAACAACAATTATTCTCTAGCTTAAATGAATAACCGTATTGCAATAAACATGATCAAATCATATTCATGCTCAACACAAACACCAAATAACATTTATTTAGGTTTAACACTAATCCCGAAAGTATAGGGAATGTGCGATGATGATCATATAAATCTTGGAACCACTTCCAACACACATCGTCACTTCACCCTTAACTAGTCTCTGTTCATTCTGTAACTCCCGTTTCGAGTTACTACTCTTAGCAACTGAACCAGTATCAAATACCGAGGGGTTGCTATAAACACTAGTAAAGTACACATCAATAACATGTATATCAAATATAGCATTGTTCACTTTGCCATCCTTCTTATCCGCCAAATACTTGGGGCAGTTCTGCTTCTAGTGACCAGTTCCTTTGCAGTAGAAGCACTTAGTCTCATGCTTAGGTCCAGACTTGGGTTCTTCACTTGAGCAGCAACTTGCTTGCCGTTCTTCTTGAAGTTCCCTTTCTTTCCCTTTGCCCTTTTCTTGAAACTAGTGGCCTTGTTAATCATCAACACTTTATGTTCTTTGTTGATTTATACCTTCATCTATTTCATCATCATGAAAAGCTCGGGAATCGTTTTCGTCATCCCTTGCATACTATAGTACATCATGAAGTTCTACTAACTTGGTGATGGTGCCTAGAGAATTCTGTCAATCACTATTTTATCTGGAAGATTAACTCCCGCTTGATTCAAGCGATTGTAGTACCTAGACAATCTGAGCACATGCTCACTGCTTGAGCTATTCTCCTCCATCTTTTAGCTATAGAACTTGTTGGAGACTTCATATCTCTCAACTCGGGTATTTGCTTGAAATATTAACTTCAACTCCTGGAACTTCTCATATGATCCATGACGTTCAAAACGTCTTTGAAGTCCCGATTCTAAGCTGTTAAGCATGGTGCACTAAACTATCAAGTAGTCATCATATTGAGCTAGCCAAAAGTTCATAATGTTTGCATATGCTCCTGCAATAGGTCTGTCACCTAGCGGTGCATCAAGGACATAATTCTTCTGTGCAGCAATGAGGATAATCCTCAGATCACGGATCCAATCTGCATCATTGCTACTAACATCTTTCAACTTAGTTTTTCTCTAGGAACATATCAAAAATAAAATAGAGGAGCTAAACGCAAGCTATTGATCTACAACATAGATATGCTAATACTACCAGGACTAAGTTCATGATAAATTAAAGTTCAATTAATCATATTACATAAGAAATCCCACTTAGATAGACATCCTTCTAATCATCTAAGTGATCACGTGATCCATATCAACTAACCATGTACAATCATCACGTGAGATGGAGCAGTTTTCAATGGTGAACATCACTATGTTGATCATATCTACTATATGATTCACGCTCGACCTTTCGGTCTCCAGTGTTCCGAGGCCATATCTGCATATGCTAGGCTCGTCAAGTTTAACCCGAGTATTCTGCGTGTGCAAAACTGGCTTGCACCCGTTGTAGATGAACGTAGAGCTTATCACACCTGATCATCACGTGGTGTCTCGGCACGATGAACTTTGGCAATGGTGCATACTCTGAGAGAACACTTTTATCTTGAAATTTAGTGAGAGATCATCTTATAATGCTACCGCCGATCTAAGCAAAATAAGATGCATAAAGGATAAACATCACATGCAATCAATATAAGTGATATGATATGGCCATCATCATCTTGTGCTTGTGATCTCCATCTCCGAAGCACCATCATGATCACCATCGTCACCGGCGCGACACCTTGATGTCCATCATAGCATCATTGTCATCTTGCCAACTTTTGCTTCTACGACTATTGCTAAAGCTTAGTGACAAAGTAAAGCATTACAGGGCGACTGCATTGCATACAATAAAGCGACAACCATATGGCTCCTGCCAGTTGCCGATAACTCGGTTACAAAACATGACCATCTATACAATAAAATATAGCATCATGTCTTGACCATATCACATCACAACATGCCTTGCAAAAACAAGTTAGACATCCTCTACTTTGTTGTTGCAAGTTTTACGTGGCTGCTACGGGCTGAGAAAGAACCGTTCTTACCTACGCATCAAAACCACAACGATAGTTTGTCAAGTTAGTGTTGTTTTAACCTTCTCAAGGACCGGGCGTAGCCACACTCGGTTCAACTAAAGTTGGAGAAACTGACACCCGCCAGCCACCTGTGTGCTAAGCATGTCGGTAGAACCAGTCTCGCGTAAGCGTACGCGTAATGTCAGTCCGGGCCGCTTCATCCAACAATACTGCCGAACCAAAGTATGACATGCTGGTAAGCAGTATGACTTGTATCGCCCACAACTCACTTGTGTTCTACTCGTGCATATAACATCTACGCCTAAAACTGGCTCGGATGCCTCTATTGGGGAATGTAGTAATTTTAAAAATTTCCTACGCACATACAGGATCATGGTGATGCATAACAATGAGAGGGTAGAGTATGTCTACGTACCCTTGCAGACCGAATGCGGAAGCGTTAGCACAACGCGGTTGATGTAGTCGTTCGTCTTCACAATCCGACCGATCCAACTACCGAACGCACGTAACCTCCGAGTTCTACACACATTCAGCTCGAGGACGTCCTCGCCTTCTTGATCCAGCAAGAGGGGCGAAGTAGTAGATGAGTTCCGGCAGCACGACGGCGTGCTGACAGTGTTGGTGAAGAACAATCTTCGCAGGGCTTCACCTAAGCACTACGAAAATTATGACGGAGGATAAACTAGAGGGGACGGGGTTGCCGGCACACGGCTTGGTGTTTATTTATGTGTCTTGGGTGCTAGCCCTACCCCTCTATTTATATGTTGAGCCTTGGGGTCAAAACTTGGAGTAAAAGTCTACACAAAGTCGGTTTCACCCGAAACACAAGAGTCCTTCTTGGACTCCAGGTCCAGACGCCAGGGTTCCCGGCGTCTGGACCCAGACGCCAGGGACCCTGGCATCTGGCCCCTGGACTCCGCAAAACATCCTTTTGCGCTTTCCAAAAACCTTGTGGGCCTTCCCCTTTGGCCCAAATAAAGTGTTCTCGTACACAAACATTTCGGGAAACATCCGGAACCCCTTCCGGTGAATTCCAGAACCCTTCCGGAGACCAAACACTATTATCCTATATATCAAACTTTATCTCTGGATCATTCCAGAGTTCCTCGTCATGTCCGTGATCTTATCCGGAACTCCGAACAACATTCGGTTACAAACATACATAACTCATAAATACTATATTGTCAACGAACGTTAAGCGTGCAGACCCTACGGGTTCGAGAACTATGTAGACATGACCGAGAAACTTCTCTGGTCAATAACCAATAGAGGAACCTGGATGCCCATATTGGCTCCTACATATTCTTCGAAGATCTTTATCGGTCGAACCGCATAACAATATACGTTGTTCCCTTTGTCATCGGTATGTTACTTGCGCGAGATTCGATCGTCGGTATCTCAATACCTAGTTCAATCTCGTTACCGGCAAGTCTCTTTACTTGTTCTGTAATACATCATCCCGCAACTAACTCATTAGTTACAATGCTTGCAAGGCTTATAGTGATGTGCATTACCGAGTGGGCCCAGAGATACCTCTCCAACAATCGGAGTGACAAATCCTAATCTCGAAATACGCCAACTTCACAAGTACCTTTGGAGACACCTGTAGAGCACCTTTATAATCACCCAGTTACGTTGTGACGTTTGGTAGCACACAAAGTGTTCCTTCGGTAAACGGGAGTTGCATAATCTCATAGTCATAGGAACATGTATAAGTCATGAAGAAAGCAATAGCAACATACTAAACGATCAAGTGCTAAGCGAACGGAATGGGTCAAGTCAATCACATCATTCTCTAATGATGTGATCTTGTTAATCAAATGACAACTCATGTCTATGGCTAGGAAACTTAACCATCTTCGATTCAACGAGCTAGTTAAGTAGAGGCATACTAGTGACACTCTATTTGTCTATGTATTCACACATGTTTTATGTTTCTGGTTAATACAATTCTAGCATGAATAATAAACATTTATCATGAAATAAGGAAATAAATAACAACTTTATTATTTCCTCTAGGGCATATTTCCTTCATATTCAGCCCTTTGCCTCTTGATGAGCTGCTCAACCTGATGACACTCTTGAAGATCGTGGCCCTCGGTCAGATGAATCTTGCAGTACGGTCCATCACCTTTCACAGCCCTTTGGGCAGTCGCAGCCTCCCGGCAGTCAGCGCACGCGGCAACTTCCTTGCCAGGGGCTTCGGCATTAGGCGTCTTGCCAGTACTAAGCGTACTGAATCCTTTAACGCTCATCACTTCCTTATCCTTGTGCCTCTTGTTGCGCTTCTTGCTATTCTTCTTCTGGCTGGTGGACTCATTGTCATCCTCTAAGTCAATGTCGACGCAATCTTCCTCTCCAGGGAGTTTCCTTCCATCCTCCACCCGAGCGCATTTATCCACCAAGGTGCAGAGCTCCTTCACAGTCTTGGGCAACCGCACATTCATCTTGGAACGTATGCTGCGGTTGTGCACATTGGACTGGAAGGAAGCTATCACTGCCGCCGCGTGGTTGATATTTGGGATATTCTGTGGACTCTGTTGAATCTGTGCAAGTACTTGTGGAGAGTCTCTCCTTCTTTCTACTAGAGGAGCTGCAAGTCGCTAGGCCGTCCTGGTTCTTGATGGCTGCCTGTGATAGGCTGGCTTATTAGGGATGATAGACTACTCATATCAATAAGGAATTCCTTCTTTTCCGGAAGCCCATTCGGACAGAACTCCAAAGTTAAACGTGCCCAGCTTGGAGTAGTTTCAGGATGGGTGACCGATCGGGAAGTTGCTCCCGGGTGCGCACGAGTGAGGACAAAGTGCGCAGAAAAGACTAGTATTGATCTGTGGGGCCAGTCTAGATCTTGCCAGGAGTAACGACCACCGGTGGGTGTGTCCGAGGCATTACAAGTTGGAATCAGAGCCGACCCTCGCGGTTACACGGATGTTTGCGGACAGGTGCGTGGTCATGTTGTTCATGATGTTTGTGACCCGTCGTGACACATGTACGGGACTGGATGCACAGACATTTGTGCCAAGAGGGAACATTCCTGTGGCCCGACGAGGACGTCGGTTCCTCTGAGTGGGGGTGTATGTGATAGCCTGGCTTATTAGGGATGATAGACTACTCATATCAATAAGGAATTCCTTCTTTTTCGGAAGCCCATTCGGACAGAACTCCAAAGTTAAACGTGCTCAGCTTGGAATAGTTTTAGGATGGGTGACCGACCAAGAAGTTGCTCCCGGGTGCACACTAGTGAGGACAAAGTGCACAGAAAAGACTAGTATTGATCTGTGGGGCCAGTCTAGATCCTGCCAGGAGTAACGACCACCGGCGGGTGTGTCCGGTGCGTCACACCGCCCGTGAAGGCGCCAATGAAGTCATGTCATAGGTCAGCCCATGACGAAATGGAGTTCTCCGGCAGGTGCATCAGCCAAGACCTCATATTGTACTTGAGTGCCAGAGGGAAGTAGTTGGCGAACACCTTCTTATCTCTTCCCTTGGTAGCTTGAAGAACGATGGCATAGATGCTCAAGAACTCTGTGGATTTAGCCTCCCATCATACTTCTTGGGTATTTCTGGCTTGAACATGCGAGTGGATGGCCAACGGACTTGCCGCAGCTCACGAGTAAAGGCAAGGCACCCAACCTCGAAAGGCAGCCACCAGCCATCCTCGAGCACATGCTTGTCGACGTCTGGGCCATCACACCCATTGGTCTGACGGTGGTCGTCGCGGCGTCGCTCGACGATGACGTGCGCGCCTCCCCTCCCCCTGTCCTCCGGGGCCCGCCATTGGCCTTGACGTGCTCGAGGGTCGGAAGAGGCCATCGAGACGTTGTCGGGTTCTTGATTTCTTAGCTCGCACGCTGGTTGCCATGGTGGGGACTGCACAGTGGGGGTGACCCCTTCCATACATCTAGCAGTGCAAGCCGTTGTCGTCGCTTGGGGAGGCCGCGGCGGGCCGGCTAGCTGTGAGCCCCCAACCACGGAGAAGCCAATCAAACTCTGAATGGTGGCTCTCTATTCATCCATCTAATCGGTCGCCGGCAAGAAACTCAACAATAGCTGGGCCCGCGCCATGGCCTGCGTATTGGTGCTTGGCATCGGCAAGGATGATGTAGATCGTACCATCGACCGGATTTTGACGGTGCTGGTGGAGACTGCGGCGCGCCCTCGCTGTTGCGAACCAGCCACTTGGATGTCATGGTGACACGATGAAGGCGCTTGAGGGCTAGTGGCTCCATTGGGCATAGTGACTGGGTCACCCCGCTCCGGGGGAGGTGCGCGCCATGCAGTGGACCAATGGCGGGGGCGGCAGGAGGGTGGCAATTCGCCCCAGACCGGGTGCCACCACTATGGCTATGCCCTTCGATGAGGGTAAGAGGTACAGTTGGAATAACTCCTTCGTTCGTACCTCGTGGAGCATGACCACTGGGATGTTGTTGATGTCGCTCTCCATCCGTGCTTCCCGCTCCTGCTTCGGCCGTTGGGCAGGTGGTGACGACGCCGCCTGTGCTAACACGTCCCCCACGGCGCCCGCATCCTCGTGCGCCTCCGTGCTCCCCGCAGCGTTGGTGGCCGCAGGTGGTGGAGCCTTTGAGGTGGACGGGTGAGCTATGGCATCGGGCTTCTTCTTGGGCGGAATAGTCGATGGAGCCGTTGATGATGAAAATGGCGCTGAAGATGACGTGCTGCTCATGCTTTCAGGTTCTCGAAAGCGATCCCCCTACCTGGCGCGCCAATGACGTCGCGCTAAACCAAGGGCCCCTTTCTGGTTCAGCAGGGTGATGGCGCATTGCACAAAGAGTAGAGGAGCGCGTGGAAGAGCACGCCAGAGATCACGCGTGCAGTCTTTACCCAAGTTCGGGCCGCCATGAGGCGTAAAAGCCTACTCCTACTTTGGTGGATTAATGGTGGAAAATGGTGGTGAGCACAACACGCTTGCCCGACAGGGTTTTCTTAGGGGCGAGAGCGACTGTGTGCGTATGAGTGTGTTAGGGCGTCGTTTAGCCAACCAACTCTCCAACCCTTTCTACGGTTGCCTTGGGCCTCCTTTTATAGGTCAAGGTGTCACCATAGTGGAAAATCAGTCATTATGCACTGATTGGATAGCAAACAGTGCTATCATACCTAACTCTGCAGGCTGACTGAGCGCATTAAATACAACACTCAATGTCACATCGCAGCTTGCCCGGCAAGCCCTGCCGGGCTGTTTTGCCAGCTTCGCGCCTGCTTGCTTGACACGTCTCAGGATGGGTGTCATTTGGAGGTGTTTCCTGTAGAAAGTGGCTGCCATGTGGCGAATAGCAGCCAGTTAGTCACTTTGGAGCTTGACACCGCACTGATCGACGATGTGCGTCGTGATGAGGTGGTGCGATGGAGTGGTTCTGTCTCTATAATCCCCGGCAGGCCTGTCGGGACGGTCCCAAGGCTTGCTTCTAGGGGTAACTTCATCCTTGTCAAGCTCGCCTGCCCAGCGAGGGAGGTCTTTCCCTTAGCGATATCTTGCTTCCCTAGCTCTTCTTGGTTGTCCTAATCTATAATTGGATCCTTCAATGGACCGGTTCCTTGTGCTCCAATCTGACCTTGTTGTTGTGATCTTGTTCTCGTGCTTGTGCACAGTCTGGGCAACGGACCCAGGGTTTGTTGCACCAACAACCGTTAAATGTTTCGGGAACCACTACCCTCTGCCTTGTTGGCATTCAAGCCGTATCAACGTAAGTGCATGTCCAGAAGAGACTATTCAGTAGTAGTATACTCAATATTGTGCACCACGACCAAGGCGGAGAGGAAAATGAGAGAACTACGTATTCATTTATGGTGTAGATTCACTCATTTTGCTTCGTATGTACTAATTTAGGGTGTAGTCACTTGTTGAAATCTCTAGAAAGGCAACTACTCCCTCCATTTTTATTTACTCTGCATATTAGAGTTGACTGAGGCCAAATTTTCATAAAGTTTGACCAAGTTTATAAAAAATAATATAAACATTTATCATAAAAAATATATATGATGTGAAAGTACATTCAATAATAAATCTAATTGCATTGATTTTTTATTTCTTATGTTAATATATTTTTATAAACTTGGTCAAAGTTTATACGGCTTGACTTTTACCAAAGCTAATACGAGGAGTAAATAAAAACGGAGGGAGTATTTTGGAACAGAGGGAGTAGTCCCTCCTTCCTGGTTTACAGGGCTATAATATTAAGAGCAAGTACAATAGTGGGCTTATAGCCTGCTTACATGGAAATTTTGTCTCATGCAAGAGCCTGGCTATATGCGTGCTCCAAGCCTCCGCACCATGACCGACCTCTACACAATGACCGCCACGCGAGTGTTTGCAACTGCCACATTCGGGTTGCACTTGGCTCTTCGCCTCATTGAGAAGACGGACGATGATTTTACTACTTCTACACTATCAAATCAACTAATGCATGTCTGTCCACTGCATGCGGGGGGCATAGCTTGTTGTAGTAAGCAAAAGCCTGTCCTTGTCTGCGAGCCACTGAGCACGTGGGAGAGGGAGAGGGCATGTAGTAGTAAAATCAAGCTTCTCCTCATTGTACGAGTTGATGCAACACATCATAGCACTGGCCCCACATTCTTGCCTCTAAAATTGGCTAAAAGACCCGCAGCGTACAATATATTTGCTGCAACCTATAACATTTATCCCACCACAAATTAAAATATATATTCTAGTCTTGATGTCGGGGTATTCTGGCAAAAGATGCCAGGGGGTGGCTTATCATGGATGGGGACAGGAGTATGTCATCGGGCCCTGGATGCGGGAGTGGGCGAGATCTCGAACACACACGAGTCTTACCCAGGTTCGGGGCTCTCCGAGAAGATAACACCCCTAATCCTGCTCTGTGGGGTCTCCGCATGATGACTAAGATCAATGGGTAGCTACAAGATTGCTCCTTGAGCTGTTCTGCTAGAGGAAGAAGAAGCGCAAGGCTAGCTCCTTTGCTTCTCCTAGCTATGGGTGTGAATGGCGTGGGTGCTGAACCCTTTGTATGGGTGAGCCTGGGGGGTTTATATAGGTCTACCGCTAGGGGTACAATGGTAACACGGCTTGGTGTAGGACCCAAACGTGAGTGTCTAGGGGCATCGGGTTCTCCGCCAGCTGCTGGGGCCCGCCGCCTGGTGGGTCCCGCTGAGTGCCGTGAAATCGGCCGACATGTGGGGCCCACCACCTGCGGGCCATGCTGATTGCCTTTTGCCCTAGCCTCGCCCTTGATGATGAAGGCCTTGTCGAGAGACGCATGGCTACACTTCCGTCGCTTGGTGTGCGCTTACTGTAGCCATGCTCCGTCTTGTTGGTGTAATGATGTGTGGACTCCGAGAGGAGAGGAGGGCCGGCACTAGAGGCCGGCCTGCCCGTGAGGCCGCCTACTTGGGGCACCATCTTCTGGTGGCTCGTGGACAGGTAGGGCCCGCCGCCTGCAGGACACACCGACCGCCCGTCGTAGGACCATGGCTCTTGCTGACGAGGGCCATGTCAGGAGCCACATGGCTATGATGCCGCGCCGGGCGGGTGATTGACCGCTTGGTTAGCCCGCACTATAGCCATGCGCCTCTGTGATCCGGGGGAGGGGAAGGCCGTGTAGCGACGCTCCGTCTCATCATAATGAATGGGTGCATACTCCACTGGGAGATGGGGCTGTCTGCTAGGACCCGGCCTCCTGGGCCAGCCGGCCCAAGGAGCCGGTCGTACGTCCGAAAGGTGTAAGGGGCTTTGCTAGCCCCGATGTATTGAAATGTTAAGGGGCGTGGATGAGGATACCCATGGTCAATCCCTCCGACAGTAGTCCCCATAGTTGGTTAGGCGCCACGGCTCAAGTCGGAGTGCCTCAACAGCTTGCCACTCCGAGAGGTCTTGTGTTGTTGTTTCGTCCGGCTGAGAGAAGCCACCTGTTAGGAGCTGCCCAAGGCTAGACAACCGCCTGGTGAATTCAAATCAGCGCGGCGGCGAACGGGACCAGCGCCACCGAGTGATGCGCTTGCCGGCCATGACCTTCTCGCCACGCGGCGCCAGTAGGGTAGGACAGCGTGCCAGCCCATGCGCGCGACGAGACGATGCCGTAGGCCGGGGCCCGCCACTATAGGGCCACAGCACGCACGCAGATCCACTGCGCCCGAGGCGGGTGGTTGCCCTTCCGAGGCGTAATGATCATGGGCCTTTATGGCACAGGATTCCCGGGGTCGTGCGGGACATGGGCGCAGTTAATCCCCACGCCCCCACTTCTTGCCACTTCGGCTCCGCCGCCGTTACCGTATAAATAGGAGGGAGGGAGCGCAGCAGAACGCACACATGCCCCCCCGATCTCTATCTTCTTCCCCCTCTGCACTTGCTTCCTCGATGCCGCTGGGCCACCGCCAAGCCACCAAGGATCATTGCGCGGGGCGAGTGGGATGGCTCCAACATCCAAATGGGCACATTGAGTTCATCCGCGAGACGCGGCGAATACCCAACAAGGCATGCTTGGGGACGCGCGTCCCAAATGAACGGGAGATCTCGTCGGTGCCAGAGGCTGGCGAGTTCGTCGTCTTCCGCAGCCACTTCCTCCGTGGCTTCGGCCTACTGATGAGTGGCTTCCTCCACGAATTCCTAGACTTCTACCGCCTTCAGCCCCACCATCATACGCCCAACACGATGGTCCTTCTCTCCGTCTTCGTCAAGTTCTACGAGGGCTACCTCGGTGTCTTGCCCACAATTGAGCTGTGGGGCAGGTTTTTCTACCTCAAGCTTAGCATCGCGACCAAGGGCGAGCCAGCCCAGTGTGGCGCTTGTGACGCCGTGCGCTGCACTAGCAGCGGCGACCGGTCCACAGCCGTTGTTTTGTATGAGTCTGCGAAGTTATGGCACAAGTCATACTTCTACGTCCGCAACGTTGACCTGGTTCGCGACTACGTCAACTTGCCGGCCTTCCCGCCCGGCCCGCCTCCTGGGACGTGGAGCAACTGGGGGCAGGAGCCCAAACTGTTGCTGGCTGCCATCATCAATGTCCTCGAGCGGCTCCAGGAGATGACGGAGCCGGAGGGGCTACATCCGGGGGACCTACTGGCCGCGTTCGTCTACCTCCGAGTGTCGCCCCCCAATTTCGGCCGCACCAGATGGGTGACATGAGCGGCTGTAAGTGCATCTAGTGCCCCTTAGTGATTTTGGTGTATTGAAGACTTATAGGTTAAGGGACTAATGCATTTGTGAGTGTACACATGTCTATAAGTCTATGAGGAGTTTGATATTTACAGAGAAAGGCGACCCCTAAAAATGAAGTTCTTCGACTGAAGACTTTGGCTTTCTGAAGACTTTGAAAGTGAAGAAATTGGTGTGACCTTGAAGACTTGGTATTCATTCGAGGAACATGAAGCATGAAGACTTTTGTTTTCGTAGTTTCATTTTCTCTTTCTTGAGTCATAGGAAATACCGTACTGTTAAAGGGGTCGAGGAAATACTAAGGAAAAATTTCCATGTGATGCTCAACTCAAAATCCTACACCTACCGATCCCTTCGAGTGAAGCCATTGGAAATCTCATACAGTCCAGTCATATTCTTCAGTGACAGAGACGAAGTTCTTCTGGTCTCTGAGGAATTTGTTCTGACTGAGGAGTTAGGAATTCGCCAGTGCGGATTGCCTACACAGTGAGGAACATGATAGCCCTGAGGATTTTGCTACTCAAAATTCCGACCGTTGTTGTGCTATGCGCCAGCTGTCCCAAAATATCTATCCACCTAACGGTCATATCATTGAAAGGCATTTATGTCTTATCATGTCGGGCTGCTCCCTAGGCTATAAATAGCCGCTCCCTACAACCACTAGCTGGTTGGCTGCTCCGAGAGAAACCGACACTTGTCATTTGAGAGCAACCCATCCTCCGAGGACTTTGAGAGAAAAACATCAAGTGAGGAAAAACCCAAACCCAAACACCTACAAACCCCAAGTGATTGAGCATCACTGAAGAGATTGATCCTCCGTGGATCCGACGCTTGTTACCTTTGAAGACTATGCTTCTTCCAGACGGTTAGGCGTCATGGTCTAGAGCATCCAAGAGGAATTGTAGATCGCCGGGTGACCAAGTTTGTGAAGGTTCGGAAGTCACCTGAAGACTTACCACGAGTGATTGGACGAGGTCTGTGTGACCTTAGTTCAAGGAGAATACGGTGAGGACTTGGTGTCCTGAGCTGTGTGCTCAGGACTGGGTGTCCGGGACTGTGTGTCCTCGAGTTTAAATACTCAACCGCTCCAACCAGACGTACAACTCAGACAGCAGTTGGAACTGGTCTACCAAATCATTGTCTTCACCAAGCTTACTGGTTCTATTCCCTCAAATCTTTCATTTCATCATAACTTTGTTGTGTGTTTTTTCATATCTGTGTGTGAAGACTTTGTCTGAAGAGTTTCTCAATTTCCTCAGTTCAGTTTCTTCAGTCTGTTTGTCTTCATCCTGTGCTATCCTGTGCTTACGCTTCCTGTACTCTGTGCCTGTCTTCATTTCATCATGATGACTATGCTTGTATTTTGTTATGTTTACTTTTGAGTACTTAATCCACTGCTAGTAGTTCTTCGCTAAGGAATTTCCTCGCCGGAAAATTCCTTAGTGAAGAATTTCATAAAAAATGCCTATTCACCCCCCCTCCAGTCGATATAACGCACTTTCAATTGGTATCAGAGCAAGGTACTCCCTTGTTCTATGTGATTTTGGTTTAACCGCCTGAAGTTTTAGTTATGTCGACCGCATGTATGATCAAGGTCTCTGCTGCGTGTCCTACCTTCGATGGGATGGACTACCCCTACTGGAAGAATAAGATGCGAATGCATCTTGAGGCAATTGATAACGATCTCTGGTATGTTGTGGAAAATGGTGTTCCCTCAGTCACACCTTCTCTGAATGCTGCTGATGTGAAGAGATTCAAGCAACTCGACTCTCAAGGGAAGAATATCATATGTGGCCATCTGAGCAAAGGACAGTATGGCAGAGTGAGTACTTTGGAGACAGCGAAGCTTATCTGGGCAGGTTGTCCAAAGTGAATGAAGGAGTCTCAACACAGCGTGACTCTCGAGTTGATGTTCTTCGCAATCTCTTCAACCGCTTCAAAAGACTCGACAATGAAAATGTTCAACAAACCTTCGATCGGCTCACTGACATCTCAAATGAGCTTCAAGCACTTGGTGCCACTGATATCACCGACCATGAGGTAGTGAAGAAATTGCTGAGATCGCTTGATTCCTCATTTGACATCTGGCATTGATGATACAAGAACGTGCTGATTACAAGTCACTTGATCCCGCTGATATTCGCGAGAGGCTAAATACTCATGAGTTCCAACTTGCTGAAAAAAGAGATCTCTATGGTTCGAGCTATGGAAGATCACGCGCACTGAAGGCTAAGTCAGTATTTGAGTCCGAAGATGAAGACTCTGGTAGTAGCCTTGGTGATCCTGAAGAACTGAGCCATGATCTGGCTCTGCTCGTGAAGAAGTTCCCAAAGCTCCCAAGACGTGGTCGCCTTGGAAGACCCTCAAGGAGCAATGATTCCTCATCCAGTGACTACAAGAGGAGGCTCTGTCACAAATGCAAGAAACCTGGACATTACATTCAAGATTGTCCTTAGTGGGAAAAGGAATCAAAGAAGAAGAAATACAAGGATTACAGTTCTGATGATGAGAAGAAAAAGAAGAAATCCACAAAATCTTCATCATCAAAATCCTCAAAGCCTTCATATCACAAGAAGAGCAGCTCCAAGAAGGCTAGGGAATTCATTGGCAAGGAAATGAACTCTGAGGCTGAATCTGAAGAAAATGAGGAAAATGAGTCATCTGAGGAGTCCGAATCCGGAGTGGCGATCCTAGCTCTCGCTACTGCATTCGTCAGCAAGTCTATCTTCAACACTGAAGAAAATTACCTCACCAACAAGGCTGATGAAGGCGATGATGACTACGCTCCCACCTATTGCGTCATGGCAAAGGGTGCCAAGGTACTCAAATATACCTCCTCTGAATCAAGTGAGCATGAATCTAATGAAAACCTTAAGCCCAGCTATTCTAAACTTGCTAAGATTGCTATAAAAAACAAAGGGCTCTTGAAAAGGTTCAAAACATGCTAGACAAAAGTGATGATATGTTGAGTGAAGAAATGGATCTCACTAAAGCCTTGACTGAAAATCTTCAGAGACTTCAGACTGGGTTTGACAATCTTCAAGGTCATCATAACACTCTCTTATCTGATCATGAGAAGCTTTCTTATGAATTTTTCAAAGGAAGCAAGACCTTGAGAAGCTAAGAGTGAGTTATGAAGATCTTCAGAAGGAGCGCGATTCATTACTTGCTCAACAAATCAGCGCTTCTCAGGAAGAATTTTCTCCTCCTTGTTTGAAATGCATTGAACATGAATCTGCTAATTCTTCACCTGAATATTCAAATGCTGCTAATGTTTCAAATTCTTCACATGCCTCTGCTATCACTAATTCCTCATCTGAGGACATTGCTAGTATCACTGACGATGCAAGGCTGAAGGAATTGTACATGACAGGCATGTACAAAAGCCTCAAAGGGCATCAGACTCTTTGTGATGTGCTTAAAAAGCAGATCCTCAACAGGAACCCTAGGAAAGAGGGTATTGACTATGAGAGGAAACTTAATGCTGATGGTACATATTGGAAGCCTGAGCAGTACCCCAAAACTACATGGGTTGCTGCAAACCAACCTCCAGTTGATCCATCTAACTTATCTGGATTTGCATGTGAATCTCCTCGTTCTGATGATGAGTCATTTGACTCCAACTTTAAACTATTCAAAAATCAGAATGGTGAAGTATTTGCTAGATATGTTGGCACTAACTTCAGGAACGATTCCCCTATGAAGAAAATGTGGGTTCCCAAAAGATGCCTTGAAAATCTTCAGGTGAATGTCATCATGACACCACCTGTGAACAATAGGAACCCCAGATCAAATTCTTCATATGGATCCAAGTCCTCATACGGACCAAACTCTTCACATGGATCATATTCCTCAAAAGGATCAAAGTCCTCATATGAACATCATCGTGCTAACCCGTCTGTTTCGCAGGGAAGATCTAAGGATTATGGATATGTGCATTATTCTTCAAATCATTATGTCCATAAGTCCTCGAAGAATTTCTCTACCTACTCTTATGCTTACTCTAAACCCTCTTATGTGAAACGAAATGGACTGACATCTATGCCACCTTTCTCTTATGGAGCTCGCAGAATGATGAACTCTTTGCCACCCCTTCAGATGTGGGTGGTGAAGAAAAAGAACTAATCTCTTCTACAGGGTCAGGTCTCCAGACGTACGTAATTGTCTGAAGAATTTGCTGGAGACCTGAGCTTGCCTGATAGGACGCAGGCTAATCATGAAGAAATTAACTTTCATTTCTCACGTCGTCATACTGCTTTATATGTTCTGTTGCTTGATGAAATTGATATGATGAATGGATGTCATATTCTTCATTGATGAAGTATATGAGTTTGTAAGCTGCACTAATTCATCTGCAGGATGGTCAACCCAAAGCCGCTGAGTGGGTCCTCGATAGTGGATGTACAAATCACATGACTGGTGACAAGAATCTATTGATGGATGCTCCATTATCTCCGTCGCATCTAAAGCATATCATCTTTGCCGACAAAGGCAAAAGTCAGGTATTGGGTCTTGGTAAGGTTGCGATCACAAAGGATCGACACATGGACAAAGTCATGCTTGTCGAGTCCTTAGGATACAACCTTATGTCTGTCTCAATGCTTTGTGATCTTGATATAGTTGTTGTCTTTGGCAAGTATCGTTGTGTTGTGGTTATGGAAGCTGACAATTCCAAAGTCTTCAAAGGCTTTAGGAGAGGAGACCTGTATATTGTTGATTTCTCTACAGGACCACAACCAGCCGTGTGCCTACTTGCAAAAGCTTCAGAAGGCTGGCTCTGGCATCGACGACTTGGTCATGCAGGCATGAGGAATTTGCACACGCTTGCGAAGAAGAAGCATGTCATTGGCATCGAGAATGTCAAATTCCTCAAGGATCACCTTTGTGGAGCCTGTGGAGCTGGGAAGATGACAAAGGCCAAGCATCCAGCGAAGACTATTATGACCACTACTCGCCCATTTGAATTGCTTCACATGGATCTCTTTGGTCCTAATCATTATTCTGCTGTTTCAAATGAAGCATATCAATATGGCTTTGTTATTGTTGATGATTACTCTCGTTACACATGGGTACACCTTGTTACTTACAAACATGAAGTGCAGGAAGTCTTCAAACGATTTTCCTCGAGGGCTTCAACCAACTTTGGTGTGAAGATCAAGCACATCAGAAGTGACAATGGCACTAAGTTCAAGACTTCTGGTCTCGATGACTATCTTGATGAACTTGGTATTACTCATGAGTTATCTGCTCCTTATACTCCTCAGCAGAACGGCGTCGTGGAGTGCAAGAATAGGACTCTTGCCGAGATGGCTTGCACTATGCTTGATGAATACAAAACTCCTCGTCGTTTCTGGACTGAGGCAATTGATACTACGTGCCACATCATCAATAGAGTATATCTTCACAAAATCTTCAAGAAGACTTCCTATGAACTCCTCACTGATAAGAAACCCAATGTAAGTTATTTCAAAGTCTTCGGTGCTAAATGTTGGATTAGAGATACTCATCACAACTCAAAATTTGCACCGAAAGCACATGAAGGTTTTATGCTTGGTTACGGAAAGGACTCGCACACCTACAGAGTCTTCAACAACGTTCTTCACAAGGTTGTTGAAACTGTAGATGTGCGTTTCGATGAAACTAATGGCTCGCAAAGAGAGAACCTACCTACTGTGATAGATGAACCAGCACCTGAGGAAACTATCAAGTTCAAGGCTACTGAGGATGTCATTCCTACTGAAGAATCTGCTGAAGAATTCATTCCAGAACAAGAAGAACATCGAGCTAATGCACCTAAAGAAAATACTGAAGAAAATGGTGTTGAAGAGAATGCTGATCAAATTCCTCAACGACAACCGGCTCAACCTCGCATTCCAAAAGAAGTGCAAGTTGAAAAGATCATCAATGACATCAAAGCGCCAGGTCCTCTCACACGCTCAAAAGCTTCACATTTATCTAACTTTTGTGGGCACTATGCCTTTGTCTCTATCACAGAGCCCACTAAGGTAGATGAAGCATTTCTGGAGCCTAAGTGGATTCAGTCCATGCAAGAAGAATTACATCAGTTCGAGCTCAACAATGTCTGGGAACTGGTTAAACATCCAGATCCTCACAAGCACAATATCATTGACACAAAGTGGATCTACCGCAACAAGAAAGATGAAAATGGCCTTGTGGTGAGGGATAAGGCATGGCTTGTAGCTCAAGGATACACACAGGTTGAAGGAATTGATTTCGATGAAACTTTTGCACCTGTTGCTAGACTTGAGGCTATTCGAATATTACTTGCTTATGCTAACCATCATGATATCACTTTATATCAAATGGATGTGAAAAGTGCATTCCTCAATGGTAAGCTTGAGGAAGAAGTATATGTTGCTCAACCCCTAGGTTTTGAAGATCCAAAGAATCCTGACAAAGTCTTTAGACTCAACAAGGCCCTCTATAGCCTCAAGCAGGCCCCTCGGGCGTGGTATGATACCTTGAAGGAATTCTTCATGAAGAGAGGCTTCAAACCCGGTTCACTCAGCCCTACTCTTTTCACTAAATCTTATGATGGTGAATTGTTTGTGTGCCAAATATATGTTGATGATATTATCTTTGGCTGTACTTACCAACGTTATAGTGATGAATTTGCCTATATGATGAGTGAAGAATATCAAATGTCTATGATGGGAGAGTTGAAATTCTTCTTAGTCTTCAAATTCGTCAACAACGCAATGGCATATTCATATCTGAGGAGAAATACCTCAAGGATGTACTGAGGAAATTCGGCATGCAAGATTGCAAAGGTGTCAAAATTCCTATGCCCACAAATGGCCATCTGTGCACTGATGAAAATGGTATTGACTTCGATCATAAGGTATACCACTCCATGATTGGTTCTTTATTGTACTTATGTGCATCTAGGCCAGATATAATGCTTAGTGTTTGCATGTGTGCCCGATTTCAAGCTACACCGAAGGAATCACACCATAAGGCTGTGAAGCATATTCTTCGATATCTAGCTCACACACCAACACTTGGATTATCGTACCCCAAGGGCTTGGCTTTTGATCTCATTGGATATTCTGACTCTGACTATGCCGGTGATCATGTGGACCGCAAGTCAACATCTGGTACATGTCATTTCCTCAGACGATCTTTGGTCTATTGGTCCTCGAAGAAACAGAACTGCGTATCACTATCTACTGCTGAAGCTGAGTACATTGCCGCTGGTTCTTGATGTGCTCAATTGCTATGGATGAAAACCCTCAAGGACTACGGCGTCAACATGAAGAATGTGCCTCTCTTCTGTGACAATGAGAGTGCCATCAAGATTGCTCACAACCCAGTTCAGCACTCGAAGACTAAGCACATTCAGATTCGTCATCATTTTCTTCTTGATCATGTGTTGAAGGGCGACATTTCTATTGAGTATGTGAAGACTGAAGAACAGCTAGCCGATATCTTCACAAAGCCCTTGGATGAGAAGAGATTTAGCAAGTTGCGGTGTGAGCTAAATATCCTAGAATCTTCGAATGTTCTTTGAAAAGGACACTCATCCTAACACTTATGCAAAATTGATGACTTAGATGTGCAACACATGAAGAAACGTTTTTCCTCAATCAATGAAGAATAACACTCTTAGTGTGAAGAAATTAACGAAGAATTTGATTCTCAGAACCCTACGATAATTGTACGCGGTGTCTGAAATCATCATTCTTATATGGTGGGTCACGCCACCACCAAAAGTTGAAATTCCTTAGTTGTTCATATTCTTCAACTTTGCATTGTCTTCACTGTTTCCGTCGTTTTTCTTCATTGGCTATATATATATATGAGTTTATGTCCTCTACAACATTTACTTATTGCTAATTCTTCAAGTTGGTTTTTCTGCTAAGTGAATGTGATCGGACCCTTCCCCTCTATGCTAAACTCAACCCAATCTGTTCACAAATTTTTCATGTGCGTTCTATTTGAAACTCGTTCAAAATCTTCACTGTGTCCTTGTCAGCTGAAGAAATTGCGAACGGAACTTTAAAACCTATCTTATCTAAATTTTCGGCTTTGCCGCTCAAACCGTTCCGCATCCCACGATACACTTATCCTTTCACCCACGATCGCACACGATCTCCACCTCTCAGTACGTGGGTGACACATGTCAAGCGAATGTGAAGGGTCAGGGGCACGTTTGTCCAATTTCTTCGGGCGAACAGTTTTTCACCGTGGCTATAAATACCCCTCTTCCCCTTCCTCACTTCTTTTACTCCACTCGACCTCTCTCCAGCTCGAGCTTCTCAAACCCTAGCACCGCCGCTACTTCATCGTCGCCGGTGAGGAAGAGCTTCACTGCCTCGACCTCGTCGCCGCCATACTCGCGCCGGCCGCGGAAATCTTCACTTCGCGACCGCCGTAGCCGTCTTCCTCCGCCAAGTTAGGGCGTGGAAGATCTACACAGACGAACTTCACCTCTCCACCTAACTGTTCATCGTGTTCTTCAATCAGGGTAATTAAAATTTACTTTTACTGCCCTCGTTGATTCAAATGATTATCAACAAAATCTTCAAAGGTGTTTTTCTTCATATCTTCACACACTAAAACACCTCACATATCATCTGTTCTTGATTCGTTTCTCTAAGCTATGTTTTACTTCAAGATTCCTCAAATTTGTGGATTTTTGATCTACATATCTCTGGAACCTAAGACAAAGAATGCTTAGTGAAATTCTTCAAGACTCATCTAGCCAAATTCCTCAAACTTGTTCTTTTTACAAAACCTTTTGAGAACGCATATGACCTCTCCAAATTCCTCGCAACTATACTTTGTTCACAGGTACTCATGTCAGCTACTGAATCACTAGGTTCTCATCAACTTAACTCATTTGCAGCATTTCTCGAAGAAAAGTTGCATACTTCTTCAGAGAATTCAATTGTTCAAATTCCTCAACTGAAGAAAATGGCTGACGGTAAGAAGCCACATAAAGGAGGAAAGAGGGTTGAGGTCAACACATCGTTTGAAATTCTTGATGACATATACAAGGATTACTGCACTCCTGATGAGGCCAAGTTTGGAAAAGAGGACAAAAATCAGCGCAAGGTGTGCATACAGAGGATAGAAAGGAGATGGGCAAGAGAGTGGAGGGAGTACAGATATGTTACTCCCAAGTACATGAAGAAATTCGCACTCAATCCTCCATGCCCAAGACCTCTATTGGCACCTGGCCAAATAGCTGATCCCACCAGCCTCAAGCGCGGTGAGGACTATCCTGATGAACGGGCCAAGCGCCAAGCTAAGTTGGCTAAGCAAACCAGAGAAGCAGTGAGGAAATTCAATGAAGACTCAGCTGCTGCTGCTGCCTTTGCTGAGGCCTCTGCTGTCAAGCCGAAGAAGGCGATGTCAAAGGAGCCTCCGCGCAAGCCAAGTGCTTCACCAACAGTGCCCTCAAGGCCAAGTTCCTCAGCAATGCCCTCATGGCCAGAATCCTCAAAGCCCTCACGGCCAATTCCTCATGATGCTCCTGTTCCTCAAAAGTCCTCAGCTCCTCCGCCAAAGTCTTCGGCTGCTCCGACAAAGTCCTCTGCACCTATGCATCTTGCCACGTGCCAAAGGACTGCAGGCACCTCCATTACCTCAGGTGTCTCCACTAGTTCCTCAGCTACACCAAATTCTTCAACGGGACCCTCTCTACTGAAGACAAAGGCCACTGCTGGACGAGGTCCTCGCCCTAGTCCTTAGAAGAAGCAAGTCACCTTCCAAGTGCCGTCTGAAGAAGACGAAGCTGATGATGAAGAACTTGCTGAAATCATCAGAGACAGGCAGGTCAGGGCCGCTAGTTCCAAAGGAAGTAATGTGCCATTAATGCTGGATCCTAAGTTGATCCTAGACTTCATTAACTTGTGGCACAAGGACCCCAACACACCTCTGCCAGAGCTGAACCTCACTCCTGGTCAAAGTCATGTACTGACTCACTTCATTGCTGAAGAGAAATGGAAATTTGAACAGGGGAGGAGGGTGAAGAAAGTTTAGTACAAGAAAGAGCGCTTTCTGAAGCAAAACATTCTGAAGCTTTCACCTGAAGAACTTGTTGCTCTCCAATCTGAAATCAAGAAACTGAGTGATGAATTTGATCGCTATTATGCTGACTGGCTGGGAACCAAAGTTAGATTTGTCAAGATAACAGAACAGTTCACCTCAAATGTTGCAGTCCCAACGCAATAGGAAATTCCTCAGGCTGAAGCATCTGCTCAGCCGACTGAAGAACATGCCAGCACCGCTGATGAAAATCAGGCTGCTGAAGAAAATGTGAGTTCCAGGGCTAATGACTGCATTCCAGCCGCTGAAGAAATTGCCAGGGCATCCACTAGTGGTGCGCGTGAAGAAACTGAAGAAATCAGGGCAACTGCATCAGTTGTGCCTGAAGAAAATCAACCAGATTCCTCTGCTCCTCCTATGCCAACACCAACTCCGATACTTCCATCTGCATCAGATGTGAAGAAAACCAAGGCTGCAGAGCGTGCATCAGTGAAGAAAAGAAAAGCATCAGCTACTTCAGATTCTTCAGATCTGAAGAAGATGAAGCCTTTGACCAGTTCATTTGCTAATCCCATTGATGTTGTTCCAATCTCAACCATGACATCAAAGGACCTTGTTCCTTTTGGTGAAGAATATGAGATCCCTAGCGGATCTGATGAAGAAAATCATTCTGCTGCTTTGTTAGAGAAGATTGATGAAGAAATTGAAGTGGATGCGATCCCTTCAACACCTGTCATCTCCTTGCCCATGCCTCAGTTCACAGCTGAAGAGGCTGGCGTTGAAGAAATGGAAGATGAAGATGTGGACGTTGGCTGCTCCACACCAGTAATAAGTGATGAATTCTGGGAAAGTCAGCATCCAACCTCTCCAATGTTCACAGTGTTGCAGCAAATACCTCAGTCACCTGCATAAACTGTTCAAATGGTCTCTGAAGAAACTCACCCCACTTCATCTGTACATGAGGAAATTCCAGCCACTAGTGCTGAAGAAACTGCTGCTGCTGAACATCTGAAGACGCAGACTGCCACTGAAGAGGAACCAGAAATTCCTCAGCCTGAAGAACCTGAGATTGCGATTCCTGAGGTCGTGATGCAACTCCCTGACACTCCTCTGCCCAAGCCAAAGGATCCATTCTCACGCAAGCAAAAGTTCAAGGCTGATGATTTGTTCGGCGAGCATGTATTCTTCGAAGACTACAACCCTTATAACTCTGCTCGCATTAGGAAGAGGCGTTTCTGGACTGCTAGTCAAGCAAATTTCTATTCCTCAGTGCTATTCAACAAATAGAAAATCTTCTACCATGAGAACATTCCTCACGTGGATATGGAATCTCTGCCGTGTTTTGCGCTAGTCCTCAGTGTTCTTCACGACGCTGGACTGTTAAACTTTTGCTCTGACATCTGTGATTGGAATGAAGAATTGATTCTTCAATTCTATGCAACGCTGCACATCATAGGAGATTCTAAAGATGTGAATTCATGGGTGTTGTACTGGACGTCTGAGAACACTCACTACACTACACCAGCTTCTGAATTGCTTTGGGCCTTACCACTCAGTCCTCCCCTTGAAGAAGCTCGTTGCATCTACAGTGAACCTGAGCTTAAAAATCACTGCATGCAGGTTCTGATGAAACCTTTGAAGCCAGATCAGGCCCCACGAACCAAATTCCTCATGAAGGAATTACTTTATGTGCCCAGAACTATCTATCGTATTCATACGAGGACAATGAGTCCTATCAAAGGCCACGACTCATCTGATGAGGAAATTGTTGGCATCATGAAGAATCTGGTATTCAACATCGTTCATGGCATTCCTGTCAATTATCACGATTTCTTCATGAGTACTCTGGCAA
Source organism: Triticum urartu (assembly GCF_056163025.1). Classification (NCBI taxonomy): domain Eukaryota; kingdom Viridiplantae; phylum Streptophyta; class Magnoliopsida; order Poales; family Poaceae; genus Triticum; species Triticum urartu. The sequence goes on along the minus strand of NC_141878.1, from coordinate 296,559,418 downwards.
ATGTTGCACTGCCTCCGTTTGAGCTGAAGCCTTATGCACCTTGGATTTTGAGATTCCTCAGGACAAGGTCTTCACTCAACTAAAAAGCTGATTTTCAGAATCACCTCAGCTACTTGCCCCCAATTGAAGTCCTCAAGCAGACCTATTCCTCAGTTGATGAAAAGGGCAAGGCACCAGCTGTTATAGATGAAGGCATTCGTCCATTGGATGGTCAGTTTCGCAAGGCTTCCTCTTATTCCACCAATGATAACTCTACCACACATGACTCTGCCAATGCACCCAAGTCGACTCCTCAAGCCACTGCTCCTCGTGTGATGACTGATCGTGAGCTTGTGCTTAGTCTTCACTAGAAGGTGGATCGAAATCATAAATGGGTTAAGCGTCAGTTTGGTTCATTTCTTCACAACATGACTACTACACACAATGAAGTGAAGAAAAACCATTACTACCTCCATGAAGTCTTCGGTCGCACATGGGCAATACTGTCACATCTGTATGGTGAAGAAGATTTGAAGAAAATGGGTCTTAAGGAAGATTTTGACTGGTCTGCACCTCCATCGAAGAAATTCAAGAAGGTCAAGGTTCCTTCTCTAGTGGCCAGCTCATTCTCTTCATCGCGCGACACTGATGAGAAAGAAGACTTGGACGACACTGCGGCAGGCCCTACTACGACAAACGACCCCAACAACGCTGGCGCTCCTTCATCAACTTGATATTCTTCAGGGGCGTTGGTCCTCATATTCGATCCTTTTGGTCATTTGATGACAAAGGGGGAGAATTTTGAGTTTGTCTTCAAGCGGGTCTTTCTGTATGGGCGTTTCTTTTTAAATTACAACTCTCGTTCTTTTGAGAATTTATTGGATCAAGTTGTAAACTTAAACCCGATGGTGCTCTGATACTTTTGATATGTCTTTCTGCATGCTTATTCCTCATATATGCTAATGCACGCATGCTGAATTACATCAGTCACCATATTTCATCATGCATTTCAAATTCTTCACTATTATATGTCAAATGCATGTATGAATTACAAGATATAGGGGGAGATCTCCATGATTCAACTCTTCAAGTGTGCATTGCTTCAAAAGCAAATTCCTCACTATGCACATCTTCAGGGGGAGTTCTTCTATATCTTGCAATCAAATTCCTCAATATCAGTATTTTCACTTCATATGTTTATCCCCGTTGAAAACTTAACATATATTGTCATCAATCACCAAAAGGGGGGAGATTGTAAGTGCATCTAGTACCCCTTAGTGATTTTTGTGTATTGAAGACTTATAGGTTAAGGGACTAATGCATTTCTGAGTGTACACATGTCTGTAAGTCTATGAGGAGTTTGATATTTATAGAGAAAGTCAACCCCTAAAATGAAGTTCTTCGACTGAAGACTTTGGCTTTCTGAAGACTTTGAAAGTGAAGAAATTGGTGTGACCTTGAAGACTTGGTATTCATTCGAGGAACATGAAGCATGAAGACTTTTGTTTTCGTAGTTTCATTTTCTCTTTCTTGAGTCATAGGAAACACCGTACTATTAAAGGGGGTCGAGGAAATACTAAGGAAAAATTTCCATGTGATGCTCAACTCAAAATCCTACACCTACCAATCCCTTCAAGTGAAACCATTGGAAATCTCATACAGTCTAGTCATATTCTTCAGTGACAGAGACGAAGTTCTTCTGGTGTCTGAGGAATTTGTTCTGACTGAGGAGTTAGGAATTCGCCAGTGCGGATTGCCTACACAGTGAGGAACATGATAGCCCTGAGGATTTTTCTACTCAAAATTCCGACCGTTGTTGTGCTATGCGCCAGGTGTCCCAAAATATCTATCCACCTACCGGTCATATCATTGAAGGGCATATATGTCTTATCATGTCGGGCTGCTCCCTAGGCTATAAATAGCCGCCACGTACAACCACTAGCTGGTTGGATGCTCCGAGAGAAACTGACACTTGTCATTTGAGAGCAACCCAACCTCCGAGGACTTCGAGAGAAAATCATCAAGTGAGGAAAAACCCAAACCCAAACACCTACAAACCCCAAGTGATTGAGCATCACTAAAGAGATTGATCCTGTGTGGATCCGACGCTTGTTACCTTTGAAGACTGTGCTTCTTCCAGACGGTTAGGTGTCATGGTCTAGATCATCCAAGAGGAATTGTGGATCACCGGGTGACCAAGTTTGTGAAGGTTAGGAAGTCACCTGAAGACTTACCACGAGTGATTGGACGAGGTCTGTGTGACCTTAGTTCAAGGAGAATACGGTCAGGACTTGGTGTCCTGAGCTGCATGCTCAGGACTGCGTGTCCTCGAGTTTAAATACTCAGCCGCTCCAACCAGACGTACAACTGAGACAGCAGTTGGAACTGGTCTACCAAATCATTGTCTTCACCAAGCTTATTGGTTCTATTCCCTCAACTCTTTCATTTCCTCATAATTGTGTTGGGTGTTTGTTCATATCTGTGTCTGAAGACTTTGACTGAAGACTTTCTCAATTTCCTCAGTTCAATTTCTTCAGTCTGTTTGTCTTCATCCTGTGTTATCCTGTGCTTACGCTTCCTGTACTATGTGCCTGTCTTCATTTCATGATGATGACTATGCTTGTATTCTTTTATGTTTACTTTTGAGTACTTAATCTGCTACTAGTAGTTCTTCGCTAAGGAATTTCCTCACCGGCAAATTCCTCAGTGAAGAATTTCATAAAAATCGCCTATTCACCCCCCTCTAGTCGATATAACGCACTTTCAGCGCCCGTCGGGACCCCTCCCGAATGTCGACGACGGAGCTGCGACTGTCGAGGTGGTCCGACACGTCAATTACTACTCCAATAGCCTAAAGAGCGAAGATGACTGGAGCTTCGGCAAGCCGCCATATAGCCGCGCCAACCCTCCGCCTGCGGTGAGTATCTGGTATCCCTTCTTTGCTCACGACGTACTCTTCATCCGCCCTGACCACCCGAACGGAGGCCACCGACCCGCAGCAGCCGGAGCCACCTGTGGTGGAGGGCTAGGCGCCGACTGGAGGATCCGAAGCCGACCAGACGGCCCTGGAGCAAGAAGGGGCCGACTACATCGTCCCGGAGGCGGAAGTGCCTCTGCGCGCTGAATGCTGGCGAGCGGGGCAGCCGGCCCGAAGTGCCGGCGGTGCCACCATCCAGCACCGAGTTGGTGGTGAGCCGGGCCATGGCGACCCATGCTTCCATGCGCCAACGTCCAACGCGGGCGGTTTCTGCACAGAGGCCGATGGAGGTTGGGGTTGCGAGTTCTTCAGCGCCCAACACCGAGGCCACAGGTTCCGCTCCGTCTGACTGGACGTCGGGAGCCGGATCAGCCATCCTCAATGTCGCTGTGAAGGACGTCCTGGACCAGTTCAACGCCCATGGTGCCACCCTCCTGAAGGCCAGGAACGAGCTATTGGTGATGCAGATGGTCGTCTACGTATGCTCTCGATCTTGCTTTTAATTCTTGTAATCTTCAGTGGGGGCGCACCAGCACACCCACTGGGTGTAGTGTAACGCCCCGAGTCTAATGCGCCAGGTGTATTCCAGTTATTGACCGTCATTGCCATGTCATTCGCTTGCGTGGTGCACTTTGTCATGTCATCATGTGCATCTCATTTGGATTCATGTTTGTCTCTTGCATCCATCCGGGTCTCCCAGTTCTCTCCGTTGTCCGTTTTAAGCCTAGACACACTTGCACGCACCCATGTCACCTCCGTAATATTATTTTGTAAGCAGCATAAAAATGTTCTCGGAATGGGATGCAAGTTGGCGTGCGGTCTTATTATAGTGTAGGTAGACCACCTGTCAAATTTCTTCGCATTCGGAGTCCGTTTGATAGCCCAACCGTCATCTGTAGCGTCACCGTTGCCAGATAATTCGTCGGACATTTTCGGTCTCCGGAAACACTTGTCGGGCTGCCATTCGCCCTCTCTTCTCAGACCAAGGCCCCCTACACAACTCACTAGCCCACCTACCTACCCCCTCACTTCGGACCGTCCAATGGCGATCGAACGGTTCCGAAACACAGAGAACCCCCCAAACCTAGCCCCTCCTACCTATAAATGGATAGCCCCTAGTCCATTCTTGGAGCCCTAGCCCCTTTCCCTACCTCCTAGCCCCTCTTCCTCAGAATCCGCGCCGGCCGAACCTTTCCCGGCCACATGGCCCCGTCGCCGCCGCACCCTAGGCCAACCACCGCCTGCCACGTCACCTCCCAGTGCCCTCTAGCCCCGCGGCCCGCTGCAGCCCTGCTGCCCGTCGCCCGCAGCCCCGCTACTCGGTCCGATCTGGATCGGGGACGCCCACGCTCGGCCCCGCGCCTCCGCTCGACCTCGTCGCTGGGGAGCTCCGCCAACCCTCCAGGCCAGCGCCCCCACCGCTCCCCGCCCTTGCTTCCTTTCCTTTCCCCGCTCTGTCCCTCACGCCCTCTCTGTCTCCCTCGCAGGGAGCCTCCATGGCGAGCCCGAGCTCGGAGCTCTGCTCATGGCCGCTTCTAGCCACCGGATCCAGGCCAGCGCCACCCATATCCGGAGGGAGCCCGTCTCCCGCGATCCATTCCCGGCTGCGCGCTCGCCGACGTCGCCGGAGAAGCCTCCTGCTTCCGTGGGCGTCTTCAACCTCCAGCTAGGACGGCCTCGTTCAACCTCGGCCTGGACGACATCGACCAATGAACCAAACCCAGCGCCGTGTCCCGGTCCGTCTCGTCCCCGCACCGCGAGGTCCACTTTTCCCGAGGTCGTTTTCTGCAAATCCCAAGAATTTAAACATGATGTTGCATTATTGTGTGGGCCCTTAGTTTGTGCGTGTTGCTCCATTTTGCGTGTATGATATATCAAAATGTTTAACTCTGAATGCTCTACATGATGATGTCGTTTTCATGTATGTTACTTATCATATTGATGCCTTAATCATCGTTGCAAAAGTGCTAAATGTTATAACCTGCTGAAAATTGCTATAACTTGCCGATTTGTCTTTTTCATAGCATTTTGTGTATTTGTATTTTGAGCATCATGTCAACATGTTTTAGAAGAATATTCATGCCAGATTTATAGTGGTGCAATCCATGCATTTTTATGTACCTTGTGATGACTAGCACAAGCATGCAAAGTAGGCTACTTGTTGTTGCTGATTTCAGTTGGTGTTTTCTACTAAGTCTGAACCTGCTACGTTATGTTGCCATGTTAACTTGATGCTACCATCAATTCCTTGCATAATCTGGAGATGCTCCGTAAGGATGTATTGTAATTCTTGTTATGCTCTATCCATCCATGCCCTTTTTTGAAATTATGGCATGTTGTAGCCTTTCATTACCATGCTCTAAAGTTGCTAAATAATGTTGCTGTCAGTCTGTTAATAGTAAGTTCATTCTGGCCATGCGAATAGCTAGTGTTGTATGCATCGTATGACCATGTTCTTGCCATGAGTAGTTGGACAGATATGCCTTCTTGCTGTTGGTTACATTCACTTCCCATGATATGCTTTATGTTGAGTTAACCAAGCTTGCAAACATGTATACTTGTCGCTGTTTCTGCCATATTCACTAAATTCCAGTAAGTCTGTGAATCTGTTATCAATTGCATTATTGCCATGACGTTTTGAGAATGTTTTATTGGTTTCTAGCAGTAGCTCAGTGTTCATGTTTTGTAGTGCTTGACATGTACATGCTTGCCATGCCCTTTTATGCCATGAAATGTTCCTGTAGCATATAAATTTTTTGTGTCAAAGTATGCATCATGAATCTATTTTCAGCCTTGCTCTGTTTTTCACCAAGTGTGGGAATCTATTATGACTTGCTTACTTATCTTGATGATTGCCTTTGCTCTAGGAGTTATATGGAGATGCTTAGTAACCATGTTTTGCCATGTTTAACCTGTACTTCAATGACATGCTTTTGCTTGTCATGTTCTTGCACTGTAGCATCATTGTTGCATGCCTCCAACATGTCAACATGTTATTTCTGCTCACATGTATGCCATGTTTTTCACTGTCTTAATCTGTGTTATAAAGTTGCCTTTTGCATTGATCATGTTGGGTTAATCCTGATGCCTATGAACCTGAACCTTGATGTTATTTAAAGCATGTAATCTGTACTTTGAGTGCATATCAAGTTTATGTCCATATGTTTCCCGTAGCATGTTGTTTCCTTGTTGGCAAAGTGTTTAGTTGGTGTTTTGGGCAGTTTGTGTTTGAAGCTTGTATTGAGTGTATGTGTTGAATCGTGGCTCCGTTTGGAGCATGCTCCATATGAAACTTGCTTTGTTTTGCATTTAGTTTCATCATGCCATGTTGCATCCATGTTTTGGAGTGTTTGTGATGTTGTGTTGCTTGCATTTGCATCAATGCTATGTTTAACTTGTTTTGCTCATATCTTCTATGCCGTAGCTCCGAATTAAACGAACTTTATATGTAACTTGACTAGAAAGACACATATATCATCTTGGTGCACTTTAACTTGGTGTTTAACAACTTCAATATAATGTTTTGTTCAGTTCTGGACTAATTTCGAAATTTGCATATGGGGACTTACCGGAATTGTTATATGTTGATTCCGGCCTCATTTAAACTTGCTTTGATGTGTGGTTCTTGTATGCATCCCCTCTTGCCATGAGTAGCATCATTTAGACTTGACATGCATCATACTTGGTTGAGCATCATGTCATGTTTTATGTGTTGTGTGTTTACCATGTTGTTTGCTTCTTTCCGGTTGTGCTTCTTCTTGTTAGTTCCTGTTTCGTTGCGATCGTGAGGATTCATTCGACTATGCTTGGTTCATCTACGTGGCTTCGTATTCTTCATGTACTCGTTCTTCTTCCTAGCGGGATTGCAGGCAAGATGACCGTCACCTTGGATCTCACTACTATCTTTGCTATGCTAGTCGTCTCGATGCTATCGCTATGTCGTGCAACCTACCACTTGTTTATCAAGCCTCCCAAATTGCCATGATAGCTTCTAACCTTTTTACCCTTCCTAGCAAACCGTTGTTTGGCTATCTTACGACTTTGCTCAGCCCCTCTTATAGCATTGCTAGTTGCAGGTTGTTCCATGTTGGAACATGGATATCATGAGATATCACAATATCTCTTATTTAATTAATGCACATATGTACTTGGTAAAGGGTGGAAGGCTCGGCCTTTTGCCTGGTGTTTTGTTTCACTCTTGCCGCCCTTGTTTCCGTCATACTGGTGTTATGTTCTTTGATTTTGCGTCCCTGACACGGTGAGGGTGTATGGGCCCCTCTTGACAGTTCGCTTTGAATAAAACTCTTCCAGCAAGGCCCAACATTGGTTTTAACATTTGCGATAATAATATTGAACTAAATAATTAATTGGCATAGGGCGTCATGAATCTGAGGATTCTTTCTACATAAACAGGGGGGCCAGCCCTGATGGTGTTGGTCCCAACCGGGCAACCTGCGAGGCCACCACGGGGAAACCTGAGGATCTGGGTTTAATCATAGCTTGAACCATCCGATCGTGGCCTGAGACGAGATACGCGCATCTACTATCAGAGGTCTTGCTGGATTTGTTTTACCATTGTCGAAATGTCTTGTGCTCCGGGATTCCGAGTCTAATCGGAGGGTCCCGAGATGGAGGATTGTCTCCGCGGATCGTGAGCTTGTCATGGGCTAAGTTGGGACACCCCTGCAGGGTTTAAACTTTCGAGAGCCGTGCCCGCGGTTATGTGGCAGATGGGAATTTGTTAATATACAGTTGTAGTGAACTTGAAGTAAACTCATTTAAAATACACCAACCGCATGTGTAACCGTGACGGTCTCTTTTTGAGGAAGTTCAAGAGGAGAAGACGGTCGGGTTATGTTTGAACGTAAGTAGTTCCGGGTCACTTCTTGATCATTACTAGTTTGCAACCGTTTGTGTAGTTTCTCATCTTACTCTTGTACTCGTAAGTTAGCCACCATACATGCTTAGTCGCTGCTGCAACCTCACCATTTACCCTTTCCTACCCTTTAAGCTTTGCTAGTCTTGATACCCATGGTATGGGGATTGCCGAGTCCTCGTGGCTCACAGATTACTACAACAACTGTTGCAGGTACAGGTAATGCGATGATCATGACGTGAGAGCGATGTTTACTTGTCTTGGAGTTCTTTTTCTTCGTCAATCTTGGGTTTGGTTCCTGGTCGGCAGCTTGGTCTAGCAGGGTGGATGTAGTTTGAGTTTCTATTTGTGTTTCATCCGTAGTCGGATGTTGTTCTCATGTATGATGTTTGATGTATTCATGTGGCATTGTATGCCTTTGTATGTATCCCCAACTATTATGTAATGGTACGATGTAATGATATCCACCTTGCAAAAGTGTGTCAATATGCGATTCTAACCTTGGTGGGACCTTCAAGTTCCTTTAGTATAGAGTCGCATATTGGGCATGACTTGTAGCTCCTGAGTTCCAAGACGACTGCTGAGTAGGCGGGTTGGAACTTCAAGGTGTGCTTTGGAATGCTGAAGTGCTGCTCTTGTCGCAGGATTACCACAACTTGCGTGCAGATTCCTACAACTCCCAGAATCAGGCGCTGGCCAAGCGGACTGCTGACCTGAACCAGAGCCGAGGTATGGAGGCCGTCTTTCAGTGGGGGCACGCAAGCGCGCCCACTGGGTGTAGCTCCCGAGATTCGGGCTGACAACTGAGCAGTCGGGACAGATCTTCCGGCAACTTCTTGTCTTATGTTGGTGCTGACGTTTCTTTCTTGCTTTGGCAGAAGCCGCCGCTCAGCTACGGATGCGCGTGGGCGAGCCTGAGACTGAGCTCCATGCCAAGGATCAGGAGCGCAACCAAGCTTCCACGGAGTGTGACCAACTCGCGGAGGAGCTGGCGGACCAGGCGGCCCGGCACAAGGAGGAGGTCCAGCAGCTAAAGGACGGGGAGGAGCTCCTCAAGGCTGAGTTCGGGACATAGCTCTAGGACTGGGCCGAGAGGGAGAAGCTGCCGTCGGACGGCTACGGGGTGATCGAGGACATGGTCGAAGGTATGTCCTTTCTTCCTTTGTCGCTTAGTCGCTGGCTATTGCAGGAGGCTGGCTTGTAAATCCTTAGTCTTCTTTTGGACAGAGTTTCTTCCCATGCACTTTGTTGCTGCCTGCTAGGCAATCGAGGCATGACGCGATTAGTGGAGGAGGGTGGCTGTGGACATTCTGCCGAACCAGCCCTGAACTCTGGGTGAGCAGCTCTTGGCCATCAAGATGCGTCTTGAGCCAGTCCACCGCCTGCTCTGCCGTCTTCAGCGTGCCGGTTCGCAGGTCCTGATGGGGCTCTAGCCGGACGCGAAGGTGCCCAGGTCTCCCAGTCGGACCACCGTCTTGGTTCGGGCTGAACCCGGACAAGGCGGTGGAGATCGCTCCCAGCAATGAGGGCGAGGAGGACGAGGACGAGGAAGGCGATGGCGTCGCACCAGACGATGAAGCAACCAGCAAGACTCAGCTCGACCGGGCTTCTGCCAGCGAGCCGCGGGAGATCACGTGGACGCACGAGTGAACGCGGAAAAGCCGCGGATACCGGCCACTTGCGCGCTCTAGAGCGCCTGGCAGAGCACCCGACCGTTGACGCCATGCTCCCCCACCACCTTGGGGCGCCCCAGCATGCCAGTCATGGTGCCTCAACATCCGCAACACGCCACCGCGCTAGCCCGCTCCTTTCCCTCTCTGTCCTGCCCGTGCTGCGCGTGTGAGCTCGTGGCTCCACCAGGAGCTCGCCCCCCTCTCTCTCTCTCTCTCTCTCTCTCTCTTCCTCGCGCCCTACTCCACCCCCACAAGCACCGCAGACAAACCCTCGCTCTCTCTCCTGGCCGCCCGAGCCGGTGCCGCGGACACCCGTGTGCCACGTCCACGGTGAGCCGCGGGTCGGCTACTTAAGGCCGTTCCTGAAAGTGCGTTATATCGACTAGAGGGGGGGTGAATAGGCGATTTTTATGGAAGTCTTCAAAACGTGAGAGTTATGAAGACAAACAGCGAAGATTATGCCTTTTACTATGCAGCGGAAGTTAGATTACACTAGGCCAGCCATGGTCATGTATTCAATAGAGTAAAAGCACAATGACAAACAACTTCAGTGTAATAAGGATCAGGTAGGAAGAAGTTATGAAGCCAAACAGATCATACATTCACGTTGTGAAGACAAAAGATAAAGCAAGCATGCAATGGCTTCACAATGTGTAACAGTAAGAAAAGGAAGTGACGATGAAACCAGTGACTCGTTGAAGATAATGATATGATGGACCAGTTCCAGTTGCTGTGACAACTGTACGTATGGTTGGAGCGGCTAGGTATTTAAACCTTAGGACACACAGTCCCGGACACCCAGTCCTGAACACACAGTCCAGGACACCAAGTCCTCACCGTATTCTCCTTGAGCTAAGGTCACTTAGTCCTCGCCCAATCACTCTGGTAAGTCTTCAAGGTAGACTCCCAAAACCTTCACAAACTTCGTTCACTGGCAATCCACAATGTCTCTTGGATGCTCTGAACGCGACGCCTAACCGTCTAGAGGATTCACAGTCCTCAAGTGTAATAAGTCTTCAGATCACACAGACAAGAAGACTCAAGTGATGCCCAATTTGCTCTGGCTCTGGGTGGTTAGGGGTTTTCTACTCACTAGGAATTTTCTCTCAAAGGCTTCGAGGTGGGTTGCTCTCAAACGACAAAAGCCGTGCACTGAAATCTGAGCAGCCAACCGTTTATGGTTGTGGGGGTGAGCTATTTATAGCCACTTGGCAACCCGACCTGATTTGTCCGAAATGACCCTGAGTCACTAAGGAACTGACACGTGTCTCAACGGTCAGATTTTAAACTCTCATGGCAACTTTGCTTGGGCTACAAGCAAAGCTGACTTGTCCGGCTCTGGACAAGATTCGCTCTCATTGTCTTCGCTTGAAGACATAGGTTTTTGATTTAGGCATCACTTCAGTCATTCTGACTGGTTCTCCTGGACCCCACTTAACAGTACGGTGGTTCCTATGACTCAACACAAAAGAAAAAGAACTACGAAAGATCTAAGTCTTTGAGCTCCATAGGCTTCATAACGTGTCTTCTTTTGTCATAGTCTTCAATGTGAATGTCTTCATATACCACCTTTGTCTTCAATGTCTTCATACATTTTTAGGGGTCATCTCTGGTAGTAAAACCGAATCAATGAGGGACTTCTACCTGTGTTTTCCTGCAATTCTCACAAACACATTAGTCCCTCAACTAGGTTTGTCGTCAATACTCCAAAACCAACTAGGGGTAGCACTAGATGCACTTACAATCTCCCCCTTTTTGGTGATTGATGACAAACTAGTTGAAGTTTTCAACGGGGAATATAATGTGTGAAGTTTGTAAAGAATAAGGAATTGTCTTCATAAGTTGCAAGGGCTCCCCCTGAAGATGTGCATATAAGTTAATTTGCTTTTGGAATGCAAATGCACGTGGCAGGTTGTACTTGTGGAGATCCACTTCAGCTTATGATGACAACCCACTATGCATGTGAAAGTATATGAAGATAATGACATGCATAATGGAAAATGGACGTCTGCAGAATGAGATAAGTGCGGAATTTATCGTCGCACATGCGGAATTTATCTTCGCAAACAGAGTGGCAAACGAGTAGCAGACGACCATCGAGTCTTAGTGTTACAACTCAAAGAACCGAATGAAGCAAAAACGAGAGTTGTAAGCACGAAGCAAAATGTAGCAAAAAAATATAGCACCCGCCCATATGGACCCGCTTGAAGACTATCAACCCATACGCTTCTCCCCCTTTTGTCAGCAAGGACTAAAAAGGTTTGAAGACATAGAGTGTCTACTCGTTTCCAGGAGCAGCAGGGTCGTTGGAGGTGTTTGGCGGTGCAGACGAGCTTGGAGGTGCTGAAGCAGGTGGCGGTGATGTAGCATCGTCTTCTTCATCGATGATTCTGGCAGTGACTGTGGCAGCAGATGAAGAAAACTCAGAGTCTTCAAGTGATGGTGTGTTGCGCATCACAGCCCTTCTAGGAGGTGTGGTGTCAAACTTGAAACGTTCTGTGAAGCCATCCTCTTCAAGTTCAGCTTTAGTACATATCATTGAGAGCCCTTTCCATGTATGACGGCACGTTTCATGTGTAACGAAAGCATTCTTGGTGGCTAGGTTTCGAAGACGATTGACATCCACCAAGAGGCTCTTCATCTGATGCTTTAGCCAATCGTGATGCCTATCTTGCTTTTGGTGAAGGGCCACAAGAAGCTCTCGGTCATTGAGGACACGAGTACGCTTCTTGGGTCTTGGAGCATTTGTGCTGTCTGTGGCTTCAGTAGATGCTGGTGCACGTGTAGTGCCAACCAACGGATATACCCTGGATATGGCTTCAACACCTTCAACATTCTACGTGAAGCTCTGGTGTTCTGCATTCTGAAGACTTATCGGTTGCTTGGCAGGCTCTGGATATATAGCTTCAGCAGAGGTATCCACATCTGGCAAGAAGATCCGATGGCTTCGGGCTGAGGGCTGATACGAGATCGCAGAGTGCAATTTGATCAGCCTCATCACCCAAGGAGCATAGAACTTCAAACCAAATAAATCGGAGCCTGACGCTGCAAGTTGGCGTATGAAGAAATCCTGTGCGTTGAACCATTTGCCATGGAGGATATAGAATATCATAGTCTTCATAGCACCTTCGACCTTGGCATTTGGAGAGTGCCCTTTAATAGGCCAGAGAGTCCGCCGGATGATGTGATATATGGTTCTGGGCAGGAACTCAAAGTCTTCAACGAAGAACTCTGTTGGATAAGGAGCATCGTGGGGCAATGGCTTCATCATTGAGAGCATCTGACTCATATTTGGTTCAGGCCTCTGGAATATGCTCTCAATAGCTTCAGCATGTAGTTGACAGTCTTCTTCGTAGTATTCGCCAGGAGTGGGCAGGCCGGTGAGCTCAATGATATCAAATGCATTGGCTTCATGATGGACATTTCCGGTCATCCACTCCAGTACCCAAGTCTTCGGATCTCTGTTGTATCCTTTGATATGGAGGGTGGCATAGAACTGAAGCAGAAGCTCTTCATTCCAGTGCTCTTCATCAGTCACAAACGGCAGCAGACCCACTTGCCTGAAGCAATCCAGTGCTTCCTCTAAGCAGGGCAGACTAGCAATGGCTTCAACCTCAAGGCGCTTGTGCGGAAAGATGCGGGCTTGGTTGTATAAGATGCATGAATAATAGCTGCGCTGAGAATAGCTCCAGAACCTATCTGATACAATCCTTTCCCTTGAATAGGGGTTCTTGGAGCTATTGAAAAATGTATTGTCTGCCTTGAAGCTGTTGATGTCAAAGGAACCAGGTGCTGATGCAGGACCTGGGAACCTTGGCAGCCTTGGGACTGGCTTCTAAACATGAGGCCTGTGCTCAATATGATAATCGAATTGAGGACCTACAGCAGACTCAGGAACAGAAGTGTCTGGCTCGGTAGCTTCGCTGTCCGCTGAAGCATTTGGTGGGGCGGGCTCCACATTGGCTTCAGTGTTTGTGGTGGCGGCCGCAACATTTTCTTCCTCTGCTTGTGTAGTTGGAAGGACAACCTCAGGCACGTTCTCATGGAGAACTGCATCTTGATGGAGCGGGGAAGTGGGTTCTGGTGGTGCTTCTTCATTGTCTTCGGCTGATGCAGTTGGAATTTCTTCAGTATGGACTTGAGGCCGTGGACCTTTGCGAAGCCTACGGAACGCAGACGACGCTTGTGGGGTCGGAGTGGGCTGGACCTCAAAGTCTTCTTCCTCCTGAGGGCGATCCGCCCATGACTCATCTTGTGCCATTGGCGTCAGAGGATGACCAATACTGATGAGTTCGCTTGTTTCAATCTGAGGAAGGGCTGCATCATCTTGTACATTGTCTTGGTGACCAATGTCTTCAGCAGCTATTGGGTCGGCTGCTGGTATGTCTTCAGGTTCAGGAGCCTCTGTGGAAGCAGGCTCATGAACTGTCAATTGGCGTTCTGCATTGGGGTGAACCATGGAGATAGGTTCAACTATCAAGGGCTCTGTGGGAGCAGCCCGAGATTTCTTGATCTTGCGTTTCTTTTTGCTGGGGGGAGTAGGAGAGGCTTCAGAGATTTTCCTTTTCCTGGCTTCAGCCTCTGCATTCCGTGTCTTCTTAAGCTCTGAAGCGGTTGACCGGCTCTTTGGCTTCGAGCCAGTCGTGGCGGTTGGGAAGACAATCGGAATAGCTTCTTGTCTTGGTGCCTCTGGTTCATTCACAGCAGGCTTCTTCTTCTTCTTCGCGGCCATCTTGGGGTCGATGCCAGGACGCCCAAGTGCCTTGCGCTTCTCGGCCTCATTGTAGGCCTGCACACATCATTCTGCCAGAGACTTCATCCGCTCACACGAGCCCTGAGCTTCAGCACGCTTCTTCAGGAAATTTTCCTTGAGCTCATGCAACATGGTTTTGAAGCTCTTCACTTCCTGCACGCTGAGCCTGGCCATGTGCTTCTTGAACTGAGCCCTTTCATGATCAATTTTCTGCTTCAGCTCTTGAGCAATGGAAAGTTCTGAAGCAATTGCGCCTTGGAAGGCGATGCTGAGACCGACAGGCAGCTGCAGATCTTCGAAGCTGATATCTGGTGAGGCAAACCATTCATCGATGAAGTTGTGGATGATGGTGACATCAAAGAGAGGTAAATTGTTGAAGATTTCAGCTTCTTCTTTGCTTTTGATAAGCTGCTCTAGAGCGTCATCTCCCAGATCTTCATCGCTTGATAGATCAATGGCTTCGCTGCGCAGAATGGCAGCAGCAGTGAGCTCTTTGCTTGTTTGTTGCTGGGGCTCCTTTTCCTTCTGGGGCTTGGAGACGCGGGATACGTCTTCAGAGTGCACACTGACTTCAGGAGGTGTAGTTTTCAATGGCTTCGCCCTTGAGATTTTTGAGGCAGGAGCCGGCTTTGAAGCTTTTGGTTTCTTTGTCTGCTTTAGCTTCGGCACAGCAGGAGCTTCATCAGACTCAGAGTCAGCTGGAGGGTCATTTACGGCAGTCCCTTGGACTAAGATGTGAGTGATCAGGCCCTCAAGATTGGCAAACGGACCGATGACATGGGTTCCGCGTCGCGTGTGCCATCTGCCCTTGGTGCGGAGGGACCAGGGTTGAAGTCTAACCCAAATTTCTTCTTGTTTAACTTTGCTGACTGTTGGGCAAACTGAAAGTTGCGCTTGAAGAGATTGTCGTCACGACACCAGAGAAGGGACGACGGATGCGCATCATCAGGCTGTGGTCCTCGGACCATGCATGGGTAGAAGCCTTGAGCAATGGCTTCATCTCTGGTTCTGGGTAAGAGATTCTTGAAACGGATGGATTCGACGCTATTGGGCAGAACAGTGGTTCAAATACCGCTTCGTCACTGAAGAGTATGCTGAGAAAAGTGCCATCAGGAGACCATGGGGGGACATCCGTTTCAAGAATCTCTTGCGCTGCCCATAGCTCTCTTATGGATCTATTTTGTACATTTCTGCCAAATCTTCAGGCAGATCCTTGGAAGTTCCCTCACGTCTCTGTCTGCCCCCCTTCCTTGCTGCTGCTTCTGAAGCCATAAACTTTAACTTGAAAGGCTTCAAGACTTTCAAAGGCTTCAAAGGCTTTCCTTTTCTGGACCAACAGGAACTGGCTTCAGGAGAGTTTATGTGATGCTGTAGGAATTCTGCAAATGAATGCAGACTATGAGAACCGAAGGATTCTCCCACGGACATGTACCTATGACAGCATTAAGGTGCGAGGGAAGGGGAAGAGGTCATATGCATTCTCAGAAGGTTTTTAAGATTAATCAGTTTAGAAGACATTGACCTCATCGTGCGAAGACATTCACTCATAGATAAGAAGTTGGTTCCAGATTTGTACGAACCCACAGATCAGTACAAGTGAGGAATCTAACTATTTTATGAAGCACAAGTGAATATACTAGGCATGTTATGAGATGCAGCGAGAGATCTGACTTGTGTGAAGAGAAACTTCTTATGGTAGAAAGTGACAGAACCATGAGATCAAAGGGGCTATAAAAAGAAGTTTTATTTACCACACTGGAACTGCTAGACGGAAGGGAGTTGATGCCGAGCAGTTCAGTCCTCCGTGCCCTAACTTGGCGGCGGAAAACACCTACGGTGACGGCGGAGAGGACGATGTCCGTGGTCGGCGTGAGGACGGTGTTGGAGAGGTTGCGGCAGCGAAGCGCTTCGTCTCCGGCGCCGTCGAGAGCTAGCGGTGGCGCTAGGGTTCTTGCGAGGGTGGAAGAAGGAGATAATGACTGCGGTAAGTGTGAATTTATAGGCTCAGGGGCGGCACTGCTCTATTACACAGGTGCCCCTGGCGGTTCGCATTTGAGGAACGCGTGGCCAGTTAGCGGAAGTTTGGGGTTTGTTCCACGTCCCACGCATGCCTAAATTGTCGGGCGGTCATTCCTGCTTCTCTGGATTTTATGTGGAGGAATGAGCATTAAAAACGGACTTTATGGTTGTCTCTATATCTTCAGCTGACAAGGACTCAGTGAAGACATTCGATAGTTTCAATAGAATGCATATGACTTGGAGAGATAGAATTTGAGATAGAAAGCATAGAGAGATTAGGGTCCGATCACATTCACTTAGTTCAAAAGATTCAACCAAAAAGACATAGCTATAAGTGAATGCTGTAGAGGACAGAACACTAGTATATATATATATCTATACAAGCAACGTAGTGAAGATAATCATAAAGACATGTTCGAAGCCAAACCAAATGTGAAGACAACCAAATGTGAAGATATTGCAAGGTGACGCCATGAGTGAAACACTTCATAATAGAACGTTTGGTGGTGGCGTTACCCACCGTATAGGAAGTATTAGATCCATACACGGCGCACAATTATCGTGGCGCTCCGAAGTCAAATTCCACATTAATGTATTCACACTTAGAATGTATGTCTTCATTGAATGAATATATACTTTACTTTGTGTGTTGCACATCTAAGTCATCAATATGCGTAAGTGTTAGGATGTGTGCCTGATCACAGGACATTTGAGGATTCCAAGATATTTAGCTCACACCGTAACTTGCAAAATCTCTTCTCATCCAAGGGCTTGGTGAAGATATCCGTCAATTGCTCTTCAGTGTTGACGTGTATGATATCAATGTCTTCCTTCACAACATGATCTCTGATAAAGTGATGACGAATTTCGGTGTGCTTTGTCTTCGAGTGCTGAACTGGGTTGTTGGCAATCTTGATGGCGCTTTCGTTGTCGCAGTAAAGTGGCACTTGCTTCAGATGAATGCCATAGTCCTTGAGTGTTTTCTTCATCCACAGAAGCTGAGCGCAGCAAGATCCAGCAGCAATGTATTCAGATTCAGCAGTGAAGAGAGATACACAGTTCTGCTTCTTTGAAGACCAACATACAAGTGATCGTCCCAGAAAATGACATGTGCCTGATGTAGACTTGCGATCAACTTTGTCACCAGCATAATCAGCATCCTAAAATCCAACCAAATCAAACTCTGAGCCCTTTGGATACCATAATCCTAGAGTTCGGGTGTGAGCCAAATATCGAAGAATTCGCTTCACAGCTAAGTGATGCGACTCCTTTGGTGCCGCTTGAAATCGAGCACACATGCAAACACTAAGCATAATATATGGCCTAGATGCACATAAATAAAGCAAAGACCCAATCATGGAGCGGTATACCTTTTGATCGAACTCTTTACCATTGTCATCAGGACCTAGATGGTGTTTGGCTGGCATTGGTGTTGTGAAGCCTTTGCAGTCTTGCATACCGAACTTCTTCAGGCAATCTTTGAGATACGTCTCTTGAGATATGAAGATGCCATTGAGTTGTTGTCGTATTTGAAGACCAAGGAAGAACTTCAGTTCCCCCATCATGGACATCTGATATTGCTCTTGCATCATATATCCAAACTCTTCACTGTACTTCTGATTGGTGCAGCCGAAGATAATGTCATCCACATATATTTGGCACACAAACAGTTCTCCATCATATGTCTTCGTGAAAAGAGTGGGATCCAGGGAACCAGGTATGAAGCCTTTGCTCTTCAGGAAGTATTTGAGTGTGTTATACCAGGCCCTAGGGGCTTGTTTGAGGCCATACAGTGCCTTGTTGAGCTTGTATACCATGTCAGGATGTTTTGGATTTTCAAAGCCAGGTGGCTGTGCAACATACACTTCTTCTTCAATCTTGCCATTGAGAAAGGCACTTTTCACATCCATTTGATATAGAAGTATGTTATGATGATTTGCATAGGCCAGCAGTATGCGTATAGCTTCAAGCCTTGCCACAGGAGCAAATGTTTCATCGAAGTCAAGGCCCTCCACTTGAGTATATCCTTGAGCAACGAGACGAGCTTTGTTTCTGACAACTTGACCATGCTCATCTTGCTTGTTGCGGTATATCCATTTGGTGCCTATTATGTTGTGCTTCCTTGGATCAGGATGCTTAACTAGTTCCCATACATTATTCAGCTCAAACTGTTGAAGCTCTTCTTGCATAGCTTGAATCCATTCAGGTTCCATGAAGGCTTCTTCAACTTTCCTGGATTCTGATATTGATACGAATGCGAAGTGCCCACAGAAATTTGCTAGCTGAGTTGCCCTTGAACGAGTGAGTGGACCAGGTGCATTGATGCTGTCAATTATTCTATCAATCTGCACTTCATTGGCAACACGAGGATGTACAGGGCGAAGACTTTGCTCTTGCTGATCTGCGTTGTTGTTGGGAGGAATGTCTTCAGGCTGAGCATTGTCTTCATGTTGATCAGGTGCTGAGATGATAAGTTCTTCTTCAGGATGAGCTTCAGAAGGTATAATCTCTCCAGTTCCCATAAGCTTGATTGATTCACTAGCTGGAACTTCATCTAGCACATTTGGCAGTTGCTCTCTTTGTGAACCATTTGTCTCATCAAACCGCACATCCACTGTTTCAACCACTTTGTAATGGAAGCGATTGAAGACTCTGTAGGAGTGTGAATCCTTTCCATATCCTAGCATAAAGCCCTCATGTGCTTTTAGTGCAAACTTTGAGGTGTGGTGTGGGTCCTTGATCCAGCACCTTGCGCCAAATACTCTGAAGTAACTTACATTTGGCTTCTTGCCAGTTAGGAGTTCATAAGATGTCTTGTTCAAAAGCTTGTGAAGATAAACACGATTGATTGTATGGCATGCAGTGTCAATGGCTTCTGTCCAGAATTTTCTTGGAGTCTTGTATTCATCTAGCATTGTTCTGGCCATCTCAATGAGTGTTCTGTTCTTGCGTTCGACGACGCCATTCTGCTGTGGCGTGTACGGAGCTGAGAATTCATGTGTGATGCCCAAGGTATCAAGATATGTATCAAGGCCAGTGTTCTTGAATTCAGTGCCATTGTCACTTCTGATGTGCTTTATCTTGGCGCCAAAATTGTTCATAGCTCGATTGGCGAAGTGTCTAAAGACATCCTGCACTTCAGTCTTGTAAAGGATTATGTGCACCCAAGTATATCTAGAGTAATCATCAACAATCACGAAGCCATGAAGGCAAGCAGTAGTAGTAAAAGTTGAGTAGTGAGTGGGACCGAAAAGATCCATGTGGAGCAGTTCGAAGGGTTGAGTAGTAGTCATGATTGTCTTCGAAGGATGTTTTGCCCTTGTCATCTTCCCTGCTTCACAGGCACCGCATAAGTGATCTTTCTTGAACTTGACGCCCTCGATGCCTATGACATGCTTCTTCTTCGCAAGGGTGTGGAGGTTCCTCATGCCAGCATGCCCAAGCCTCCGATGCCAAAGCCAGCATTCTGAAGCTTTTGCAAGAAGACATACTGCAAGTTGTGGCCCTGCTGAGAAATCTACCACGTAAAAATCACCTTTCCGATACCCTTCAAACACTAGAGACTTGTCAGATTCCATTAGTACCAGGCAACGATATTTTCCAAACATTACGATCATGTTCAAATCGCAAAGCATTGAGACAGACATTAAGTTGAAGCCAAGGGATTCAACAAGCATGACTTTATCCATGTGTTGATCCTTTGAGATTGCAACTCTACCTAGACCCAATACCTTACTTTTACCAGTGTCAGCAAATGTGATGTGGCTCTTGTCGGATGGACGTAAGGTTGAGTCCATAAGAAGGCTTCTTTTGCCAGTCATGTGATTTGTACACCCACTGTCAATAATCCACTCTGAAGACTTTGAAGTTGCTGGTGTCGTACCCTACAGTGCAGTTAGGGGGATAGGCTTCACGAAGAGAATTGTGAAGCAAAAACATTTGACGAACCAGTGGGTTATGAAAACTTAGATCCAGATTAGGACTAATAGGGAGAGTAGCATGTGATTCAGGAACGAAGTACATAATGATGCCATTCGGACATTTTATCTTGCGCCCTACAAGTTTTTTAAGGTCCCCAGCAATAGCATCAGAAGATTTTGTTTTTCTGCTGGAGACCTTTCCCTGCAAAAGAGAGTTAAGCTTTCTTAACCACCCACATCTTCAAGGGTGGCTTAGAAGCAATAAGTCTAAGTGCAGCATCTGAGAATTTTGGCTTTGAAGCCTTAGCAAACAGTCTTGCAGGTGGACAATAATACTCATAGGAATAAGCAGAATAATTTTTGGTCATATGAACATGACGGTTCGATGAACCGCTCTCACATTCATATGCCTGAGTATGGTTTCCCTGCAAAACATTTGCGTTAGTGTGACTCAGGTGAGTCCTCTATTTGTATGAAGCCTTTGGATCGTATGAAGCCTTTGGTCTGAGGTTTGTCTTCTTCAAGTGAGGTGTCATGAAGACATTCACAGGAAGATTTTCCAGAAACTTTTTCGGAACCCAGATCTTCTTCATAGGCGGTCCATTCCTGCAGTTAGTACCAATGTACCTGGCAAACACTTCACCATTCTGATTCTTAAACAGTTTATAGTTTGCATCAAAAGATTCATCAATGATAATGGGGTTAGCACAAGTGAAGCCAGATAAATTGGATGGATCTGCTGAAAGTTCCTTTGCAGCAACCCATGTGGTTTTGGGGTACTGCTCAGGTTTCCAGTAAGAGCCATCTGCATTTATTTTCCTTACGAACCCAACACCCTCTTTCCTAGGGTTTCGGTTCAGAATCTACTTCTTGAGGACATCACATAATGTCTGATGTCCTTTAAGACTTTTATACATCCCTGTTTCAAGCAATGTCTTCAACCTAGCATTCTCATCAGCAATAGCAGTGGTATCCTCAGCAGAGGGGTTAGTTACCACATCAACAGTTGAAGATATTGCAACAACAGTAGCAGTGGAACATTCAGCAACAGAAGTAGCATTATCACGCTCAATGCATTTAAGACATGGTGGTTCAAATCCTTCCTGAGCGGGACTGATCTGTTCGGCGCGAAGTGACTCGTTTTCCTTTTGAAGATCTTCATGAGCCGCTCTCAATTTCTCAAGTTCTTGCTTCCTTTGAAGATAATCATAGGAAAGATTTTCATGAGTTGTTGAGAGAGTATCAAGACGATCCTCAAGTTCCTGATACTTAACGTGAAGATTTTTTATGTCTTCAATTAAGGATTCAGATCGAGTCATTTCAGCACCCAACAGATCATCGCTTCTGTCTAATAGTTTTTGAATATGTTCCATAGCTTTCTGTTGTTCAGTTGCAATTTTAGCAAGTGTTTTGTAGCTGGGTTTTGAATCACAGTCAGAGTCATCGTCACTAGATGTTTGATAGCGAGTAGTGCGTGTGTTTACCTTGGCACCGCGTGCCATGAAGCAGTAGGTTGGAGAGGAGTCGTTCTTGTCATTTGCATCGGTATCGGTGATGAAGTCATTGCCTTCAGTGTTGAAGATGGACTTGGCGACGTATGCTATAGCCAGACTCGCAATACCAGAATCAGACTCCTCCTCAGACTCCACCTCCGCCTCCTCAGAAGCGGACTCATCCTCTGAATCCATTTCCTTGCCAACAAACGCATGTGCTTTGCCAGATGAGCTCTTCTTGTGTGTTGAAGACTTTGAGGAAGACTTGGAAGAAGACTTTGGGTATTTCTTCTTCTTCTTGTCGTCAGAGTCATATTCCTTGCTCTTCTTCTTCCTTCTGTTCTCATTGTCCCACTGTGGACACTCAGAGATGAAGTGTCCAGTTTTCTTGCACTTGTGACATGTTTTCTTCTTGTAGTCATGAGCAGAAGCTTCATCATTCCTTGAGCTTGATCGTGAAGATTTTCTGAAGCCTTTCTTCTTGGTGAATTTTTGGAACTTCTTCACTAGCATTGCAAGTTCCCTTCCAATGTCTTCAGGATCATCAGAACTGCTGTCAGATTCTTCTTCAGATGAGGAAACAGCTTTTGCCTTCAAGGCACGAGTTTGCCCATAGTTTGGACCGTAGATATCTCTTTTCTCAGAAAGCTGAAACTCATGTGTGTTGAGCCTCTCAAGTATGTTAGATGGATCGAGTGTCTTGAAATCAGGACGTTCTTGAATCATCAGGGCTAGGATGTCAAACGAACTATCAAGTGATCTCAGCAGCGTCTTGACGATTTCATGTTTGGTGATCTCAGTGGCGCCGAGGGCTTGAAGCTCATTTGTGATGTCAGTGAGCCGATCAAACGTGTGCTGGACATTCTCATTGTCATTTCGCTTGAAGCGGTTGAAGAGGTTGCGAAGGACACTGATTCTTTGATCTCTCTGGGTTGAGACGCCTTCATTGACCTTGGAGAGCCAGTCCCAGACCAGCTTGGATGTCTTCAAGGCACTTACATGGCCATACTGTCCTTTTGTCAGATGGCCACAGATGATATTTTTGGCGGTAGAGTCCAGTTGAGTGAACTTCTTGACATCAGCAGCAGTGACACCTTCTCCAGCCTTGGGAACGCCGTTCTCGATGACATACCATAGGTCGATGTCAATGGCTTCAAGATGCATGCGCATCTTATTCTTCCAGTAGGGATATTCAGTTCCATCGAAGACGGGGCACGCAGCGGAGACTTTGATTATCCCTGCAGTCGACATAGCTAAAACTCCAGGTGGTTAAACCAAATCACACAGAACAAGGGAGCACCTTGCTCTGATACCAATTGAAAGTGCGTTATATCGACTAGAGGGGGGGGGTGAATAGGTGATTTTTATGAAAGTCTTCAAAACGTGAGAGTTATGAAGACAAACAGCGAAGATTATGCCTTTTACTATGCAGCGGAAGTTAGATTACACTAGGCCAGCCATGGTCATGTATTCAATAGAGTAAAAGCACAATGACAAACAACTGCAGTGTAATAAGGATCAGGTAGGAAGAAGTTATGAAGCCAAACAGATCATACATTCATGTTGTGACGACAAAAGATAAAGCAAGCATGCAATGGCTTCACAATGTGTAACAGTAAGAAAAGGAAGTGAAGATGAAACCAGTGACTCGTTGAAGATAATGATATGATGGACCAGTTCCAGTTGTTGTGACAACTGTACGTCTGGTTGGAGCGGCTAGGTATTTAAACCTTAGGACACACAGTCCCGGACACCCAGTCCTGAACACACAGTCCAGGACACCAAGTCCTCACCGTATTCTCCTTGAGCTAAGGTCACTTAGTCCTCGCCCAATCACTCTGGTAAGTCTTCAAGGTAGACTCCCAAAACCTTCACAAACTTCGTTCACTGGCAATCCACAATGTCTCTTGGATGCTCTGAACGCGACGCCTAACCGTCTGGAGGATTCACAATCCTCAAGTGTAATAAGTCTTCGGATCACACAGACAAGAAGACTCAAGTGATGCCCAATTTTCCCTGGCTCTGGGTGGTTAGGGGTTTTCTACTCACTAGGAATTTTCTCTCAAAGGCTTCGAGGTGGGTTGCTCTCAAACGACAAAAGCCGTGCACTGAAATCTGAGCAGCCAACCGTTTATGGTTGTGGGGGTGGGCTATTTATAGCCACTTGGCAACCCGACCTGATTTGTCCGAAATGACCCTGGGTCACTAAGGAACTGACACGTGTCTCAATGGTTAGATTTTAAACTCTCATGGCAACTTTGCTTGGGCTACAAGCAAAGCTGACTTGTCCGGCTCTGGACAAGATTCGCTCTCATTGTCTTCGCTCGAAGACATAGGTTTTTGATTTAGGCATCACTTCAGTCATTCTGACTGGTTCTCCTGGACCCCACTTAACAGTACGGTGGTTCCTATGACTCAACACAAAAGAAAAAGAACTACGAAAGATCTAAGTCTTCGAGCTCCATAGGCTTCATAACGTGTCTTCTTTTGTCATAGTCTTCAATGTGAATGTCTTCATATACCACCTTTGTCTTCAATGTCTTCATACATTTTTAGGGGTCATCTCTGGTAGTAAAACCGAATCAATGAGGGACTTCTACCTGTGTTTTCCTGCAATTCTCACAAACACATTAGTCCCTCAACTAGGTTTGTCGTCAATACTCCAAAACCAACTAGGGGTGGCACTAGATGCACTTACAGTTCCAGGCCCTCCTCGCTGCTACATTTTCTCCCTCTCTCTCTCAAACACCACCCAGTCCGACCCATTCTTCCTCCCGTGCCCTCCATCCACCACCATGGCCGGGGCCTTGCCATCGGCCTCCGCCTAAATTCGCACCCACCGCTCCTCCTCCTTCCATCTAGACCGCACCAGAGCACTGCCACCATCACCGCGGGCCCCTACCGCGCTTCTCCCTCTACTCGCAGTGGTCGTGCCGTCGAGTTCCATCACCACCGCCGGCCTTGCCCGCCGCGGTCGATGATGCGCTCGGGTCTGGCCACCCCTGCGATTGTGGTGCACCTCGGAGGATGCGGCACACTCTCCTAATCACACTGGTACGCCGGGCGTCGCCGGAGTTGGCCGGTACCGCTGGGGAGAACACCGGCGCCCACTCGGCCTCGCCTCCCCTGCCTTTGCTATGTTCGGGCGGGTGGTAGGAGACGGCCTGAGCACCAGGCCCCGCTAGTCAGTGACTCGGTGGGTCGGCCCCGCCCATTTAAGTGGAGACGGGCCAGGTGAAACCCGTTTCCCCCATAGAGAAGGCGGAATCCCACTGATACGCCTTCAACGTAGCCCAACCACCCGCGCGCGGCCGAGCAACTGGGCCGGCCCACTGCTAACTCCTGCCTAGCGCACAAGATAATGGTAAAACCCATTTCCTTTCCTTTTTCTTTTCCAGTGAGTTTCAAAAATCCATAAACAATTCAAATGAACTCAAAATTTGATGATTCAAATTTCTAGTAGTTCCTAAATTCATGGTCTATCAGATGGTGCAATTTGCACATTTGTCCAAAAATATTTCTTTCACAAATAATTAACAAGTCCCATATTTCCATTTCTGTCATAAACTTTAGAAAATCATAGAGGGCTCAAATTTGATCCAAATGCCATGATTCAAATTCCTAGATGCTTCTAAGTTCATAACTTAGTTTATGAACATTTTTCTCAATACTTTCTGAGCCACACAAAATAATGAACCATTTCTTCATATTTGTCAACTTTGCAAATTCATAGGACGATCATTTGAACTCTAAATCCAGTCAAACCAACTCCTAGATGCTTCTAAAATCATTCTTTGTTAAATGGGTGCCTTTGCTCATTTTTCAAGATAATGATTCTGTACACTTTTTGCAAATCCACAAATCCCTTGATTCCATCATATTGAAATGTTCAGAAATATCCACTGATCCAATCCCAATGAAACCACTCTGGTTATTTTTCATATAACCAGAGATGTCCTAGAAAAGTCAAATTTATATTTTTAGAGCACTTTTATTTTCTGCCTTGTTGTGTTGCTTACTATGATTGTTTCTGACATTAGTTGACGAAGTAGACGAAATACTCGGAGATGAACCAGAAGACTTGAAGACTCTGAAGAACCAGGCAAGCAGCCCTTTGACCATGTTGAACCCTTTTATATCATGAGAACATTTTCACTGTTTCATCAAGTGCATGATGGTTCTTGAATGGCAACCTTGCTGGGCTTGCCTTTGTTGCATACCCATTGATACTTGCATTGTTCATGACTCTATCCTTGTTTAGAGTTGTGCTAATGGATTATAGAAATATGCTATAGTAGTTGGCTATGCAAAAAGGTATCAGGGTTATGCATGGAAAGAAACAAGTGTGGATGACATACTTGCATATAGCCTAGTGGGAGATACTAATGCCCCTGGGAGATGATGATGAATTAGGCCACTACTTGGTGGAGAGGTAGTGTACCGAGGCTTGATGAAAGTGTTGTTTACAGAAACGGATTAGATTTAAGATTTGTCGACTGTCCCAACCTTACATGCGCAACCACTCTACCCTTATGTGGGAAAGGGCATTCTTGATTACCTAGGCCGATACTAGCTTGGAGCCCGCATTATTAGTGATGGGAGAGTTGTTGTTGCGCTCTCTCGGGTTGGGGTCATGCTAGGTAGGGTGGCCATGACTGTTTTCACAGGGCACCGTACACACCGTTGGTACCCCGTGCTTGTGGTATGTGATGAATATGGGAGCGAGGCTCCACAATTTTAAGATGAGAAATGTTGGGCACGAGGGTTACTACCAATCGAGTGGACTCTATGTTAGTGCTTACCCCGGGTACTTGAGGTACAGCGGGTCGTGGATGACACGGAAGTTCCCCGTATCTTGTGGGTAAAGTGTGCAACCTCTGCAGAGTGTAAAACTATTCGAATAGCCGTGTCCACGGTCAAGGACAGTTGGGTGTTGCTGCTTACACTGTGTCCATAAGTTTCTAGAAAACAACACGGTTTGGTAAATCTGTTGATGTGATTTGTGAGAAAGTCACGGTGAGCTTGAGCATGAGTTGTTCATAACTCTTTCTCGATGTTGATGTCTGTAACCTCCTGATACTTGTAGCAGACACATTCATGTCCTGGATAAATGATGATCATACTTGCATGAGAAAAACTAGCTTTCTGCAAAAATGCCAAATTTGCAGTAGAGCCTTGCATAATTATTATGTTATCACCCCTGGGTTGCTTGCGAGTACATGCAAAGTACTCATTGGCTTGACACTGGTTATTTTATTGGCCAGGCAGGAAAGAACAGGATATGATGAAGAATACTTCGGTGACGAACATGCGAGCTAGGACGCTTCCAAGTCAGAATGCTTTTAGGGTTAAGGCAGATGGGATGGGTCCAAGTTATCGACAAAGATTTCCGCTGCGAAGTTATACTCAAGACTCGACCATAACGGTCATAATTTATGTAAGGCGGTATGTATGAATGTAAGACTCTTGTTATTCAGCTTCTGTGTGTTAACTGATCATTGATCTCTGGGATCACTGTACACGTGCATTCGGTGATCACGACTTACGAGTCAGGGTCCCCACAGAGCTGGTATCAGAGCCATCCTAACTATAGAAAGCCTTAGTTAGAATGATCGTTAGTTAGGTTAAAACTATTTTCAAAACTATTACTAATTTTCAAAAACTATCTACACTTCTCTTCCCCTCTGAGTTTTTCAAAAACTAAGATATATTTTCCTTATTGATCTCTTCCCCTTCAAAACATTAGCAAATGGTCACTAGTACCTTTAAGCCCCTGACCATTGGATTCCCTGTAATCCTCGTGGGTAATCGAGAAGAAGACATCTTGGCAGACATTCACCCACACCTTCTAAACACAAGCTTGGCGACACCATGACAAGATGGAAAATGCCTTCTGAATGATTGAGGAAACCAAGACTCGGAAGATGGTGAGACCTTTGAATTTGCCCCAAGATGATGCAACCTGACCCTATGACGATCAGGGTGTAAGATATGCAGGATCATGATATACATCGCTAATAGAGCAATCATGGCCTTACCGTTGTCGTATCGGCAACCACCGGTGGATGAGAACCTCGCCATTCGGTCCGCCTCACTATAGTGAGTAGGAAAATGGTTCTCCTCATCACCCGCTCTTGGTGTCAATGTTGTCATCAACGTAACCAACATGTTGGACCTCTACTATGCCGTGTTAATGTCCTTGCATAAAGGATTACCTACTTGGTACCGTCGACGCCTTAGAAGACAAAAAGGGATCATCATGATTAAGAAGACAACAGAAGACCGAGTCAATGCCTGCTACAAGGAGCCACCTTCACCCCATCACTTCAACATGTGAGAAGTTGTTGAAGAATCTTCAGGCTCAACCCGGATTGTTTCATCGAACAACTACAAGAGACGTAGCAACACCTGAGGAAAACCTAGAAGACTGCACGAGGGACGGAGCAAAGCACGACTACTGAATCCGAGAACCCCTAGGGTAGGATGAGTCGTGTAACCCCCATGCGCAGTCGAGTCCGTATGATGGTTCGAATAGAACCATGATTGTGTGTTGCTTGTTTTTATTTGTTTGTGTTTTGATATAGGTCGCAGTTTTGCGCTAGGCAACAAGTACACGACTATATCACCTTCCTTACCTTGTTTCTTTGCTTTAGCCCATTTTGCACCTGTTTGTTTGCACTTGCACTATAGATCCCCCTTTTGGCATTCCCCTCCTCTATGCTATTTTCCCTCTCATCTCTCTCCTCAACAGAAGACCGGCAAGACAAGATACACCAAGGATTCTACCTCGGCAACCAACTAGCAATGAAGACTTTTTGCTACTGCCTCCTCGACCAGGTGTAACCCTGTAGAGTTATGTTTAACCCTCCAGACTAGAAACCCATCCCTAGACCCTTCGAGACTTCACCAGATACCCTAGCTCGAATTCTTAACCGTGTGCTTAACCTACGAATTGCAAGGGAACTAGTGAAGCCTCAGTAACCCTTGCTTCCCACCGGGTTCATTATGGAACTAGTGGACATAGTGAACAAGCACATTATCATCCTAATATAGAACCAGAACTGACGATGCCATAGGGAAGACCAGTTTGAGGATATAGGAATAGAGTACAAATGACTTTATGTGTTTATATCAATGACTATGAGGAATTATCTCAGACTCTTTGGTGGATTATAAGGCTTTCATGTTGGTAGATGAACTTGGAGGGATCATGATTATAGATTACCATAGCTTTCATAACCCCTGAGTAAATTGGGTTTAGTAGGACAATTATTGGCCGCAAGCTGAAATTCTTGGAAGCATAAGGATTAGACTTAGCCAAGGGACATTGATAGGAGATAGATGACATTACGATAATAACTTGAGGGAAACATGTAGGAATTATCGTTGAACACGATATCTGGATTTAAATAGGTGATCCTAGTGGAGTATAGAGGCTGAAGTGAGTCTACATGGTTCAGAGAAAATTGGATTTAGACTGATGATCTCAATCATGATACCATGTTTCTTGGAGGACAATAAACTAGGAGAATGGATTAATTGTCGATGTTGATTTACGGATCTATATAAGCTTGACCTTGGAGTTTACTTGACCATGATAATGATAATTGGTGGACTAACTACAGTAAGGTAGCCCTTTCAAGTATTTGGGGATTATAGGTACTTTAGGAGATCATGTGGAACACCATAGACATTGGATTTATAGAATTAATGGATTATGTAGTGATTAATGGAAGTTAACGGGTTGTTAGGGTTGATTTATAGGAAGGAAACAAGGTTTTGGAGTGGCTTATGACGTGTTTCCTTAGGATAGAGATGCTTTATACACTAAAAAAATACACTTCCGTGATGATACGTGTTTGTCACAGTAGGTCGCTTTTTTTGTCATGCATGTACATCCATGACAAATTTATGACAGAATCAAGATAGTCATACCTGTGCTGTCGTAGAAGTGTTCCATGATATTACCAAAATTATCATCATGGAAGTGTCCACTTCCATGACGATAAATCGCGCGTCATAGAAGTGCTTTCATCAAGGGTGACCGACACGTGGCATCCACCGTAACGGAACACCGTTAAGCTATCAGGTCGGGTTTTGGATCCGATAACCCGTTAACAGCCCCGACCAATGGGGATTTTCCACGTGTAAAATCATTATTGGCAAGAGGAAACACGTGTTGGCTCATCGTCGGGACAAATGTCATCCACTCACTGGACAGAAGGCGCCTATGATACGTCAACACGTGGCACGGCCCAACAAGTTTAAATGGGTTGGCCCAACTAGAGGCCCACAAGATTTTGCGGACCATAATGGGCCGGCCTAGCTAAAGGCCCACGAGATTTTGCTGACCATAATGGGCTGGCCCAGCTAAAGGCCCACAAGATTTTGCGGGCCATAATGGGCCAGCCCAGGTAAAGGCCCACAAGATTTTTTGTGCCATAATGGGCCGGCCCAGGTAAAGGCCCACAAGATTCTTGTGGGTCATAATGGGCCGGCCCAGCTAAAGGCCCACGAGATTTTGCCGACATTAATGGGCCAGCCCAGCTGTATGCCCATAAGATTTTGAGGACCTAGTAGGCCGGCCCATTAACTGGCTGCCATGTTTTGGGCCAAATGTCGGCCCATATTTGATCCGGTCCATTAATGGCCTGCCACGCTTCGGTCCTAATAGTGGCCCATATGAGATCCGGCCCGTTAAAATCCTACCACGTTCTGGGCCAAATTACGGCCCAGATCAGGTCCGGCCCTTTAAGAGGCTTTGGGCTCAATTATGGCCCATATCAGATTCGGCCCGTCAACTGGACACTATGCTTTTGGGCCCACTCGCTAAAGGCCCACTTAATAATTCGGCCTGATATTAGTTTTGGCCTGTTAAGGGCCCGTTTAACATTTCGGCCTGTTAAAAAAACGTCATACAGTTGGGCCTAACTACGGCCCGGTTTGCATCCGGCCTGCTCGCAACCGATATCTGATTGGGCCAAACAAGGACCCAGACAATTTTGGCCTGTTAAAAGCCCGTGATTCTATTTGCACAATCATGGGACGGGGTTCATTTCGGGCTGCTGCATAACTAGTAGGAATTAAGAACAAACCTACTCTATACAATAAAGAAATTACGGCATAGTAACTAAGAATAAACCTACACTACACAATAAAGGATTTAAGGTATATTACATCCACTGGGCATCAAAGTTCGTCACCAGTGATCATAAAGCGCAACGAAGAAGCAGATTACAAAAACTGGGCACCATTGCAGCGTAACAAAATAATACTGAAACGATACCACTTCCAAGATAGTTCAAGAAAGGTTAGCCTTGCGGGGGAACTGCTGCGCAAGCTGCTGAGCAAGGCTGTGAGACCGGCCTAGCATGTCGGTCATAGCTTCCAGGTGTAGCTGTTTAGCGATGAGGTTCTCATTGGTGTTCTGCGCAATCTTTCTTAGAGATAGGACTTCAAGTCAAAGTTGAGTTGCAGAATGCCTTTCTGCTAGAACTTGGGACTGACGAAGTCGAACTGATTCAGACAACGAATTCTGTGAGCTTGTCTGACTGTTAGTCTCAAGTAACTTGAACACTGCATCAAGGCGAGACTTTGGGGTTGTCTCGCTATCTTCAAGATGTTTTGCCTTCTTTGCTGCAATATATGTTGGGTTTGTCTCATAGCCTTTAGCAGACTTGTGCATGCCATCAGGCATATCACCCTGAAACAAAGCAGAGAGATGACAGGTTTTGCACGTGTATAAACAAAGATGATAGCTGTTCTGTCAATTCTATCCAATTTCAAATTAGAAAATAAAGAGTATGTTCAAAATATCAATAGCATTATTTGGCATTATTCATAATGCGGGGAGCTTCACCACACTACTGGATTACCATGTCAACATAACAAGCATAGATGAAGGGCAAAGAAAATCATTGTATCTATTTTGGATAATGTGCATGGCATGTTGTTCATATCATCAGCCACATCAGTAAGATAAAACAGGAGATGACAAGGTGCAAACGTGGGCTGCTTCACCACACACTGGATTATAGATCCACAAAAACAAGCATACATATAGGGAGTATTAAGTAATGTGCATGGTATGAATAAGGAATTTGGTTTTACAAGTAAAACTTAGAACTTACGGTTCTTACGAACATGCATTTTGGTAGAAACAGCAAACTAAACAGCAGTAAACGATAGGGAGTATGAGCAAATTAAACAGCAGTTGAGGATAAAGGCTTTAGAAGGACTGACTTACATTAACAGTTAACACCGGCTTTATAATGCCCTTCTCCATGGCAAGGGAAGGATAACTCAAGAATTTCAGCACAGAATCTTCTTCATAAGCATTGCCTGTACTCTACATTTTGTAGAGAGTAATTATAGATATGATAATACTAGAAGGGATAGAGGATAATGAAGATAAGATGCAGATTGATGCTACATAATAAACTACCAATCCCTGGAAGTACAAGTGTTACAGGACAGAATGTACTGATAAGAGCAATGGGCTACACTTTTGCACAGGCATTGTCTGTGTATTCTACTTGTTGGTAAGATTAAATATAGACCTAATCTTTTTTTAGTAAATGGTGGGCGAGGGAGATAAGATGCAAAATGCTACAAAATGAACCAATCCCTCTTCCCATAATACAAGAGTGTTCTGAACACTGGTGTACTAGACAAAACGTTCTTATATTATGGGATGGAGGGAGTAGCTGTTAATGTAAGTATAGTGATAGACCACGTTCAGTCCTTACAAGAGGACTGCAGAGCTAAACCTCTTCAAAAGCATTGGGTTGATTATAAATTTATGTAAGAGTCCATACGGATCTTATAATGTCCACCAAATGGACGATTACGAGGCTAACATGTGAAGTGATGCTACATAATCAAACAGCTATGAAAGTAAGTATGGTCATAGAGGGCAAGAGGTACTCACAAGAGCAATGCAGTGTGCAGTATAGTTGCGAGATTCTGTGGTCCCTTGAGAACGGATGTTCTTCTGCTAACAGTTTTCATACAAGTGAGACATTAAGGCAAATGCAGAAATGTAGTTCAAATTGTGATGTGATATCATAGACAGTACCTTACGCTGCAGCCGAGACCAATGTGTAACAAGATTATTCCAGTCACCGTTGGATAAATGTAGCACCAGAGACTTTACAGAAATTTTGTTCAGAGGCTTGCCATCGAAGTGCGCTTGCCTCAGGTAGGAATGATACTTCATCAACGAGTGCTTGAAAAGCGCAACCAACCCTTGCTCGTCATCACAATCTAGTTTGCGCCTCGCCTATTTAAAAGAATGAAATCTTGTTTCTTCTGTCAGCAGAAACATATGCAGTAATGACCATGAATAACATTAGTACATTACTTACGCATAAGTTGCGGAGGAAGACTGGAGATTGTTCTGTGTCTGCGGTATAATCTTTCCATGAAGGAAAGATGCGCACAAAGTTCCTGACAACAACATAAGCTCCATCTTCTAAACTAAGAAGAAATGGAACATGGGTCCTATTTGCTGCAATCTGGGCTCTCTCTGGTTCGAAAAGGGATTTGGCAACTGGACTTGGTGTACTCATTGCTGGAATGGGGGTTTTGCGTCGTATAGCTGGTGCTATGTCAACTGGCATAATCATACTGTTTGCTGCAGTTGGGGTCTACTGAGTTGGGGCATCAGAAATGACCAGTGTAGTAGGGCTAGAGTCTGCTAGAGTTGGGGTATTTTGTGGGTCAGGTGATATTGCAACTACACCTAATGGGCTATTTGATTTATCAGGTGCCACTACCTTTTCCAAATACTTTGCTTGTGTTCCTCCATGATCAGCAATCGCCCTCTTCCTTTTGAACGTCTGATACACAAGAATAACATTTGAATGGATAAATATGGTATGATGATAGATGGAATATGTACTGAAAATGGATAGGCAGGGCGTATTCACATACACGATGTGTAAACTAAGCTAATGGCAGTTCAACAAAGTAGAAGCAATGCAAAGCATCAGTTGCAAGATATGTGCGAGCAATGTAACCTTGGAAAGTTAGAGCAAGTACCTTGATGGGTGAATAAGATAGGGCATCTTCCTCTGGCTCCTCCACTAGGGAGCTACATTGACTTAGGTGTCCCTCTAGCTCAGAATCACTGTTAGGATCATATTCTAAGCATGAATCTGTAGGTGGAGAGTGCTTGCATTGCATTGCATCCAGACTTGATTTCAGTCCCTTAATGCCATGTTTGACAGCCATAGCATTGTTCTGCTTTATTCTTTTCATGCGCGCAAGCTCATAATCGTATGATGCTATTCAGAATCTGTGATTCATGAAAACATAAAAAGTAGTCAGATTATCTATGGAATGCATTGCGGTTTCAACTCGGAGAGTGTCTCCCTATAAACCCCTGCATATGCAAAGTTCACCTCCCCAACCGTGCTGACCAGACCACACAGAGAGATACACACCCGAGCGGCGAACATGCATTTTCAAAACTAATTTAGGAACATTTAGCTGACCAATTAAACAACTCTGTTTTAATAATATCAGATTCGTATTTGAACAACTAAGCTTGTTTAGCTTGATGGGTGGAGCAGTGTTATTATGACACGAAGCATGTATTCTGATCGTATAGTGATCATAAAAGGGGGAAACTCTAAGCATATTTTTTTAGCAAAAGAGGGTTTCCCCTCTGATTTCTATTAAATAAACTACCACGGAACCAACATGATCAATTAAACCCTAAGCATGATCAATTAAACTGTCTTATGGCTGTGCCATGGCAGATTTGAAGCTGCAAACCAGAGAAATGATATTTAGCATCCATTGTTTGCTTTGAACTAAGAACTAAATTCTAATAGATGAAAAGAAAGTAGCGTAACCAAGTTAAGATCTATTTTCTGGTTGAGATCAAAAAGTTGAGGAGATATGAAGTACCACCTCTCTTGCGGCGCCGTGTAGGCATCGGGGGTGCGATGGCTGTCGGTGGCGTTGAAGCAGATCTGCGACGGTAGACGGGTGCATCGGGGGATAAGTCCCGTTGCAGTGGAAGAGAAGGTCGTGTGAGCGGCCCCGGCAAAGAGGACGACAACGCCGATGAAGCGAGAGGACGCGATGCAAGGTTATTGGTCCGTCGCCGTGGATGAGAAACGTCCATCTCTAGCAGTGGACGTCGCGGTCTTGGTAGGCGCTCCGGCATGGTGGAGTACGGTGGCGATGTATGTGGTGGAGGATGGCGGCAATGGATGGGGTGGCGGATGGAGGCTGGTGTGGGAATGGGGTGTTCTAGCACGGATGGTGTATGAATGGGAAAATGGAGGGAGAGGTACGGGGAACCATGTTTTTGGGACGCACCTGTCTGAAATATGGGAAAGTTACGAACTTATCCCCCATTTCAAATTTGGACGTCTCATCGGTTGGGGATAGGACGGTAATCTCTCATCTCCCAAATATTTGCCGGTAACTATTTCGGGCGAGGATAGGGTGTTTTGCCGCCCACGGTTGGCGCCCACGATGTATGAACGGGGCTGACAAGTAGGGCGGTTGTGTCACGTCTGATGGAAGTTACACATCTGCCCCTATTTAAAATATTATCCTACATCTATTTCGGACGAGGAGAGGGTGTTTTGCCACCCACCGTGTATGAAGGGGGAATGGAGGGAGAAACAGAGGTCTTTCGGACGAGCTTGAATCAAATGAGTTTTGCCGCCCATGTTTGACGCCCACCGTCGGAATGGGCTCAGAGGTGGTCGTGTCACGTCTAATTGAAGTTACTAACCTACCCCTATTTAGATTAGTGGAAATCGGGCCGATGGATTGTCCGTGTAATGGGTAGACAGTAATTTCCATCTCCCAACCACTTGGCTTCGGGCAGCCGATGTGGGAGTGGACATTTTGCTATTTCTTTCGAATTTTGGGACAATAAGCATCCACGTTTACCCTGGCAACTAAATTCGACTCCATTTTGTATTCCTATATGAATCTTTATAAATCATTCTATGTGTTTTTATATATCTTCAAAAGGACGACAAAGATGTATTCCACTATCATATATGAATATGGTTTACAAATGCCGATACTCAAAAATTCAGAAACTAGAATCCAGTTTAAGGTGAATTCGAATATTTGGAACACTTCATGTCCAACTCAAATGTCACACGCAGCATAATGTGTACTCCCATTTAGATATGTACACAAGCGATGTATCAAGATTCAAATACCGAGTCAATCAACCAAGAATGTACAGAACTAATAGACATATAAACACTTATAGAGTATATGGATCAATAATATCAACTAACATACGTAAGCCAGGCCGCTGTACGTTTTTTGGCTACAACAACATCCTTTTTTTAGCCAGCATCTTGGCTCTTTCTGATGCGTGCCACTTATGGTCCATCTATACTACTATTGCTGAATGCACATTCAGCCCGATTGGCATATTTGTAGGTCTGGCACAGCAATCCAAATGAAATGTCTCCGAGTCTTATCAATTAATACAGACTTGTGCTCAAATAAAATTACAAAAAAAAACAATTATTACATGATCTCTAAAACAAATGGTTTGATTGATTACATGAACAGACAATACAAAGGTTATTCAACTATGGAAAGAACATTTCACCTATGATTTACCAAGTAGGAATTTAATTTCCTTTTTGCCTTCAAGACCTTAACAATCTGGTCAGTCTCAGCTTGCTTCATTTTGAAATCCACCAAATATTTAATGGTTGTCTTGAGTACTGCTTGTGATTGTGCTGTTTGCTTCCTCAACATGTCAACTTCATCTCTAAGTGCAGAAGCAGAATCTCTTTCTACCACTAGTTTAGCCTCTAGAGCATCAGCAGTTGGCAATTCATAATGCACGATTGGGCCGGTGCCACTGCTGTGGGATGATGCAACGTCCATGGGGACCTCGCTCTTTGATCTTGGGCTAACCTGTTTTTCCATTAAAGTTCCGATTGGATTCAGAAAAGTTGAAGTTAGCAAAACATCTCAACTGGGAGTTATAACAGCAAACCAGTTAAACAAACAAGGAATTAAAGAGTTTCAATTGGATGCTGAAAAGTAGTTATTAACATCATTGTAACCCGCTGTTGCAAAAGCAAAGCAGTTAAACAAACAAGTAGATATTTCTTAACAGTAAGTATCAAACACATAGATAGGCGCAGTCTACAATATGATTAACAGGCTGTGCCATTATGTAATCAGTAGCAAACTAAATTAAGCCAAGCAAAGTAATTGAACAATTTTGCAATAAGTGGCTAACTAAAGTTCCGAGAAGCAGGTAACTGAACTTGCGCTAGTTCTTTGTACACGCACACTACAACTTCTTTTTCGCTTACAAGGTTGTACGAAGGAGTCCATGGCATCAATTGCTTGGATACGCAGTCCCAATACTTCTTTCTTCCCACACTGCATGGGTAAGTCGAATGGTTAATCTGGTAAGATGGTGCATCCTTGATATGTTATATGAGGACGTGTAGTCAGACTAGTTGTAGCCAAACACATCACACTGGCTTTTACTGTATATTTCATGTGATTACTTTGGGCATATCGAGATCTAAGCAATCTACAATAGGATGAAAAGACTGGCATCCTTCACATTATTGGCGAACTCAGTTCATAGAAACAAGCAATTCAACCATTCTGTGGGTAAATCAAAAGCGCCACTAGAATATTTTTCACTATCCAATCATACACGCAAAAAGGGGTGATGCCACCATAGGGACTGGTATGGGCGGCCGCCTCAGGTGGCTGGAAAGTGTGCACCTAGTTTGAGTCGTCCAGGTTGGCCCATGCTAGTTTTGTTTGTCCCAACGCACTAGCAGGCAATGTAAAAAATGAAGAAAAATGTTTCAATTTGGATGGGCCAATAACATAAGTGCAAGGCAGGCCCTATAGCAGGCTCGCGGCCCAAACGAGCGCCTCCATATCGATCGACAGTAGGAAAAGTCCCAATTCATTCGCTCCAGCCTCCAGTCTGGTTCGCTCCTAACCTAGCCGTCGCTGGACAGACCAACACAACACTTCCTCGTGCCCTCGTTGGAGGGCGGTCGCCGGGCTTCAAGCGAACTGAAGGACAAGAAGATGAAGATCCAACCCTGGGTGAAGCCTACGTGGGAGGCAGTGACGGCAGCACGGGCATGGCATCGAGCTTGCGCAAACGGACAGTCGTAGCTTGCAAGAGTAGCATGCGCAACGAGCAGGTACATCACATCCCTGATTATATCTAATTCAACTCTTCAATTTCTGGCCAATAGTTAAACCTGACGGTGTTGTAAAACTGCTTGTATGTAGGGAATCTATGGGAAAATGAAACCAATTTCTACTTATTTTATAACTCCCCCAATCAATACTGAACTGATTGAATCTGATGTATCTAATCAAGTTTCCGGTGCAAACATACAAGCTCATGTTGTTCTTGAGCCTGAAGTGTCTAATGAATAGACTACTAATGAAGGATTTGATGCAAACATTTTATATGCTCCTGGTGATGAACATATAGTGTCTAATAAGGGATCTAATGCAAGCATTTTGCAAGCTCATTGAAGGATTTAGTGTCTAATGATGATCTACTATGTTGAGAGAGACAAAGATATGCAGGCACTGATGACAAGCAAATTATAGTGCATTTTCATAGCTTGAGGAAACGTCGAGGCCATCTACAAGAAAGTCCCCGTATCATGACAACATAGCATAAATACTTTTCCAATCTGTTGTTTGAAACTATTGGCATACTTGTGCAGGATAGATATATTGATATGCAGTTTGCGCACTGGTTATACGTGCAATTACACTTCGATATTTTCAGCCAGAGAACGAATATTCAAGCAGGTACAGACCATGTTTGTAGTCCTTGTACACCATGTTGCATTTTGTGTTTTTTTGGTGCTTGCATCATTTAGTGTTTATAATCTGAACTACTTTGGATCATTAGCTGGTTTTCAAAGTGCATGTAGCTTCACATTTCTCAAGTTATGTTGATTTCCGGAGTGCAAGTGCCTTCGTATTTTTTAAGTTAAATGTTCGCCCCTGGTAACTTGAATTCGTGGATCAGCCACTGCACACAAATCATACACGAATGCCAGTATGAATTAAATGAAATGCAGGGACTTATGCTAGCTCGTTGTACAGGCTCACTGTAGCTCTGCTTGCGCTTGGGATGTTCCATGTACAAGTCCATGTTACCACTTGCTTGGATGTGCATGACTTGTGCTCCTTGCATCCCCCTCTCCATTTTTGACACGGCGAATGGTTGATCAAATAAGAGGAATCGACCTTGATGTTGTACCGGAGGACAAATACTTACAAGGTTATACGGGTGTGCAGGATGTGTACCAGATCCCATAGCGCCGTCATGCTTCGCTAAAATATGGATTTGCTTGTTTCAGATGATATCTCCAGAAGAAATAAGAGTTAAGGTTAGAGTTGCATAGGCGTGTAAGCTAAGAGAGCAGTGAAAGGATATCCAAACATCGTCAGAACACTGCACAAGGGAGTGATGTGTGGATACCTAGTTCGGGCCGGCGTTTGGGCATGCTCTCCTAGCTAGAGTGCAGGTCACTTCAGAGCCGTTGAGGGTGATGTTGTAACACCCCGGATGTAACTTTCCCAATTTGTACTCCAACTCTTGCCGTTTCCGGCGTTAAGTTATTTTATTTTCTCGGGTTCGGGTCTTTGTCTCCATGTGTTGTTATCGTTGTCTTGCATCTCATATCATGTCATCATGTGCATGGCATTTGCATACGTGTTCATCTCATGCATTCGAGCATTTTCCCCGTTGTCCGTTTTGCATTCCAGCGCTTCGTTCTCCTCCGGTGGTCATTTCTACCTTTCTTTCGTGTGTGGGGATTAAACATTTCCGGATTAGACCGAGACTTGCCAAGCGGCCTTGGTTTACTACCGTAGACCGCCTGTCAAGTTTCGTATCATTTGGACTTCGTTTGATACTCCAACGGTTAACCGAGGGACCGAAAAGGCCTCATGTGTGTTGCAGCCCAACACCCTTCCAATTTGGCCCAAAACCCACCAAAACCTTCTCCATCATCTAGAGCGTTCGATCACGATCGCGTGGCCGAAAACCGCACCTCGTTTGGACACTCCTAGATCTTCCTATGCCTATTTAAAGACCCCCTCCGAAATTCTCCTTCTCCTCCCCCCGAAACCCTAGTCACCTTCGTCTCCACGCGCCGGCGGACGATTTTCCGTCCGACCGGACACGTCCGAATCTGCCGCCGCTGCCACGTGGCGCTCCGCCATTCGCCCGCCCTCCCGGCCCACATCGCCGCCCCGCCGACCCGCTGGGGCCCGGATCGGGCCCTCCCGACCCGGGACGCCGCCGCCGCCACCCGCGGGCACCCGAGCCCCGCGCCGCCGCTCGCCACATCGCCTCTCCTCTCCTCGCCTCTCCTCTCCTCGCCTCGCCTCTCCTCTCCTCGCCTCGCCTCGCCGCCACCCCGCGCCTCGCCGGAGCGCGCGCCGCCGCCGCCCTTGCCGCGGATCCGGTCGGGCCGGACCGGATCCGGCCGTCCCCGACCTCCCCAGCCATCCTCCGGCGCCGCCCCGCCGCCACATCGCCGGCGAAGCCACCGGCGTCGCCATTGACCTCAAACGCTAGATCCGGAGGTCGAATTCTACAAGTCCCCGTTTCTTAAAGTTTCAAGTGCCCATGTTCATCGTGCCGTAACTTTGCATCCGTACCTTCGATTCATGCATATAGCATATCAAAATGTTCAT
Organism: Triticum urartu; assembly: GCF_056163025.1. NCBI lineage: Eukaryota > Viridiplantae > Streptophyta > Magnoliopsida > Poales > Poaceae > Triticum > Triticum urartu. Next base: position 296,519,011 of record NC_141878.1, on the reverse strand, counting down.
CTCAGAGAGTACATCATTTCATTCCATTGCATCATTTTCATTTGAGTTCATCTTGATGCCAGAAATGCTGTTAGAAGAGGGCTGCTTGAGATATTTGTCAGATCTGCTACTCCATTTAGCTTTTTGTCATTTTTGCCATGATTATTGTGTGCATGATATGCCCCTGAGTTCTACATATGTTTTGTTAAGGGTTTTGCCATCTTTCCAGAGGTGCAACCCATGTATTTTTGTGATGTGTGTGGTGACTAGCACGAGCTTGCAAAGTGGTGCACTTGGTAATGCTGATTTCAGGGACTTAGCATTTCCACCAAGTCCTTGAGCTGTTTATCTCATGTTGCCATATGTTCATGTTGTTTTCGAGTGATCCATGCCTCTTTTGAGGATGATCAGTAAGGATGTTTTGTTAATATCGTAGTGCTCTATCCATCCATGTCTTTGTTTGAAATTATGGAGCACCCTAGCTTGAGTCAATCGAGCTCTACTTTTGCTACTTCGTGAATCTGGGCAGATTGTCAACTTGTTTGCAATTTTGCCGATGATGTTGTAGTTGATCCGTGCATGCTATGTTATTGTTCTTGACATTTCTAGCTTTCATTTTGTGTGTTCTTGATAGATGTATGCTTAGCTTATCATTACTTGCACCGTAGTGAGTGCATCGAGCTCGTAAACATGCCTACTTGATATCTGTTTTCAGCATGCTCCAGTTTTCACCAAGTCTGTGAACTGATTATGTTTTTGCTATGTTCACATGCTTGCAAATGTTTTTTTTGATCCCTTTTGGCTCAAGGTCACTAAGGGACTTTTTTTAAGCTCTTTGAGTAGCTCCATGACATGCTTTATTTTGCCATGTTCGGATCCTATAGCATGTAGTTTTATTGCTCCAAAGTGTGCTACCTGATCTGAAATTCCAGACAAGTGTTAATTTCACTAAGTCTGAGATCTGTTTACCATATGCATTTTTGCCATGCTTGTTTGAACCTGTTAATGGATGAATTGGCTGTAGCTCAGTGCTAGACTTTTGTTAAGCATCTTGAATGCATCCCTGTCATGTATTTTGGTGTCATGTTTGGGTGCTGTAGCATGTTCATTTCGTTGCATTAAGATGGCTACTTGCTGTAAATCGCAGACCGGAGTCATATTTGAATCGCTTGCCATTTCCAAACCGTAACTCCGATTCTGGCGTTCTTTATATCGTTTTCAAGCGATTTCATCTCATATTTCCAGCGGCACACTTGGATTTCCAAGTTGAGGCCAGGTTCTTTCATTTCCTGTTAAATCATGCATATGCATCCCGCATCGCATCCCGCATAGCATATCATCTTTGCATCATAGTGTTTGATCCTTGCACGTGGTTGATTTTCTCCTTGTTGCTTGTTTGTCTTGTTTGGGTAGAGCCGGGAGACGAGTTTGCTAACGAGGTGCCCATTGAGTTTTCTTTTGAGGATCCAGTCAACTCTGAGAACTGTGCAGGCAAGATGATCATACCCTCGAAATCACTACTATCTTTGCTATGCTAGTTTGCTCGCTCTTTTGCTATGCCAATAGTACGATTCCTACCACTTGCTTTCAAGCCTCCCAAATTGCCATGTCAAACCTCTAACCCACCATGTTCTTAGCAAACCGTTGATTGGCTATGTTACCGCTTTGCTCAGCCCCTCTTATACCGTTGCTAGTTGCAGGTGAAGATTGAAGGCCGTTCCTTGTTGGAACATTTATTTACTTGTTGGGATATCATTATATTACCTCGTTATCTTAATGCATCTATATACTTGGTAAAGGGTGGAAGGCTCAGCCTCTCGCCTAGTGTTTTGTTCCACTCTTGCCGCCCTAGTTTCCGTCATATCGGTGTTATGTTCCCGGATTTTGCGTTCCTTACGCGGTTGGGTTATAATGGGAACCCCTTGATAGTTCGCTTTGATTAAAGCTTTTCCAGCAATGCCCAATGTTGGTTTTACCATTTGCCACCTAGCCTATTTTTCCCTTGGGTTTCCGGAGCCCGAGGGTGATCTTATTTAAACCCCCCCAGGCCAGTGCTCCTCTAAGTGTTGGTCCGAACCAGGCAGCCTGCGGGGCCACCTCGGGGAAACTCGAGGGTTGGTTTTAGTCGTAGCTTGACCTATCTGAGTGTGCCCTGAGAACGAGATATGTGCAGCTCTTATCGGGATTTGTCGGCACATTCGGGCGGTGTTGCTGGTCTTGTTTTAACCTGTCGAAGTGTCTTGAATAACCGTGATACCGAGTCTGATCAGAACGTCTTGGGAGGAGGTCTATTCCTTCGTTGACCGTGAGAGCTTGTCATGGGCTAAGTTGGGACTCCCCTGCAGGGATTTGAACTTTCGAAAGCCGTGCCCGCGGTTATGGGCAGATGGGAATTTGTTAATGTCCGGTTGTAGATAACTTGAACCTTAACTTAACTGAAATGAATCAATGGAGTGTGTTACCGTGATGGCCTCTTCTCGGTGGAGTCCGGGAAGTGGACACGGTGTTGGAGTAATGTTTGCGCAGGTTGCTCTCTAGTTTCTTGCTCGCGCTTTGCCTCCTCTTCTCGCTCTCTTTTGCGAATAAGTTAGCCACCATATTTGCTAGTCGCTTGCTGCAGCTCCACATATAATTGTACCTTGCCTTACATATAAGCTTAAATAGTCTTGATCGCGAGGGTGCTAGATTGCTGAGTCCCTGTGGCTCACAGATTACTATTACACCAGATGCAGGGCCTGATGATTCCGCTCTAGGAGACGCGCTTGAGCTCAAGTGGGAGTTCGATGAGGACTCTCAACGTTAGTATGTTTCCTTTCGTGATGATCAGTAGTGGTGCCCAGTTGGGGTTGATCGGGACCGTGTCGCATGTTGGGTTATCTTTTATTTTGGCGCCGTAGTTGGGCCATGAGTGTTTGGATGATGTAATGTTATTTATGTACTTGATTGACGTGGCGAGTGTAAGCCAACTATGTTATCTCCCCTTTTATTATCATATTACATGGGATGTTGTGAAGATTGCCTAACTTGCGACATATGCCTTCAATGCGATTATGTCTCTAAGTCGTGCCTCGACACGTGGGAGCTATAGTCGCATCGAGGGTGTTACAAGTTGGTAATCAGAGCCTTCCCCGACCTTAGGAGCCCCATTGCTTGTGTCTAGAAAAATGTTTTGAGTCATTTTGGAATTATATATCGGAGAGTTTAGGAATTCTTTTTACTTCCCAGTCTCCTCATCGCTCTGGTAAGGCATCCTGACGTAGAGTTTTGAATCTTCTCTTCTCAAATTTCACTAATTTTTTTAGGATCATGCGGGTATCTTGGAATCATTCCGATGGTTTTATGATGAGAACATTGTCTTGGTGCCTCCTGTCGGGGGTTTTGTGGAAGTGTCCCGGGGAGTTGAGCTCTGAGGTGTTGTCGTCATAATTTTATCATTGCAGTTCTGGAATACCTGAGTTTAGTACGCCGACATCGAAAATCTCTTTTATGCAGTTCGTTGGTGAGATAACCTCGATGCCACCCAGTACTGGGGCGGGAGTTCGGGAGTATCGCCACAACTTGTATAACAGATGCTTTTCGAAGGTTGAGGTAGATGGTTTCCGAAGTTTTTCTCGGTTATGTGTTGAAGGATGGATACAGCTGGATGTAGGATTTGCTAGATTTGGGTGAGATATTATGCTTCCCCTGTATCCCCAACACCTGATTGCATAACCGGAAAGGTTCGGGAGTTTCATAGGTGGGAATTCTTGTAGCTCTAGTTTCTTCTTCCACGGATATTGGTTTGAGATTGGGATTTCTTACCGATTATTCGTTCTTGATCCGTACCTTGTTGATTTATTTCTCTACCTTAATTCTACGTGGCTTCTAAATTTATGGATATGTGACCATTTCAAGAGGAATGCATTCGTTCATTTTGTTCGGATGTGAAGACTATATGTTGCTATTTTCATTCCGTTGGATTCAGCTTCAATATTTGTCTATCACCGTGCTAATGGATGTCAACCTCTTCTAGATGGCTCCTCCAACGCGCACGACTCCGAATCCTGATCCGCCACCACCTCCACCTCCTCCGGAGGCATGGCAAGCTGTGATGGCCGCAACCAATGCAAACACACAGTTGATCATGCAAATTCTTCAAGAGCGCAATCAAGGCAACCAAGGGAACCAAGGCAACAATCAGAATCACTTTGCTACACTCAACCAGTTCCTTGCTAATGGGCCAAATACTTTCAGCAATTGTGTTGAGGCAACAGATGCTGACGATTGGCTTGTGGATCTGTGCAAGCATTTCGAGTGCAGTAACGTCAGGCCTGAGGACTTTGTCAAGTTCGCTTCCTTCCAACTCAAAGATCAAGCTGCAGAATGGTTCCAGCAGTACAAGGATTCCAGAGGTGGACGTGTTATTACCTGGTATGAATTCCATCAAGATTTCCGAGCTCATCATCCCTCAGAGCGTGGTTTAAAGCAAGCGTGAGGAATTCCGCAACCTAAAGCAAGGCTCTTTGTCTGTCTATGACTACAACAAGTTGTTCCAGAAGCTCGCCCGCTTTGCCAAGCAGGACGTCCCTGATGAGAAGAGCATGATATACCAGTTCAGGGGTGGTCTCAAAGAAGAAATTCAGCTAGCTCTTGTTCTCTTCGAGCCCTTGAGAGACGATGAGTTCTACAACATGGCACTGAAGAACGAGGCTGCTCAGTCGAGGTGTGATGCTTCCAAGAAGCGAGTCAGAGATGTTACTCCTTCTTCCTCTACTCAAGTGGCCAAGCAGCAGAAGTATTGGCTACCTCCTCCTCCGTTTCGTCAGCCGTATCAGCAGAAGAGCAAAGGTGGCAGTGGATCTTCCCACCCACCCAACCCTGGCTTTCAGAATAAGACTTCGTCTCAAGATCCAAGATCGAGTGCTCCGTATCACCGTCCGCTTTCAGAGGTCACATGCAACAAGTGCCAACAGAAGGGTCACTATGCCAACAAGTGTTTCAACCAGAGGCGTCTTCCTCCTCCTCCTGTCAGATCGGCAAGTACAGCTGTGGTCAAGCATAACCCCAAGCACGCCAAGGTTAACTTGATGAATGCAGCTCAGGCAGAGGACTCGTCAAATGTCATCATGGGTAACCTTCCTGTTAACGATATTCCTGCAAGAGTTCTTTTTGACACGGGTGCATCGCATTGTTTCATGTCAAAGCCATTTTTTACCAAGCATGAGTTCGTTTCTTCTCATTTGGGTAAACAAATGGATATCGTTTCTCCTGGCAAACATTTGAGTGCAAGTCTGGAGGTGCCAGATGTTACTATCACATTGGGCGACTACAAGTTCCTTTCTTCCCCAATGGTTCTTGGTAACTCGGATATTGATCTTATTCTCGGAATGGATTGGCTTTCTAAGCACAAGGCTCAGCTTGATTGTGCAGTAAGGCAAATTCAATTGACTCATTCGTCTGAGGATGTAATTGTCTTTGCCGCTCATGATGATACCATCTGTCTATTTTCTCTCAATGAGAAGGGTGAACTGGATGCTATCTCACAAATTCCAGTCGTTTGCGAATATCAAGACGTCTTTCCAGAAGAGCTTCCAGGAATGCCTCCGGACCGGCCAGTTGAATTCGTTATCTTGAGCCCGGCACGGAACCTGTGTGCAAGCGTCCTTACAAGCTCGGACCTGAAGAGTTGAAGGAGATGAAGAAGCAACTTGATATTCAAGAGAAAATGGGTCTCATCCGGCCTAGTTCTTCTCCGTGGGGTTGTGGTGTTCTTTTTTTAAAGAAGGATGGAACAGACCGACTTTGTGTTGATTACCGTCCATTGAACAAGAAGACCATCAAGAACAAATACCCACTTCCCAACATCAATGAGCTGTTTGAACAACTCAAAGGTGCCAAGTATTCTCCAAGCTTGATCTCCGTATGGGTTATCATCAGATTCGAATCCGTGAACAAGATATTCCCAAGACGGCTTTCAGGACAAGCTATGGTTCATATGAATACACTGTCATGTCTTTTGGCCTTGTCAACGCTCCTCCGACGTTCTCTCGCATGATGAACTTCATCTTCAACGCCTACACCAATGACTTCGTTTTGGTCTATCTCAACGACATTCTGGTTTTCACGAAGAACAAGGAAGATCATGCCAAGCACTTGCGTTTGGTGCTTGATAAGCTAAGGGAACACCAGTTCTACGCCAAGTTCTCCAAGTGCGAATTTTGGCTCGATGAGGTTCTTTATCTTGGTCATATCATCTCTGCCAAGGGCATTGCCGTGAATCCTGAGAAGGTGTCTGCAATTGTGAATTGGGAACCTCCTCAGAGCGTGAAGCAACTCCGTAGCTTCCTCGGTCTCGCAAGCTATTGCCGAAGATTCGTTGAAAACTTTTATAAGATCGCGAAGCCTCTCTCTAATCTTCTCCAGAAGCACGTCAAGTATGTTTGGTCTCCGGAGTGTGACATTGCTTTCAACACTTTGAAAGAGAAATTGATCACTGCTCCAGTTCTGACTCCGCCTGATGAATCCAAGCCGTACGAGGTCTTTTGTGATGCCTCTCTCCAAGATCTTGGCGCAGTATTGATGCAAGAGAAGAAAGTTGTTGCTTATACCTCTCGCCAGTTGAAGTCTAATGAGAAGAACTACCGCACTCATGATCTCGAGTTGGCGGCAGTTGTGCACGCTCTTTTGACTTGCAGACATCTCTTATTATGAAGAAAAGTGGACATTTTCACTGATCACAAGAGTCTCATGTACATCTTCACTCAGCCTAATCTCAACCTCAGGCAAACTCGATGGGTCGAAATGATTCAAGGGTATAATCCGAGTATCGAGTATACTCCAGGCAAGGCCAATGTGATTGCTGACGCACTGAGCAGGAAGGCTTATTGCAACAGTCTGATTCTCAAGCCTTATCAACCCGAGCTTTGTGAAGCTTTTCGCAAACTTAATCTGCAAGTTGTTCCTCAAGGTTTCCTCGCCAACCTTCAAGTCTCTCCTACCTTGGAAGACCAGATTCGCCAAGCCCAGCTTCTTGATGCTATGGTGAAAAAGGTGAAGATTGGGATTGCCAAGAGTCAACCCAAGTACAAGTGCTACCGCCTTGATGACAAGGATACTCTCTTCTTCGAGGATTGTATTGTTGTACCCAAAGGTGACCTCCGTAAAGTGATCATGAACGAGGCTCACAATTCTCTCCTCTCCATCCACCCTGGGAGCACGAAGATGTATCAGGACCTCAAGCAGGCTTATTGGTGGACTCGAATGAAGCGCTAGATTGCTCAATCCGTGAATGAATGTGATGTCTGCAGAAGAGTGAAGGCAGAACACCAAAGGCCAGCAGGTCTCCTCCAACCTCTTGCCATTCCAGAATGGAAGTTTGACCACATTGAAATGGACTTCGTGACTGGGTTTCCAAAGTCCAAGCGTGGTAATGATGCTATATTCGTTGTCATCGACAAACTCACTAAAGTGGCTCACTTTCTGCCTATCAAAGAGTCGATCACTACAGCTCAATTGGCGGAACTCTATACCTCTCGTATTGTCTCTCTACACGGTATTCCACAAGTGATATCTTCAGACCATGGCAGCATCTTTACCTCGAAGTTTTGGGATTCTTTTCAGAAGGCCATGGGCACCAACATCCGCTTCAGCACAGCTTTCCATCCTCAAACTAGCGGTCAAGTCAAGTGTGTCAACCAGATTCTTGAAGATATGCTCAGGGCTTGTGTGATCTCCTTCGGCATGAAGTGGGAGGATTGTCTTCCTTATGCTGAATTCTCCTACAACAACAGTTTGCAAGCAAGTTCGGGCAAGGCCCCATTTGAAATTCTGTATGCCAGGAAGTGCCGTACCCCTCTCAACTGGTCTGAAACCGGTGAACGTCAGCTTTTGGGTAATGACTTAATCACAGAGGCAGAGGAAATGTGCAAAGTCATTCGCGATAACCTCAAAGCAGCCCAATCCCGCCAGAAGAGCTACTATGATAGTAAGCACCATGATTTGGCTTTCGAGATCGGAGATCATGTTTACCTCCGCGTCTCTCCTATGAAAGGTACTCATCGCTTCGGTATCAAAGGGAAGCTTGCCCCCAGATATGTGGGACCTTTCAAGATTGTCAGCAAGAGAGGCGACCTCGCCTATCAACTCGAGCTTCCTTCAAACTTTGCAAATGTTCATGACGGGTTCCATGTCTCTCAGCTCCGAAAGTGCTTCAAGATTCCTGACCGCACTGTCAACTTCGAGGACATTGAGATCCAAGAAGATCTCTCCTACCGTGAGCACCCAGTTGCTATTCTTGAAGAGACTGAACGCAAGACTCGTAACAAGTCAATCAAATTCCTCAAAGTCAAGTGGTCACATCATTCCGACCGTGAAGCTACCTGGGAACGTGAGGATCACCTCCGTTTTGAGTACCCGGTGTTCTTTCAGTCCTAGATCTCGGGATGAGATCCTTTCGTAGTGGTGGAGTGTTGTAACACCCCAGATGTAACTTTCCCAATTTGTACTCCAACTCTTGCCGTTTCCGGCGTTAAGTTATTTTATTTTCTCGGGTTCGGGTCTTTGTCTCCGTGTGTTGTTATCGTTGTCTTGCATCGCATATCATGTCATCATGTGCATGGCATTTGCATACGTGTTCATCTAATGCATTCGAGCATTTTCCCCGTTGTCCGTTTTGCATTCCGGCGCTTCGTTCTCCTCCGGTGGTCATTTCTACCTTTCTTTCGTGTGTGGGGATTAAACATTTCCGGATTAGACCAAGACTTGCCAAGCGGCCTTGGTTTACTACCGGTAGACCGCCTGTCAAGTTTCGTATCATTTGGACTTCGTTTGATACTCCAACGGTTAACCGAGGGACCGAAAAGGCCTCGTGTGTGCTGCAGCCCAACACCCTTCCAATTTGGCCCAAAACCCACCAAAACCCTCTCCATCATCTAGAGCGTTCGATCACGATCGCGTGGCCGAAAACGCACCTCGTTTGGACACTCCTAGCTCTTCCTATGCCTATTTAAAGACCCCCTCCGAAATTCTCCTTCTCCTCCCCCCGAAACCCTAGTCCCCTACGTCTCCACGCGCCGGCGGACGATTTTCCGTCCGACCGGACACGTCCGAATCTGCCGCTGCCGCCACGTGGTGCTCCGCCATTCGCCCGCTGTCCCGGCCCACATCGCCGCCCCGCCGACCCGCCGGGGCCCGGATCGGGCCCTCCCGGCCCGGGACGCCGCCGCCGCCACCAGCGGGCACCCGAGCCCCGCGCCGCCGCTCGCCACATCGCCGGCTGCCGCGCGCCGCCGTGCGCCGCCCGGTGACGACCTCGCCTCTCCTCTCCTCGCCTCGCCTCGCCGCCACCCCGCGCCTCGCCGGAGCGCACGCCACCGCCGCCCTTGCCGCGGATCCAGTCGGGCCGGACCGGATCCGGCCGTCCCCGACCTCCCCGGCCATCCTCTGGTGCCGCCCCGCCGCCACATCGCCGGCGAAGCCACCGGCGTCGCCGTTGACCTCAAACCCTAGATCCGGAGGTCGAATTCTACTAAGTCCCCGTTTCTTTCAGTTTCAAGTGCCCATGTTCATCGTGCCGTAACTTTGCATCCGTAGCTCCGATTCATGCATATAGCATATCGAAATGTTCATCTCAGAGCGTACATCATTTTATTCCATTGCGTCATTTTCATTTGAGTTCATCTTGATACCCGAAATGCTGTTAGAAGAGGGCTACTTGAGATATTTGTCAGATCTGCTACTCCATTTAGCTTTTTGTCATTTTTGCCATGATTATTGTGTGCATGATATGCCCCTGAGTTCTACATATGTTTTGTTAAGGATTTTCCCATCTTTCCAGAGGTGCAACCCATGTATTCTTGTGATGTGTGTGGTGACTAGAATGAGCTTGCAAAATGGTGCACTTGGTAATGCTGATTTCAGGGACTTAGCATTTCCACTAAGTCCTTGAGCTGTTTATCTCATGTTGCCATATGTTCATGTTGTTTCCGAGTGATCCGTGCCTCTTTTGAGGATGATCATTAAGGATGTTTTGTTAATCTTGTAGTGCTCTATCCATCCATGTCTTTGTCTGCAATTATGGAGCACCCTAGCTTGAGTCAATCGAGCTCTACTTTTGCTACTTCGTGAATCTGGGCAGATTGTCAACTTGTTTGCAATTTTGCCGATGATGTTGTAGTTGATCCGTGCATGCTATGTTATTGTTCTTGACATTTCTAGCTTTCATTTTGTGTGTTCTTGATAGATGTATGCTTAGCTTATCATTACTTGCACCGTAGTGAGTGCATCAAGCTCGTAAACATGCCTACTTGATATCTGTTTTCAGCATACTCCAGTTTTCACCAAGTCTGTGAACTGATTATGTTTTTGCTATGTTCACATGCTTGCAATTGTTTTTTCTGATCCCTTTTGGCTCAAGGTCACTAAGGGACTTTTGTTAAGCTCTTTGAGTAGCTCCATGACATGCTTTATTTTGCCATGTTCAGATCCTGTAGCATGTAGTTTTATTGCTCCAAAGTGTGCTACCTGATCTGAAATTCCAGACAAGTGTTAATTTCACTAAGTCTGAGATCTGTTTACCATATGCATTTTTGCCATGCTTGTTTGAACCTGTTAATGGATGAATTGGCTGTTGATCAATGCTAGACTTTTGTTAAGCATCTTGAATGCATCCCTGCCATGTATTTTGGTGTCATGTTTGGGTGCTGTAGCATGTTCATTTCGTTGCATTAAGATGGCTACTTGCTGTAAATCGCAGACCGGAGTCATATTTGAATCGCTTGCCATTTCCAAACCGTAACTCCGATTCTGGCGTTCTTTATATCGTTTTCAAGCGATTTCATCTCATATTTCCAGCGGCACACTTGGATTTCCAAGTTGAGGCCAGGTTCTTTCATTTCCTGTTAAATCATGCATATGCATCCCGCATCGCATCCCGCATAGCATATCATCTTTGCATCATAGTGTTTGATCCTTGCACGTGGTTGATTTTCTCCTTGTTGCTTGTTTGTCTTGTTTGGGTAGAGCCGGGAGACGAGTTTGCTAACGAGGTGCCCATTGAGTTTGCTTTTGCGGATCCAGTCAACTCTGAGAACTGTGCAGGCAAGATGATCATACCCTCGAAATCACTACTATCTTTGCTATGCTAGTTTGCTCGCTCTTTTGCTATGCCAATAGTACGATTCCTACCACTTGCTTTCAAGCCTCCCAAATTGCCATGTCAAACCTCTAACCCACCATGTTCTTAGCAAACCGTTGATTGGCTATGCTACCGCTTTGCTCAGCCCCTCTTATACCGTTGCTAGTTGCAGGTGAAGATTGAAGGCCGTTCCTTGTTGGAACATTTATTTACTTGTTGGGATATCATTATATTACCTCATTATCTTAATGCATCTATATACTTGGTAAAGGGTGGAAGGCTCGGCCTCTCGCCTAGTGTTTTGTTCCACTCTTGCCGCCCTAGTTTCTGTCATATCGGTGTTATGTTCCCGGATTTTGCGTTCCTTACGCGGTTGGGTTATAATGGGAACCCCTTGATAGTTCGCCTTGATTAAAGCTTTTCCAGCAATGCCCAACCTTGGTTTTACCATTTGCCACCTAGCCTCTTTTTCCCTTGGGTTTCCGGAGCCTGAGGGTCATCTTATTTAAACCCCCCGGGCCAGTGCTCCTCTGAGTGTTGGTCCGAACCAGGCAGCCTGCGGGGCCACCTCGGGGAAACTCGAGGGTTGGTTTTACTCATAGCTTGACCTATCTGAGTGTGCCCTGAGAACAAGATATGTGCAGACCTTATCGGGATTTGTCAGCACATTCGGGCGGTGTTGCTGGTCTTGTTTTAACCTGTCGAAGTGTCTTGAATAACCGAGATACCGAGTCTGATCGGAATGTCTTGGGAGGAGGTCTATTCCTTCGTTGACCGTGAGAGCTTGTCATGGGCTAAGTTTGACTCCCCTGCAGGGATTTGAACTTTCGAAAGCCATGCCCGCGGTTATGGGAAGATGGGAATTTGTTAATGTCCGGTTGTAGATAACTTGAACCTTAACTTAACTAAAATGAATCAACGGAGTGTGTTACCATGATGGCCTCTTCTCGGCGGAGTCCGGGAAGTGGACACGGTGTTGGAGTAATATTTGCGCAGGTTGCTCTCTAGTTTCTCGCTCGCGCTATGCCTCCTCTTCTCGCTCTCTTTTGCGAATAAGTTAGCCACCATATTTGCTAGTCGCTTGCTGCAGCTCCACATATAATTGTACCTTGTACCTTGCCTTACCTATAAGCTTAAATAGTATTGATCGCGAGGGAGCGAGATTGCTGAGTCCCTGTGGCTCACATATTACTATTAGACCAGATGCAGGGCCTGATGATTCCGCTCCAGGAGACGCGCTTGAGCTCAAGTGGGAGTTCGACAAGGACTCTCAACGTTACTATGTTTCCTTTCCTGATGATCAGTAGTGGTGCCCAGTTGGGGTTGATCGGGACCGTGTCGCATGTTGGGTTATCTTTTATTTTGGCGCCGTAGTCGGGCCATGAGTGTTTGGATGATGTAATGTTATTTATGTACTTGATTGACTTGGCGAGTGTAAGCCAACTATGTTATCTCCCCATTTATTATCATATTACATGGGATGTTGTGAAGATTGCCTAACTTGCGACATATGCCATCAATGCGATTATGTCTCTAAGTTGTGCCTCGACACGTGGGAGCTATAGTCGCATCGAGGGTGTTACAGATGCGCTGGCGTTGGCTGGCCGCACGGATACAGATCTTGAGTGGCAGCGGAGCGCTACGATGCGGTGGACGAGACCGTTGGTGAAGCCCCAACGGCCTCGGGGGGCGGAGGTGCGATGATGTGCTCGGTGAAGTAGCCCCGGTGAGCTGGGAGACGACGTCGGTGAAGCGCACCTGATGCGGTGGAACTCGGTGTATGTGAGGCACGTCAGTTGCGGCGGCCGACGTTGTCGGTGGACCACCCGGTGCGGTGGACGAGGGCGTACATGAGGTAGCTCCGGTGTGGTGGTGAAGCGCGACCGTCGTCTTCGTCGTCGTCCGGCACATAGGTGGGGAACAGTGGGGAAAGAGACAAGACGAGGGGCGATTCGAGGGTTGGCGGCAAATTAGGGATTTGAGTAATATGGGCACGGAAGGGGACGGTGGAGAAGAGTGATTTTGCAGGGCTGGAATTGGGGCCGCCAGATATTTCAATCCGAAATGTGGAAGCGCGAACTTATATTGTCGTCGTCCTTTTTGGGGGGGGGGAGGGGGGGTGGGTGGCTGGGTGCTACGCATCCGTCCGACACACGTGACCACCCTGACAGGACTATGCTTCGGTGCCTTAAGGCACCTGCCTTTGTGTCCATGACATATGGGCCCAACAGGTGGCTGGCCCACATGTTAGTGACCCAAAGGCAGTTGCCTTTAAGGCACCAAAGCAGCGTCCACCCTGACACGACCCTAGTTTGCCTGGTGCGCCTACATTTGAGAATGCAAACGAATCTTCTTTCATTTGCAAACGAATCTGTATGTATTACCATGCCCGTGTTTTCCTTGCAATAATTAGTCATTCAAAACGAGATACTCCATCGTTCACTTTTGTAAGTCGTTTCAGACAACTTAAAATGAACTGTTTTGCACATTGTCTGAAATGTCTTCAAGTTCTTATAAAAGTGAACAGAGGGAGTACTATAAATTAATTAATGAGGAGTTATTTGAAAAAAATCGAAACGGTACCCACGCTAACGTGGATTAGAGTGTGTGTCACATAATTAGTTATTTGAATTAGAGTGTGTGTCACGTAGTTAGTTATTTTAATTAGAGTGTGTGTCACGTAGCGATCTCCAATTCTAACGTGGATTTCGCATTTCACTGTATCCACGCTACTTTTTTAATACAAATTCATATGTATATGATGAACACCATGGTAGTGAGAAAACTTTTGGATGGATTCAAACATATGACCTACAAAATAGCACAACAAACTGAGTCAATGTCAACTTTTCGAAACTTAGTATGGCACGAATTCAAAATAATTACCCGTATGCCTGGTCCTCGTTTCAAATCTTACAATGTACACAGAATTGAAACATCGATATTAAGTCTCGTACTATGTACATTCAAATGTTGTTTTTAGCCCCCCCGGCACAAACGCTACATACTTCCTGTATCGGTCAATCTTCCTCTCCTAACCACCTTAGGAAGCTATCGGTTTCCAACACACGTTCATTCTTTCTCTCCATGTTTCGATCTCTAAGTCTCTCAACTACACAACCCCTTTTTCCACTCTGTTACCAAATGTATTTACCTCACACACCCGCCATTGCACCCCATGCCGAGCTCTCTCTCTCTCTCCCCCCTCTCCCTCTCACCCTCTCGCGCTAAATACATGCATTTCCTATCTAGCCCCCCAACCTCTCATGCATGCGCACGCACGCACGTTGTATATCTAGGTCACTCCCTCGAGACTGTCTCACTCTTTATTCCACACGGCGGGCCACACTCTCTCAATATTGCTCTATTTATCTGAGTCTCATTTAACCTTGTTTTCTTTCACACACAAATGATATATCTCCCTGTTCGGGCCTCGATCGACACACTCTATACTCTCTCACGCAGATTGTCTATCTAGGTCAGTCCATCCAAGCTGCCACCACTCTTTCGACCTCATGGTGGGCCACGCTCACTCAATCTCTCTCTCTCTCTCTATCTATCTATCTATCTATCTCTCCGTATGTCTCGATTGACCTCGCTCTTTCTCGGACAAAAACGATATATCACCATGTTGAGCCCGATTCGACCTATTCACATTGTATACTCTCTCACGCACATCGTCTATCTAGGTCACTCTCTCCAACCCGTCTCACTCTTTCGATCGCATGGCGACCCTATGTGATCGGTTGACCTTGCTTCCTCCCACGCACAAAATATATCTACACGTCTATGACTGGATCATCTCTCAAGCTCTATCTTACAGCCCTCACCCTTGCCAAAGAGGTCAATCGAGCATTATCTCTCCAGAGCACATATATTTGTTCAATGAATGTCGGACCACACTCACTTTGTCTCTCTATCTATATGTCTCTCGATTGACCTCGCTTTCTCACACCGTATCTTCCACGCGTTGAAGCTACTACCTCTCCATCCCTCGCAATGCGGGAGCTATTTACATTGCGAGGGGCACTCCAACCTTGGACTAATTTGTGTAGGCATTTATTCCAGTCGGTTTAGATTATATTTTCGTAGCATTCGGCCCACAACTACTCTAATCACCGTAGCGGGTAATTAAGCTACGGGGAGCACCTAATATGAGCACCGGGGAGCCGTTGGATCAAAGATGCAGCGGCACACACGAGGCCTGAATGTTTTATTTGCAAAAAGACCTTTGGAGTGTTTGGAAATTGCGCATAATTACAAAGACTACTCCCAAGCCATTGGATCTCACTTCCAACGGTGTGAAAACTCGTATCACCATAGTATCTAAGCTGCGGGGTGGGTGTGATATTCTATGCCACTGTCATTTTTGTTCGTAAACTTGCAAAAAACGTGTAACTCGTGCCGTTACTTGTCTAACCGCGCAAAGTGTTTGTTCAAAAAAACTATCCTACACTGAAATATCGGAACAACACACGAGGGTCCCACTTGTCATTAATCATATTTGGACCTAAAACTAACAAAACTGAAAGACGAGATTCGAACTGGCAACCTAGACTGCAAAGCGTAAGTCGATAGCCTGAAAAACGAACGGTTGTTGGCTTTGTCCCATAACTTGATTTTATACAATACTTGCATTGAGTAGAGTAGAGGGAGTGCCTCGTCAACACGTGCATGACCGTTATCTCACTTACTGGTGGGTCCCAGGTCTGCGATCTCAATCTCTCTTCTCTCCATCGTCTAACCTTTGCACGGGGACACACGAAGAGCGGCGCTAGCTTGCCGTGGTGTTATTACGACTAAAAAAACTTGGAAAATAGAAGAATCGCCTAGAACAAGAGACGTTGTGGCTGGTCGAGATGGAGCTAACCACATCTATCCTCCGTGCCACGTTTGCATGATGAAGCTGTGTGGCTAGTGGGGTGCTTTCAACCGACTGGTTGGGTCCCGAGGTTGAACCATAGGTACTCTACTACATCTGATACAGTATATTTTTACACTCACATTTTTCCTCCGTCCCGAGACATGGCACACCCTACCGTGCGGTTTTGGGGTCCTCCCGGGTGGTGCACGCATATATTCTTCCTGACGTGGGATGCCCTACCGTGTGTTTTCTAGGTCCTCCTTGGTCGTAGCACCGAAACAAGTAAATGAGTCGTCAAATCACGAAAGACCACCTTTCCCGCCGAGTACATCAGTGAAGCACAGTGGCTAGCTAGTTGGGCTAGTTCGACCAATTAGCTAGGCGGCCGCCACATTTGTTTTTTCACCCCTTTTTTTATCTACTTGCCGGCAGGTAAATTTAAATATCCACCGCGGCGTTGCTCTGGTGTTTGGGTGCGGCAGGATTTTTAATTTTTTGATTGACGGGAGCAGGCGCGACAGGATTTTTAATTTTTTGATTGATGGGAGCAGGTGCGACAGCAATTAGTTACGATGACTCCGCCTGTACCCACTGCTCCCTGATGTGAGAAGTCGTCGACTTGTGTTTTACCGTGGTGAAAACCAAAACATTCCCCGCTCCCTCCGCCTTCCCATAGATTGCATTGCCTTTCAGCCATTTCACCCCCTTTGCTTCTTCTTCCCATTGCTTCTATCTGGTGCCATGGCGGCGCAGCAGATCACGGAGTCCGAGGTGAGGCTCCTGACATAGGAGCTCCATGCCAAGGATGCGGAGCTCAGGGCCAAGGACGTGGAGCTCCATGAGCTCAAGGAGGAGAGGAGTGCCATGCTCGTCCATTATGTGCGGGAGTTCACGGACCTTCAAAAGCGGCTGGCGTCCACCACAAAGATGCTCGAGGCGTCGGCGGCATTGCTGCAGAAAGCGGGAGATACGATAGGCCGTCAAGGGAGTCGGCTGGAGCGCGAGCGGGCCGATCGTTACGAGGTCCAAGATCACCTCAGCCACTTGGTGAACCAAGTTGCCATGCACGTGTTGCGGCTGCGCGATGCCTACCGTCGTGCCAGCGTGACGATGCCGGCCGTCGGGCTAAACCCGTTCGACCACGCGGTCGACTTCAATGAGCTGCGGCTTCCTGACCTGGTCTCCTTCTTCACCTATATCTCCGAGGAGCTGAGCCATCTCCGCATGATGGTGGGGGCTGAGCTGGACAAGGAGGGGTTGCGGGCTGCCGTCGCCGTTGCCGGGCGAATCCTTTCAGGGCTCCGTCACCGGAATCCATTCATGCCATTGGACGCCGTCTTTGACGAGCTGGCTCCCGTCGACCGGGAGCGGGCTCTGCGGGTGGTTGCACCCTGCATCACCAACGTCGTGCGCCCTGAGAAGCAGAGGGACTTCGGTGGTGTTTAGGCGCCCTCTGCACGGGCATGTCCATGTCTCGGCGCAACATGACCGTTGGATCAAACTCAGACGGTGCAGATCAGTCACTGTAGCACAAAGCGTGTGGGTGTGTTTGGTTGCATTCTCATCTCAATATAGTTGTTTCCTTTTCGTGTATTTTTGTCAACCTACTAGTGTGGACTCATGCACCATTCATGCACTCTGCCAAACACCCAAAAGTGGGTCGAGAAGGGAACTTTTGCTCCCATCCCGTGCACCCATCATACACCCTACCTAACACTATTCGTGCTTCATATGGTTCATGTTTCATGGAGTACTGTAGCACCGTACTCTCCATGCGCTATGGACCTAGTTCTATTAACATTGATCTCACCGTCCATTCTTGACCGGACAGTCGAAAAAGCGGTACTATGTTACATATAGGAGTAGTTGACATGCGCACAACATCACTTGTTATCGTCATATCTTACTACACTAGCAACAAGATTGTGTAGTACTGGCTTATGAACCACTGCACATGCCTAGTAGTAGGAGCACTGTATGTATGTTCAAATGGCTGCCGTGTTTCGCACTCCTCCGTCGTAAGAGTGGTAACGCTTGCTATAATCATTTTTTTCTTCTGAAAAACAGAGGACACGCTCTACCGTGCAGATCCTCCTCTAGCCATGCACTAAATTACTCACTTTCGCTGACGTGTGTGACAGCCAGCATCGGGGTCCACTAGCCATGCACTAAATTACTCCGTAGTAGAGTGACGTTAGACTACCCCGATCGAAGCGCCGCAGTAATGCCCAATGAGCCGTCAAATCACAAACCCCCTCCTTTCCAGCAGTAAGTTGGACAGACGAAGCAACCATCATTTCACTCTTCTCTCTCAACTTCCTCTCTACCCAACCGTCGCTTCTGCCTCATCTTTTTCGTCATTTCTTCAAGAAAACCTCGACCTGCTTCTGCCATTGTTCTTCTCTCCCAAAGAAGGAAATGTGAGTGCATCAATGGTGTTGATTCTGGCCAAGGCCCGGTCTTGCAACCCCGAGACTGATCCTATAACTCCCTCTCTTTTCTTCTTTTGGGTTTGTGATTATGGTTTATTTTCTTTTATTTCTATTTGACAGTTTCTTGATGGACGCTGGAGCACCGGCCGAAGTGATGTCTATGGCTCCGGCCAAAACCGTCGAGGCTCATGGTACGAAGAAGCGCAAGCACCCCGCCGAGACTAACGCAGACAAGCTCAAAGCCATCGCCCTATCCAAGCCCCCCTCTCCGAGATCCCTCATTAAGCAAGTCCAAGTAATATCTCTTCTTGACGATCTTTTTCTCGATCTTGATCGTGTTTTTTCATCTAACACGCAGTACTAGTACTAGTAGTACAACTTTTTGGGTGATCTTGCATGTGATTTTTGTGTGCCAAATGACGGTTCTAAATTCCTCTTTTGACCAAAACATGCGAGTGGTTGACACTGATTTCTTATAGATTACTTTCAACTACTCCCTCTGTCCCAAATTTCTCGTCTTAGATTTGTCTAGATACGGATGTATCTAATACTAAAATGTGACTTGATACATCCGTATCTAAACAAATCTAAGACAAGAATTTTGGGATGGAGGGAGTACTTTATGAACATCAATGCTACCTTTTAAGACGGTATATTTGCCTCAGTAACTTGGGTTATGGATATTACATGTAATCCCTCTGCTCTCATGCCTTTGAAGACATGTTCTAGTGTCTTTGTTCACTCATTTCTGTGCGTATATGTAGTCATATATGGAGTATAATATCGAAAGTCATCTTATATTCTGAACGGAGGTAGTAATAAAATATGGTTTCTGTTTGAATTAGAACCAGGTCTGCGGTGAAGATGAAGTTCTCAAAGTCATGCCGTGTGAACTGGAGGACCTGATGATGAGTTCTACTGCCGATCTATCCAGCTGCTGTGTCCTTGTCGCCACGTGTCCTGAACTAGTGTTTTCCTGTAGCATTGTTGTCAGGCGTGTTCTTGAGGTTGTACTTGACCACAACAATTTCCTGGTTGTGCCTTTGATTACGAAGGGTGTGGTTCTTGTAAAGCTTCCCAACAGATCTGATGCGGCCTGTCTTCATCATCATGTTTATGAGTGGAAAGACCACTCTATTAGGTTCTCCATGGTTGACAAGATGGTGATGGTGCATGTAGACATCTCACACGAAGTCCATGGCCTAGTCAGTTATGCAGGGTTCATCCCATAGGTCGGTGGCAAAAAATAGTCTGCAGAGTTTAGTTAGTGCAACTTTGATTGTCTGTAGTAAGTACTATTGTTCAGTATTTGATTTGTGTTTGTGAACCCTGTATTGTTTATTAATACCTCCGCTTTTGGTGTGTGGTCAGTCCTAAGAACGGTCTATGTTAATGTCTGTCCACTCAATTCAGTCTGTATATTTTGAAGTATCCATATCATATTTTTTGTGAGGACGGTCTATCAATTATGGTTACACTCCAATATCTGTATGCATTGCAGGGTTTATCGCACCCACCAGGATTTCCAGCCCCATGGATGTTCGATCCATACGATTTGTCACGACCTTTGGACTGTCCTACTTGTGGGAGTAGGCGGGGCCCCTGCATGCCACGCGTAGTTGAACGATCAATCTTCTGTTTAGTACTTCAACATAGTGATTTTCTGGTAAGGATTCACTCGTGTCACATCAAGTAAATCTTATTAATTTACTGTCTAAATCTTATTGATTTAATGTCATGTTTTCTTTCTTTTCCTGCAATTTTACGATGCAGGTTTTGCCATGTGACATTCATCACAGAATAAACCGTTTGGTTTGCTCTACGATGGCTACTTTTGCAGGTTTCCCTTCTGATGTCGTGTCAGTAATGAAGGCACTGTCCATCACTTATATTACTGGAAAAAATTGGACCAGTCTATTGTCTGAGTACAAGCTGAATCCCTATGATGAACTGCAGTTTGGTTTAACAAAAATGCCACAATTAGTCCTTCTCACGTTTAAAAGAAATGAAGAAAAAACTGGATCACGGTCACGGATCCTAGTCAAGTTAGAAAGCTGATCATAGCAGACCAGACACGATCGCCGCTGTCTCGCACAGATCATGCACCAACAGTTGCTCTAGCACTGACAGCGGCAACAGCTCAGTCTGATCCAGCTGAGGATTGGGCACCGACCGCATTATTGGATCAGTCTGATCTACCGGAGGATCGGGCATCGACACAGGCACCTGCTCCGACACTGGCACCAGCTCTACAAGGAGCACCATCTCCGGCAGCAGCAGCGGCTTCGACACCTGCACCAGCACTTGCACTTGCATCTGCTCCGGCCTGTGCAGTTGCACCGGCAACAGAGTGGGCTGCAGTTCGCACTTCATATACCAAAGTCCTTACAAAAACCGACATGTCCACCTTCTTGGTAAGCATTGGCCGCCCAAGTGCTTCGTTCTTTTTTCTTTCCATGTTGTTTCACATGATTCACTGTGTTGATCTAACTGTTTGGGTATGTCTTCTTGTTTGCAAACAGAGAATTCCTAGAGCAATGAGGGAGTCGTTCAACAATCCGGGCGACCGCGGCCAAGTTTCTCTTACCATGCGCAGCCTTGGTGTGAATGAACCTTCTCAATATATCGTAAGTACAAAGGATGGTCGCATGATGATTGATGCTAAAGGATGGTCAAGGTTCAAATCTAAATCATATCTTGCGGTAGGGGATGATGTCAAAATCGAACTTTCTTGGCAAGGAGAGCTGGTCCAAATCAACTTTGAAATTCTTCAGTAGCAGCACACAACTGCCTAACTGATCTATCCTCCGAGAGATTTTGATGTAATAATCTGGCATGGTGAAACAAGTGTCCTGTGTGTAAGTAGTACGATATTATTATTTATCACATGGTATATCGTTGATAGAATTGCAACTCTGATTGCTGGTTAGGAACTGTCGTTCGATTTCATTCCAACAGCTGCCATGCTTTATTCAATTTTGTGTATTCGCCTTGTGACAACATCTAAAAACAGCTCCGTACCGATCGCTTGCAATATGAAAAGCGCTGAGGTAGAACACATGGCCCCCCAAACATGCAGGGTCGGCCTGCGGCCCAAAGTCCAGAACCTGGTTTCGAGAAGCACTAGCTCAGTGCAGAAGTGGCGTCCTCCTCCTGTTGTGGGTTGGGCAAAGATGAATGTTGATGCTGCGCTATCTCGCAATGGTGAAAGGGGAGCCCTGGCAATTGTGAGTCGGGATCATACAGGCTTCTTCCTTGGAGCATCGGCACTGGTGTGAAAAAGTGTTACTGATCCAGAGATCCTAGAGGCAATGGCATGTTGCGAGGGGCTATCTCTGGCTCTTGACTTAAACCTGCAACAAGTTCAGATTAGCACCGATTGTTCAGCAACAGTCAAGCATATCAGAGAGGCATACTTGGGGCCCAGCAAAGTTATTATGGACGAGATCAAGATGAAGAATAGGTTCCAAACCATGGAGATCATACATGAAAAACGCGAGTGTAATGTTGAACCGCATGTGCTCGCAAAAGCTGCTACTTCTTTGCCCTGTGGACGCCATCTTTGGCTCACAGGAACCCCCAAAATTATTTGTATACCTATGACTATTAATCTTCAATAAAGCAGCTTTTATCCCTAAAAAACATCCAAGTATTATATTCTCAGCTGAACCCTCATAATGCCCGTGCGTTGCAGAGGGAGTATATTTCTCGGCAATGTGAGCCTGTGATATAAAAGATTTGTATATTTCTTTACAGAGTGAGTATCTCTCTGTCAAAAATTATAATTATGTGTAACTAGTTACTCCTGTCTTTCTACTTCCTTTCGCTGATATGTGGGGTAACCGACAACGGGGTCCACGTGCCATATGCACAAATTAGAGTGCACAACTTCAAGGTAGACACACCCCGGTCGTAGCGCCGCAGTAATGCCCAATGAGCCGTTAAATCACAACCCCCCTTTCCAGCTTTAGCAGTAAGCTGGACGCACGAAGCGGCAATATTTCACTGGGCCTGAATCCCCTTCTCCCTCGTCTGCTTGTTCAGAGAAAACCCCCTCTCGGTGATTGCATAGGGTTTTCTCATGGAGAACCAGGTACAAATTCTTCATCCATCCCCGATAAACCCAAGTCCCTTGGTCGCAGGTAATCCTAGGATGGCAGCCGCCGCCGTTGATGCATTTTTCTTCCTACTGAATCTAGTGTGTTTCATTTGCAGTGCCCAAAGTGCGAGTACCCTATAGGTTTCTGCGCCCTCGGCGAGATGCCACACTTGTTCCTTCTCATCCTAACACAACATTTTGAAACGCGCAGAGTATGTTCCTAGAATCCTCTTTTCTATACGGGGGTGTGGGGTTTTTTTGAACATGTTGTGTTCTCATATTATTTTTCCTGAAGTGTATTATTTGCTCTGCCAGAACACATGTACTCAAGATGCTCAGCCTTGCCATAACTGAATACACTAGTTTAATGGTAACAGTGAAGACAAGCCATGGATCTAAGTTCCGAGTTGGGTTCATGAA
Source organism: Triticum urartu (assembly GCF_056163025.1). NCBI lineage: Eukaryota > Viridiplantae > Streptophyta > Magnoliopsida > Poales > Poaceae > Triticum > Triticum urartu. The sequence continues at coordinate 296,496,104 of NC_141878.1, read as the reverse complement.
CCAAGAAGATCGCTGCTTTTTTATGGCCAAACTTGGATAAACTTTCTCAAATGTTACGGACTGAAAGTTGGCGCACGAATGTTGATGGAAATATCAAAACCTGGTCTCATCTTCACTGCGATCTTCCACCCTGACGTCATTCCAATTGTTCATCCATGTTAGTTTTGTATCTGGTTCTTGCTTGTTGCCTCGATTACTTCTTAATCCACCTATTCTGTCTAACTAATCATAATTTAACTTTAGAAGTAGCAACGAATCTCTCACGAAGATGCTACTTCTAACTAATATTTTGTTATAATTGGTGGTACGTGTAGGTTTTTTCAGAGTTAAGAAGTCTGCTCATTTTTTACTTTATAATAACTCGGCTATTACTAATGGCACTGAAGTTGACTGGATCGAAATCCACATGTTCCTACACTTTATTGATCGTCTTGAGGTCCTTGTGGGGCGTTTTAATGGTGGAAGGCCACGTGGGATATGTGTGCCACTGCTGCACTCGTTGAACAGGTCCAACTGTGTAGAGAAACTTATGGTATTCTGTTATATATGTTGTTGATAAACTATTTCTTATACATAGTTTTACAGCTGTGATCTACTTGAAACAGGAATTGCCGAGTTCTATTGTTCCTATGCAGATGCCTGACCATGGTCGGGTCAGACTTGCGCTTGGTCACAACATGATGTTTATGTTGACCTACTCAATTCCCCTTGGAGGTGAAAAGATACTTATTCATGGGTTGTCTCAAATAATGAAGGCCCGTCCATCTTGGAGAATAGGACAGAAGATTATGTTCATGCATTTCCATGGCTCTAAAGCGAATATCCTATTTATTGACCACGTTGTGAGATGAAGCCGCTTTCAGAAGGTTGTGGATGCGCGGAGTGGCGCCTGGGCCTTGTCTTGGGGCTTGGCGACCTCACCCTTGGTTAACTGTAGGCAAACTAGCACTGTTCGAGGCGTGCTTTGTACGGTTGAACCTGTATAAGTACTCATACTGCTTTCAGCTTTGGTTGTTAAGTGCCCCTGCTGGTTTCAGTTAAGGTTGTTAAGTACTCCAGCCGCTTTTACAGTCTGTCGTGTTTCTTTAGTCCTGTCTTTGTCCAGCCGCCAAAACCAAACCAGCGCCGGCGGGGCCGCCTGCTTCCGCCTCCAACGGCTGGCTGCGCCTCAGCGCATGCATCGTTGCCCCACTGTCTCCTAAATCGTTAACGCCGATGTCCTCCGCGCGCTTTGGTGCGCTCGCCACAGCGCGGCCCTCTCGCATTGTCAACATGGTCAACAAACAATAGGAATCGACAGAAGTACGTGGAGAGGATGACAATAGGGCCCACCACGTCAGCGTATGGAAAAATAAAATGCTTCCTCCTAGTGTTTTCCTGACATTTGGGACCCACGACATTGGGAGCGTATATAGTCAATAGACAAGAGAACAGCACAAGATCGGCTGACACCTGGGACGTAGCTACTCGAGCATTATTTTTTTGTTTGGTATTGTTGAGACGGAGTAGGGTTTGAACTGGGCTGTGGCCCGTCTAGCCCAGGCTTATATTTTATGTTCACCATGTGACCAGCCTAGCTATTTTTTCTTTGTGAAAATGAGCCCAGTTTATATTTTCTGAAGAATACCCAATCCAGGCCTACTTATTTTTCTACTCCCTGATGGGCTGCAACTCTTTCAAGACGCCTGCAAATCTTGAAAGTAATATGAAATGGGTTGTAAATATAAAAACAGATGACAAATTGGCAATTACTTTATAATTTCTGCATTTTATTACATTTTCAGATTCCTATTTCACTGGGCATTAACCTAATTTAAATATATCTTCAAAGTACTTTAAATCTGGTTGGATATTTCGGTATTAAAAATAGTTTGGAACCCACAAAAATATGCGAAATTGGCCCTGGGCAACCAACAAAAAACGACTGCAATAAATTGCATAAGAAGTTGCCATGAGCTATATATAAATTATTAAAAAAATAGGGAGTGGTCTGACTTGTGGGCCTGTTTAGTTGACGCGTATGCAAGATTTTTTTAGTTATTATATACGTCAACAAACGATTCTAGCAGACGTAACCGTTGGATGTCAATCCAACGGCCGTCGTGTTTCTTCAATCTCTGATCTTCTTGCTCCAGCCGCCAAAGCAACGCCAGCGGGACCGCCTACTCCCGCCTCCCGTGGCCGGCTGTGCTGCCGCGCAGGCCTCAGCGCCCCCTACTACTCCCACCGCTGGCCAGGGCGTCCCTCTACTCACCCACACCCCCTGTTATTTTGCGGCGACGACGGCCTCACACCGCAGCCGAACCGGTGAACGCTCATACTCCTCTCCGCGTGGGCATCCACTGCCACGTCTTCCCCGGCTCCGCGTCGTCCCCTTCCTATGCCTCGCCGTCGTCCAGCGCCATGGTGCTCTCGGCGCGGCGTGGTCAATGTGGTCAACGACCGACTTCCATCGGAAGAGTACTGTACGTGGAGAGGCTGACAGCTGGGTCCACGGCAGCTACAAGGAAGTGCCTCCTTATTACGCTGAAAATAATTATTCCTCCACCTGACAGCGGGGACCCACTGGACGGGCCACCAGTATTTTGCGAAAAAAATTGTTTCCCCCTGACTGCTGGGACCCATCGGACAGGCCACCGTATTTCGCGAAAAAAACGTCCCCCCCCCGCTCTCAGCTCGGACCCACCGGAAGTGCCTCCTTATTACGCACAAAAAATGAATACTCCCCCGGCTAGCTAGGACTCACCTTGGTGGGAGACTGACTTGTGGGCCTACTAAGTTGACGGGGACAAAGGGCTTTGTTAACTAAGTCAATATGAACGATTCTAGCTTCAGTGACCGTACGATGTCCATCCAACGGCCGTAGTGCTTCTTCAACCTCTGGTCTTCTTGCTCCAGCCGCCCAAAGCAGCGCCGGTCGTGCCCCATGCTCCTGCCTCCCATGGCCGGCTGTGCTGCCGCGGAGCCCTCACCGCCCCCTACTATTCCCACCGCTGGCCAGGCCCTGTGGCGACGATAGCCTCACACCGCAGCCGAACCAGTGAACCCTCGTACTCCTCCCCGCGCGGGCTTCCACTGTCCCATCTTCCCCGGCTCTGCGTTGTCCCCTTCCTAGGCCTCGCCGTCGTACACCGACGTGGTGCTCTCGGCGCGGTGTGGTCAATGTGGTCAAAGACCGACTTTCATCGGAAGAGTACTGTGCGTGGAGACGCTGACAGTTGTGTCCACGGCCGCAGCAAGGAAGTGCCTCATTATTACACGCAAAATAATTATTCCTCCACCTGATAGCGGGGACCCACCGGACGGGCCACCAGTATTTTGCAAAAAAAATCGTTTCCCCCTGACTGCTGGGACCCACCGGATGGGCCACTGTATTTCAAAAAAAAAACGTTCCCCCCCCTTCTGTCAGCTCGGACCCACCGGAAGTGCCTCCTTATTATGCAGAAAAAAATGAATACTCCCCCGGCTAGCTGGGACCCACCTTGGTGGGAGGCTGACTTGTGGGCCTACTATGTTGACGGGGATGAAGGGCTTTGTCAACTTAGTCAATATGAATGATTCTAGCTCCAGTGACCGTACGATGTCCATCCCACGGCCGTAGTGCTTCTTCAACCTCTGGTCTTCTTGCTCCAGCCGCCCAAAGCAGCGCCGGTCATGCCGCATGCTCCTGCCGCATGCTCCTGCCTCCCGTGGCCGGCTGTGCTGCCGCGGAGGCCTCACCACCCCCTACTATTCCCACCGCTGGCCAGGCCCTGCGGCGATGGTAGCCTCACACCGCAACCGAACCAGTGAACCCTCGTACTCCTCTCCGCGCGGGCTTCCATTGCCGCGTCTTCCCCGGCTCTGCGTCGTCTCCTTCCTAGGCCTCCCCGTCATCCACCGCCGTGGCGCTCTCGGCGCGGTGTGGTCAATGTGGTCAACGACCGACTTCCATCGGAAGAGAACTGTGCGTGGAGACGCTGACACCTGGGTCCATGGCCGCAGCAAGGAAGTGCCTCCTATTACGCGCAAAATAATTATTCCTCCACCTCACAGCGGGGACCCACCGGACAGGCCACCGGATGGGCCACTCTATTTCGCAAAAAAAACGTTCCCCCCGCTGTCAGCTCGGACCCACCGGAAGTGCCTCCTTATTACGGGCAAAAAAAAATGAATACTCCCCTTGCTAGCTGGGACCCACCTTGGTGGGAGGCTGACTTGTGGGCCTACTAAGTTGATGGGGATGAAGGGCTTTGTCAACTTAGTCAATATGAACGATTCTAGCTCCAGTGACCGTACGATGTCCATCCAACGGCCGTAGTGCTTCTTCAACCTCTCGTCTTCTTGCTCCAGCCGCCCAAAGCAGCGCCGGTCGTGCCGCATGCTTCTGCCTCCCGTGGCCGGCTGTGATGCCGCAGAGGCCTCACCGCCCCCTACTATTCCCACCGCTGGCTAGGCCCTGCGGCAATGGCAGCCTCACACCACAGCCGAACCAGTGAACCCTCGTACTCCTCTCCGCATGGGCTTCCACTGCCGCGTCTTCCCCGGCTCTGCATCGTCCCCTTCCTAGGCCTCGCTGTTGTCCACCGCCGTGGTGCTCTCGGCGCGGCATGGTCAATGTGGTCAACGACCACTTTCCATCGGAAGAGTACTGTGCGTGGAGACACTGACAGCTGGGTCCACGGCCGCAGCAAGGAAGTGCCTCCTTATTACGCGCAAAATAATTATTCCTCCACCTGACAGCGGGGACCCACCGGACGGGCCACCGTATTTCACGAAAAAAATGTTTGCCCCAGACTGCTGGGACCCACCAGCTACATCTTTACATGCAAGGAAGTGCCTGATAGTCGGGACCCACCTGGTCGAAGCGTACGTAGCGTTGTCATTCTGGTCGCGAACGTGTAAGTACATATATACTGGTCGATGTAGAGGCGTGCATGTGTCGTAGTAGAGGCGCACACGTAGCATGTACACGTACGTACAGCAGCTAGGGTGCAAGAAAGAAAGTATGGCCACGTATGTGTACATACGGGCGGGGTCTGGAACGCCTACTTGTGCATACGTACGGCCAGGGCTCGTGTACATGGCTGAGTCGGAACGGAGAAACAGCATCGTCGTCGTGTTCATGGGAGGCAACGGAATGCGCCGTGTTCATGGGGAGGCAATGGAATGCGTCGTGTTCATGGGAAGGCAATGGAATGCGTCGTGTTCATCGGGAGTGCTTGTACGGAACAGGCGATGGAAACGAGGCCTGGCGTACCGCAGAACGGAGGAAACAGCCTTGTGTTCGACCGGCCACGTTCGAAACGGGATCTTGGTGATTGGGAGGGGTCCGGCGTACCGCAAAATGGAGGAAACGGACCTCTTACGGTCGAAACGGGGGTCCTGTTGATCGGGAGGGGTGTGGCGTACCGCAAAACGGACGAAACGGGATATTGTTCATGTTCACCGTCGACCCCGTGCAGCCTCCACGAGCTACTGTTCATCCACCGTCGACCTCCTCCAGCCTCCACCTGCGACTGTTCATCCACGGGCTCCTGTTCATCCAGCCTCCATCGCGCGCTACTCCACCGGCTACTGTTCAACCAGCCCTCTCCACGGGCTCCTATTCAACCACCCCTCCACGGGCTACTGTTCATCCTACCCTCCACTGTCTACTGTTCATCTTGCCCTCCACGGGGTGGTCCTATTCATCCAGCCCTCCATGGGGTCCTGTTCATCCAGCCCCAACCGGATCGATCGATCGGGGTCCTGTTCATCCAGAGGCAACACCACGGGGTCCTATTCATCCACCCCACCGGGAACTGTTCATCCAACCCCCCACCCCCCCCCCCCCCCGCAACGCTCACTTTTCATCCAGAGGCAGCATCGACCAGCTTTAGTTAGCAGCAGTAGCGAAGGAATCGCTCGATCGGGTTCAGCCAACAGCCATCGATCGATCGCTCGGGTTCAGTAACGCGTAGCCTGCAGTGCAATCGCTTAGATTCAGTTACAGCCCAAAGCCTCGCTCGGGTTCAGTTAGAGCCAACGCCTTGCACACACGCGCGTACGTATATGAGAGAAACTCGCATCGCTCCGCCCCCGACCTCCCACCGTAACCGGGAACTCCTCGAAATTTTCCTCGTCCTCGCTTCTACCATGGTTTTTTTCCGTCATGGACAGCCCAAAGAATGTCATGCAGCTGCGTCTCAGGCCCGCCCAGGACGAAAAGCCCATTTTTTGTCATGATTTTTTGTCATAGAAGTAGGAGCCCACCACATCTATGATGATACCGGGTTTTGTCACAATTATCATCATAGAAGTGTCATATGTATGACAGAAAAAATTTCGTTCGGCCCAAAATGTCACGGATGTGTCTTTTTTTGTAGTGATATTAGACCTTGGGAGATTAGGATGAGCACTTGGATTTCCATGTTTAACTGAATCTTGGAAGCTTGTATACCCATGGATTTTTAGGGGTAGACATACATATGAGTTTGGGGATCATAGAAACATATGATTTTGTTAGACCTCCTCTCGAGAATCCTAAGGATAATAATAGCATGAGTAATGATTGGAGCTAACCTACATGAGTTGGTACTTTCGGTGGTATAAGGTGATCTGTTTGGAGGACTAGATAGAACAATTGGCATCTTAGGAATGGTGCTCAAGGATAAGATGATAAATGTTCACTCGCATCGTAGAATCCTTGAAACCCTTAAACCTTACCAAACCACAACATGATCAGATCATGACCTCAAGCTTGGGCTCTAGACTGAGAAGACCTTGGCCAATACTCAACTGTGACCACCACCAATACCCCCATCCTACTTTATGATCCTCATAAACAAAGTCTTCATGGAGTACTTGGACAAGTTGGTTGTTATCTTTATTTTGGTAACATACTTGTCTACCCAAAGACGGAAGAAGAATTGTTGAGCTGGTCAAGGAACATCTGAAGATCACCATGTCCAGGAGGAAGAACTACACCAACCACCACCATCAAGAAGTAAACCTCTGCGTCAAAGACCAGGTGTATCTGCAAGCGACTTCTCTCAATGGAACCAAGCATTTCCATGTCAAAGGGAAGCTCACACCAAGATTTATCGAACCCCTTTTTAGGTCACTACAAGATGAAGAGAAGGCGGTTGCGAGATGGAGTTGCCACCTAAGTTACCCACTATGCATAATGTTTTCCCACACAACACAACTTCGGGAGTGTTTCCAACTTCTTAACTTGCCCGACCTCGACCAGGACATCGGTCACCGAGCCATCGACCCCCGGCCCAACCTGACTTACGCAAGAGATCCCTTAGCAACCTCGATCAAGCAGAACGTCATACAGAAAGCCACATCATCAAGTACTTCAAGGGTCAATGGAGCACCACTCGGAAGCAGAAGCACTATGAGAACGTGAAGACTACCCTGGATCCAAGTTTCCGTATTCCTTTCCACGCCTAGTTTGGGAATCTCGGGGACGAGATTCATGTAAGGGGGGTAGGTCTGCCACACCCTGATTTTCATGCCACAACACTTAAGCTAATAAATCTTGATAAAGTGTGTTTTGTCAAAAACTTTTGAGTGTTTAGGTCTTTTCTTGATTTGATTTGTTTGTGTGTTGGTTGCAAGTTCTCTAAAAATCAAATAAATCCTCCAAATCTTATACTCCTTATCCTTGATCCAAAACCTTGCCCAATGATCATGCCATGTTTGTAGGACACAAAAACAATTTCTTGCAAAAATATTTTGGCTAAAAAGAATTTTCTAAATTAGGCTTCCCAAAACCCCTGAATTGATACTTGAACTACAAGTACTTAATTAAGGCTGTGAAAAATCTTTCAAAAAGTATATTTGAAACCTATTAGGTATAGGGCTCCCATAAACCACAAAAATATATTTTTAAAAGTTATTTCCCTATTTTATTTAAAGGCTTTTTCTTAAGGCCAGAAATGGTCTTTAATAGGTTAAAATTATTTTTATGTTTCAAAAATATTTGAGAAACTTTAGGGAAGCTCAGCGGACATATATTGTCCATATATAAGAGTTTCAAAACATGGTCATGTTCAAATTATTGGTCAAATCCCTCAAAAACTATTTCTGGACATTTCAAGCTTTTGAAATGTTTACAAAGAGAATATTCTCCATTAAATACAGGAAAATTCTATCATGTCCAAAATGACCTACTTGAGGATCCTACAAAGTGTCATGTCATGGAGAACAATATAGCCCCACCAAACCCTCTCAAAACAATGTTTGTCCTTTTCCCAGTTTGAACAACTTTGCACTACCAAACATGTCCAAATGATCTCAAAATTTGCACATGTGCTCAGATGGTCTAATAATTCACCTAGGCCAAGTGACACAAGTTGGAGAATAGTATAACTTGATCAAAGTGCCTCAAAACCTTTTCTGCCCAGAACCAAATTTGAGCAACTCTACATTGCCAAGTGTCTCGTTTTGATCTCAAATTTGTGCTCAAATTCCAAAATTATGACACTACACCAAGTGGTGCATCAAGGAGAACAAGATAGCATGATAAAATCCAGCCAAAACTGTTTCTGCCCATTTCTAAGGTTTATAAAAGTTTCATTGGCCACTTTCTCCATTTGACCACAAAATTGGTGGGAACTACTAATTTGTAATGCCTCTCACTCCTGTTAAGTTTCAAAGAAAATTGAGCAACTTAGATAGCCCAAACCACCATCAAACACCTTCAGCCAGAATTTCAAAACTCATGTTTTGGCCACTTCCACTAATCTCCATGAGCTGAACTTTTTCCCACGGCCTCACCTGCTCCTCCTCTACCTCATGCATGATTTGCTGCCCAAGGAGCAGTGATTAGGGGGGGCAGAGACCCATTTTTCTTCTCTGTACAGCAGCATTTTCACTCTCTCTCCACCCTTCCTCTCCTCTACTGGCTCACCAAGGCATCCAATGCCCTTGCCACATTGTTTACATCCCCCTGCAGCCACTATACACAAGTGGATGCGCAACACGCCACCGTGCTGGTCCCCTCCTTTCCCTCTCTGTCCTGTCCATGCTGCGCGTGCCCAGAGCCGCCCGAGCCCGCCAATGCGCGTGCGAGCTCGTGGCTCCACCAAGAGCTCGCCCCGCTCTCTCTCTCGCTCTCTCTCTCTTCCTGGCGCCCTACTCCACCCCAAGAGCACCGCAAACAAACTCTCTCCTAGCTGCCCGAGCCGTTGCCGCGGACACCCGTGCGCCGCGTCCATGGTGAGCCGCAGCTCGGCTACTTAAGGCCATTCTAGGCCCTCCTCGCTGCTCCATTTGCTCCCTCTCTCTCCCGAAAACCACCCAGTCCGACCCATTCTTACTCCTCTGCTCTCCATCCACCACCATGGCCGGGGCCTTGCCGTCGGCCTCCGCCTAAATTCGCACCCACCGCTCATCCTGCTTCCCTCTAGACCGCACCAGAGCACCGCCACCATCATCGCGGGCCCCTCCCGCGCTTCTCACTCTCCTCCCCGTGGTCGTGCCCTCGAGTTCCATCACCACCGCCGGCCTTGCCCGTCGCGGCCGATGATGCGCTCGCGTCTGGCCACCCCTGCGATTGTGGCACACCTGGGAGGATGCGGCACACTGTCCTGATCACACCGGTACGCCGGGCGTCGCAGGAGGTGGCCGGTACCGCCGGGGAGAATACGGGCGCCCACTCGGCCTCACCTTCCCTGCCTTTGCTTTGTTCGGGCGGGAGGTAGGAGACGGCTTGAGCACCGGGCTCCGCTCGTCAGTGACCCGGTGGGCCGGCCCCGCCCATTTAAGTGCAGACGGGCCAGGTGAAACCCGTTTCCCCCACAGTGAAGGCGGAATCCCACTGGTACGCCTTCGATGTCGTCCAGCCACCCCCGCGCGACCGACCTGCTGGGCCGGCCCGCTGCTAACTCCCGCCTGGCGCGCAAGATAAGGGTAAAACCCATTTCCTTTCCTTTTTCTTTTCCAGTGAGTTTCAAAAATCCATAAACAATTCAAATGAACTCCAAATTTGATGATTCAAATTTCTAGTAGTTCCTAAATTCATGATCTATCAGATGGTGCAATTTGCACATTTTTCCAGAAATATTTCTTTCACAAATAATTAACAAATCCCATTTTTTCCATTTTTGTCATAAACTTTAGAAAATCACAGAGGGCTCAAATTTGATCCAAATGCCATGATTCAAATTCCTAGATGCTTCTAAGTTCATAACTTAGTTTATGAACATTTTTCTCAATACTTTTTGAGCCACACAAAATAATGAACCATTTCTTCATATTTGTCAACTTTGCAAATTCATAGGAAGATCATTTGAACTCCAAATCCAGTGAAACCAACTCCTAGATGCTTCTAAAATCATTCTTTGTTCAATGGGTGCCTTTGCTAATTTTTCAAAATAATGATTCTATACACTTCTTGCAAATCCACAAATCCCTTGATTCCATCACATTGAAATGTTCAGAAATATCCACTGACCCAATCCCAATGAAACCACTTTGGTTATTTTTCATATAACTACAGATGTCCTAGAAAAGTCAAATTAATATTTTTAGAGTACTTTTATTTTCTGTCTTGTTGTGTTGCTTACTATGATTGTTTCCGACATTAGTTGACGAAGTAGACGAAATACTCGGAGATGAACCAGAAGGCTTGAAGACTCTGAAGAACCAGGCAAGCAGCCCTTTAACCATGTTGAACCCTTTTATATCATGAGAACATTTTCACTGTTTCATCGAGTGCATGATGGTTCTTGAATGGCAACCTTGATGGGCTTGCCTCTATTGCATACCCGTTGATACTTGCATTGTTCATGACTCTATCCTTGTAGAAATATGCTATAGTAGTTGGCTACGCAAAAAGGTGTCAGGGTTATGCATGGAAATAAACAAGTGTGGATGACATACTTGCATATAGCCCAGTGGGAGCTACTAATGCTCCTGGGAGATGATGATGAATTAGGTCACTACTTGGTGGAGAGGTAGTGTACCGAGGCTTGATGAAAGTGTTGTTTACAGAAACGGATTAGATTTAAGATTTGTCGATTGTCCCAACCTTACATGCGCAACCACTCTACCCTTATATGGGAAAGGGCATTATTGATTACCTAGGCCGATACTAGCTTGTTGCCTACATTACTACTGACGGGGGAGTTGTTGTTGCGCTCTCTTGGGACGGGGTCGTGCCTGGTAGGGCGGCCATGACTAATTTCCCAGGGCACCGGACACACCGTTGGTACCCCGTGCTTGTGGTATGTGATGAATATGGGAGCGAGGCTCCACAATTTTAAGATGAGAAATGTTGGGAACGGGGGTTACTACCAATTGAGTGGACTCTATGTTAGTGTTGTCTAGGGAAAGATAGTGATCGGGTGCTTACCCCGGGTACTTGAGGTACCGCGGGTCGTGGATGACACGGAAGTTCCCGGATCTTGTTGGTAAAGTGCGCAACCTCTGCAGAGTGTAAAACTATTCGAATAGCCGTGTCCACGGTCAATGACAGTTGGGTGGTGCTGCTTAGACTATATCCATAAGTTTCTGGAAAACAACACAGTTTGGCAAATCTGTTGATGTGATTCGTGAGAAAGTCACGGTGAACTTGAGCATGAGTTGTTCATAACTCTTTCTCGATGTTGATGTCTGTAACCTCCTGATACTTGTAGCAGACACATTCATGTCCTTGATAAATGATGATCATACCTGCATGAGAAAAAACTAGCTTTCTGCAAAAATGCCAAATTAGCAGTAGAGCCTTGCATAATTATTATGTTATCACCCCTGGGTTGCTTGCGAGTACATTCAAAGTACTCATTGGCTTGCCACTGGTTATTTTATTGGCCAGGCATGAAATAACAGGATATGATGAAGAATACTTCGGTGACGAACATGTGAGCTAGTACGCTTCCCAATCAGAATGCCTATAGGGTTAAGGCAGATGGCATGGGTCCAAGTTATGGACGAAGATTTCCGCTGCGAAGTTATACTCAAGACTCGACCATAACGGTCATAATTTATGTAAGACTTAATGTATGGATGTAAGACTCTTGTTATTCAGCTTCTGTGTGTTCAGTGAGCATTGATATCTGGGATCATTGTACACGTGCATTCGGTGATCACGACTTATGAGTCGGGGTCCCCACACCCTGCCTCGTGGACAGACCGGAGACCCCCCTGCCTTGTTCCCGACTCCAACACCTCTTATATAACCCAAAACTTCCAGAAAGTAACCTAGGTCGGGAGTTCCGCCGCCAAAAGGCTCCGTAGCCACCGAAAACCAATCTAGGCCCTCTCTGTCACCCTGCCGGATGGGGCCATCATCACCGGAGGGCATGGAGGAGGATCCCGGAGGGTCCATTATCGTCATGAAGGCCAAGGACTAGACGGGGAACCTCTCCCCATCCAGGGGGGAGGCCATGGAGGAGGAAGCACAAGGGGGGGAACGTCTCCTCCTCTCTCTTGGTGGCACCAGAGTGCCATTGAGAGGGGAATCATCGCCGCGGTGATCGTCTTCATCAACATCACCATCATCATCACCATCCTCATCTCTTTTACGTGGTCCTCTCTCCGGCACCCCGCTGTAATCCCTACTTGAACATGGTACTTTATGCCACATATTATGATCCAATGATGTGTTGCCATCCTATGATGTTTTGAGTAGTTATCTTTTGTCTTTGGGTTGATTGATGATCTAGCTTGGTACGAGTTGTATGTTTTATTTTGGTGCTGTCCTATGGTGCCCCCCGTGTCGCGCAAGCATGAGGGATTCCCGCTATAGGGTGTGGCAATACGTTTATGATTCGCTTATAGTGGGTTGCGTGAGTGACTGAAACACAAACCCGAGTAAGGGGGTTGTTGCGTATGGGATAAAGAGGACTTGATGCTTTAATGCTATGGTTGGGTTTTATCTTCATGATCTTTAGTAGTAACGGATGCTTGCTAGAGTTCCAATCATAAGTGCATATGATCCAAGAAGAGAAAGTATGTTAGCTTATGCCTCTCCCTCATATGAAATTGCAATGACGACTATCAGTCTTGTTAACAATTGCCTAGGAAAATTCCGCACACCGATCCACCAGTATTCCACACTCGCTATTTATAATATTTAGTAATATATTCTAACTTTAGGATAACAACACCAACTTTCGTATTTTAGCTCTCCGATATCATGCAAAGTTATCCACTTCATACCCACAACATAGTTTTATTCCTCGTTGCTAGTTGGAAGCAAATGTTCGGTGTACGTAGAGTCATATCAGTGGCAGATAGGGCTTGCGAGAATATTGATCTTACCTTTAGCTCCTTGTGGGTTCGACACTCCATACTTATCACTTCCACCTTTGGAAATTGCTACGATGATTCCCTGCACTTGGGGATTATCAGTCACCTCCCATGATCCTTGGTGCCTTGTTCTCGCATGAGCTAATCGGGGGTGGGTAAGTTTGGGCGCGCGACCCTGTGCCTCAACACTACGCGAGCCGTGCGTCGGTTGTCTTTATTTAGGACATTCGCATGAGAAAACTGGGCACGACATCTGTGCTCGGGTCCGTCCCTGCAGTGTCGACAAACCCAACGGTTGAGCTCTATCTGGTGGGCCGGCCCCATTTACGTCACCTCCTGAGGTCATTGGTGTTTTGGCATTCTCATGAGATAACCTCAGGAGATTCATTCGGCACAGGTCGCCTAACCATCTCGCAGGGCAGTCACAAGTGTTCCGAATCAAATTCAGGCGCAACCCGCCTTGTGGTAGGGCCTCATGAGTCCCGTGTTGGCACACGAGTGCCCATACACACCTCCTCTAGCCCTGCCGTGCAAGCCATGTGTCAGGGCGGGGCTATACATGCCCCAGAGTCTCCACTCAAAGGAATCCCCCACCCACGCACCAGTGGAAGCACCATGCTCTGTGCTGGCAGTCGACACAGTCAAGGAGCGGCTATGCCCGTGCAAGAGCAGAAGCGCCATGCTCTGCACTAGTGATAGACAACTAAGGGCGGCCGCATAGCCGCAATAACCTCATGGAGCCGCCAGGCTGGGTGTTCAGCCTCACCGCAACGATTTCCCTTTAGGAGAGTCGCGCAAGGGGGCTGGGCACAGGGGCTATGCTGAGGCCACGCCTAGCGTACACCGCTCTGCCAGGTCCCTCGGACCTGGTCTTTGCGCGCCCCTCCCAAGCGGGACCTCGGCGAGGAAAGGTATGGAGGTCTATTCGTACGTCAAGGGGGACTTATAAGAATCGCGACTCAGGAGCCTAACTGGTCACATACCCCTCACCCATTGGTTTCATCCTGGTGATTCGGACAACCCAACGGCGGCTGAGGTATGCGCGGGGTCGGGCCCTTCCGACGCAGAACACTAAGGCCTACTCTGGCATCTCCTTCCCGAGGGCTATTTGTAGGTGAAGGGGGATTCCTGAGCATCGCGACTCTGGAGCGTAACTGGTCCCATAGCCCTTCACCCCTTAGTCTCGTCCTGGCGATCCGGATGATCCAACGGCGGCTGAGGTATGCGCGGGGCCGGGCTTGGCTGACACAGAACAACAAAGCAAACAAAAAGGAAATTGCGGAACCCTAGCAAGTTATTACAAAACATATTGTCTCTTAAGGGTACCAAGCACAAGTTCTTACGCCTTCACGAGGCATGATACATGTCATGGGATTAGAACAGAGGGGAGTGCTGCCATTGAGCCATCAAGCCTCTCCTTCACCCTTGGACACCGCCATCGCCCATGTGGGAAGCTTCGTCGTTGATGACCTCACCGCCTCCCTAGCTATCAGCTGCGGTCACGGAGTCGGCGGTGACACCCTTGCCGTTAGCCGCGGCCGCGGAGTTGACGGCGAGGAACTTCCGCAGCAGGGCCTCCACCAGATCCATCACGGCCTCGACAGTGGCTGTATAGGACTCGGAGTCCACGGGCTTGAGCAAGGCACCAAAGTCGAAGCTGGTTTCCCGGAGATAAAGGTGGATGAAGATGCGCCTCATGGCCGAGGTGGAAAAGCACATGGGCCTCCCCCTCCACCATGGGATCCACTTCGACGATGATGGCCTCGAGCGCCATGACGATCTTGAGGAGTAGCGCGGTGGGGCCTTCCTCCAGAGTCACCAATGGCTCCTTGTGCCCGCTCCTGTAGAGATGCTACAGTGCCTTGCGGGACCTCAGCTCAAGGGAGTCGAAGGTGACGCCCTCCACGGCGGCCGTCTTCTCAGCAGCAGCGAGGCACTTCTCCCTGGCCTCTAGCCTGGCTTTGTCATCGGACACAAGCTTGGCATGGGACGCCTGGTCCGCATCCACCTCCTCCTTCTGCTTGTCTAGGCGGCCACACTTCGATGCCTCCTCCCAGCCTACCTGTTCCTGCTCGGCGTCATGGTCGGCGACCATAGCTTCCCGGGTCTTCAGCTTCTCCTCCTGCTCCTCAAGCTGGCGGGCGCGGGTAGCCTGCTCGTCGTGAAGGAATTTCAGCTCGGCCTCCGCCGTGCGGCAGCGCTCCCCGGCGGCCTCAGCGTCCTTCAGCGCCATGGCGCGAGCGGCTGCGGCCAGGCCGACCAGCTTATGGCCCTCCTCTGAGGCCGTCATAGCCTGGGCCCATGCCGCCTTGATGGACGAGTCGGCCTGAAGCCACCCCAAGAACAACTCGAGGCGCCCCGACGCCCTACACTGATCGGAGCCCTAAAGATTATCCTAAAGATGGTCCAGCACGGAGAAGGCCTCCTTCAGGGCAACGGGCATGGCAGAAGAACCATGGCCCGCCGCCGAGATGACGGGGGGAGGAAGCAGCGCCAGTGCCAAACCTGCTGTGGCGGCAGTAGCAGAGAGGGTCGGGGGCTACGGAGCCCTCGAATCCTCAGAAGTCACGCTGAGGGCGAGCACCTCTGGAGTTGCCTCGACCACAGGGACCGCCTTCTCCTGAGGCTGGGCTCTAGAGCCTCTGGAGGGCGGCCTCACCGAAGGGACATGGGAGGCAGCCTCGTCCTTCCGCACTGAAGACGTTGCGACCATGACAGGACATTGGGCCTCGGCGGCTCCGGTGTCCTCCTTCTTCCTCTTTGCTGCTAGTGTCAGCCTGTCATCAAGACAGAAACATTGAGTACTGCGTGAAGATCAAAGAACAAGGGCAAGGGGATACAGTTACTGATCCTTAGGGACATACTCCCTCTTCCTGCAAAGGAGCGCAAGCTTCCAAAGCACGGGCATCGTCCGCTCTCTGGGGCGGACGAGCGTGCGGCCGGCTCTGCAGCGGTAGCGATCGGCTACGAGCTGGGGTTGCTGCCCGGAGGAGTCAGCACCGACCTATCCCTCTTTGGGATCCCCTACCTCAGCCTCTTCTGGGGGGTGCCCCCGGACCTTGTGGTGACTCCGGTGGGGAGCGGCGACTCCCTGACTGGGTGCTTGCTGGCGGCGTTGTCATCGTAGAAGGCCCGGAGAAGCTCACTCTACCGTGGGGGGAGGTCTCGTCCATGGACTCGCCGGAGGACACCTTTTCCTCCTCCTTGGACTCGCCGGTGGACAACGTCACCAGGGAGCCAGGGGGCTGGGGAGGCTTCAGCTGCACAAGCCCGCGCTCGTTGAAGGTGGGTATGGCGGCGGCCACCTTCTCTCCATCCGTGCAGCGGTACATCGGGAGATGGGAGTCCGGGGGGGGGGGGCAACCCTGGTCCTTCTCGAGCAAGGTGCGCACGATCTTGCCAAGGTAATCATCGGGCAGGTTGTCCGGGCATAGCCGAAGGTCGTCTTCCGTGCCCTTGAACCTCCACAGGGGGCGCGAGTCCGCTTGGAGCGGAGCCAAGCGCTGCATCAGGAATTCCTTGATGATCATGGCCCCCGTCATCTTCTCCACCTTTGGGTAATCTGCCTTCCGGTCAGCCATCATCCTCTCCAGCAGCAGCTCTGCCCGGGGGTCGGTGAGCTTCTCGTGAGCCCACCCTTCTAGGGGCGTTGGCGGCGCGGTCGGCAGCTCCAACAAAGCATGGGTGCGCATGGCGTCCATGAAGACCCACTTGTTCCTGAAGATCTCCACCTTCTTCTCGGCGCAAGAGATACCGTTGCCAACCTAGCAAGAATGATGTGCTGGAAGTAGGGGTAAAAGGTGTCACCCAAAGTTTCCGGCTTGGCGAAGCCAACCCTGAGCGCCGTCTCTCCCCCCTCACTGCCTTCGTCCGCCGTTAGCGGAAGCACGGCGGCGAGGTGCTTCTCTTTGCCGATGGTAGACGCGCTCAGGGCCGGCTCGAACTAAGAAGGAGGGCGCACGGCCGTGGAGGAAGACTTTGCCTTGTTGGAGGCCATCAGTCGTAGGATGGGGGAAGAGATTCTGCTAATCTGGAGGCCCTTGGAGTGGAGGAAGAAGGGGATCTGGAGCAAGACGAAGGAAAGCAAATGAAGGCTCTGCAACGAGCACCAGCCTTTTTGTCAGCCCGGAGCAGTTGACAAAGCAGCGTGGGGAAGAGGAGACGCCTACGTCCCATCAATCGCCATGTGTCAACCGAGGCCGCAGGAGGTTAGGCCCCGCGGCGCTCCGCACTTTCCCTTTGGCTTTGCGTCGAAGCCAAATCGGAACGCGTCTTGGGCCCGGGGGGTACTGTCGGCATTCTAGGAACGGGGGTGCCTGGACTTGCCTGCCTGCGGCCCACGGCATGGCTCCATCGATGGCCCAGTATGGCCCAACTTCAGCATCAACAACTCAAGACCCTCATGAGGGGCCAAGCCTCGCGAGGCGGATGACATCAAGACCTCCACGAGGAGCAGTCTCTCCAGGCTGGCTCCCGAGGAGCCGAGATTTATATGCAAGGCTCAGCTCGTGAGGTTCAGATGATGCGAGCCATGACGACCATGGCCAGGCGGGCGCCAAGGGGCGCAGTGTACCAGTTTCCTCTTTGGTGCTAGGAGGTAAGCATAGGCGCGGAGTCCCGAGGAATCAGGCAAAGGTTTCCATTCCGGTGCAACAAGACCAAGATCGCCAGGTCGGAAGGACAGAGGTCATCGCCGAGCCCACCACGGTGTCACGACCAGAGGCTTTTGTAGGCGAATACTACTTTTGTCAGGATAACATGTACTAGTTGTCTACTTTCGAATTTGGCCATTGTGGGATCCCTTCCAGCCTTCATTTTGGATGAGGACCAAGGCCACTATAGATAGGACTTTGCCACCACCATAGAGGGGGACGGATCATTCAGATCATCCTCACACCCACCAGCTCATCGAGCACAAGAACACTCCTCCTCCTAAGGTTGTTCTCCCACTATACTAGTTCATCCTCTGCCCCGCGAGGCCATTCCACCACAAAGAAGGAGTAGGGTTTTACACCGCAAGGTGGCCTAAACCTGGGTAAACTGTTGTGTCTCTTTTCAATTCAGTTCGTCGAGCTAGGCTGTGAGATTAGCGAGTAGGCAGACTGGGGAGGACGAGTTCTTCGCACACACCCTAGAGTTCGAACTTCTCAAGGGTCTGCGGAACCTGAAATCCAACAATACTACTTGTCCCCCTTCAAACTTGGCCATTGTGGGATCCTTTCCCGCCTTTGTTTCGGAAGAAGAGGACCGAGGCCACTATAAATATAGCCTAGCCACCACTGTAGGAGGAGAGATAAGTCGAACCCTCACTAGCTCACACTAACACAAGAACTGACCTCCTAAGGGTGTCCTTCCTCTATAATCGTTCATCCTCAGCCGCTCGCAAGGCTAATCCACACCAAAGCAGGAGTAGGGTCTTACACCACAAGGTGGTCCGAACCTGGGTAAACTGTTGTGTATCTTTCCTTTCCTGTTCATTGAGCTAGGCTATGAGAGCGGCGAGTCGGTAGTCTAGGGACATTGAGTTCTTCGCACACACCCCAGTTCGAACCTTTCACGGGTCTGCGGAGCCCTGAATCCGACATTTGGGATGCCAGGTAGGGGTGCGTCGGAGCCTCGCTCCCGTCGTCGATTCCCCACTGCTCCACCATTCTCATGACTGACGCTCGTCGACTTCGTGCTGAGCGTCAGGCTCCCCTCGCCGCCCGCATCGCCCAAACAGCACCAGCGGGGACGGCGCCCCTTGTCATTCCCCATCACCTGCGGCTAATGCTGCCACCGGCCCCGCGGCCCACGAGCAGCATGCCTCATCGCTGCAGCCATCTATGCTGTGTGATGGATGCACCGCCAATCCATAGCTGACTCTGGCTGCTACTTCATCTTCCCATGCTTGTCGCGGGCCGGCGAACGTGCAGGCTGCGTTGCTCATGGAATGCGATCTTCTGCGCTATCGTCCGACCGACGACCTCTACGAGGACTGGCTGGACCGCATCGCTAAGCTCGTCAGCGCTGCGGGAGAGAAACCTGCACTGTCTCGCTCGCTGCCTCCCCTACCTACTCATGCGAGTGACATGGCCCACAGCATGCCTGCTCCACCTCCCCGGCAAGATGTCTTCCCCAAGCCAAGGCGTGAGGCCCCTCGGCGCGACCCGCCGCACAGGGTGCCGGTGCGCGAAGAAGAAAGCTGCCAAGTGGTGTAGCGGCCTCAAGGAGAGGCGCGTGCACTCCCAGCACCGCCGTGCCAATACCGCGTGCTGCCTGAGGCTGCGGCATGCGAGCGCCAAGACCAGACTCCCCCTTTGCGGCGGGCTCTCGTGAGCACAACAGGGTGCCGAGCATTCACCTCGGAGCTGCGCCGTGTCGTCTGGCTTGGGAAGTTCAAGACGGACCTGCATCCGCGCTATGACGGCACCCCTGACCCTGCCGAGTTCCCCCTGCTCTACGAGCTGAGCATCAAGGCGGCGAACGGCGACAAGAAGGTCATGGCGAACTGGTTTCCCACGGCCCTCAAGGATGGCACCCGCTCATGGCTCCTGAACCTCCTCGCGCGATCGATCCACTCTTGGGATGAAATGCGAGAGCGTTCTGTCGCCAACTTCCATGGCACTCGCGACCGTGCCCTTGCTACGGGCGACCTGCGGCGCATCAAGCAACAACCAAGGGAGTCCTTGCACAAATACATCCAGCGCTTGCCCAACGTTCGCCTCAAGATCCCCAAGTTGTCGGATCAGGCCATCATTTCGGCATTCACTGATGGCCTCCAGGATGTCAAGATGGAGAAGAGCTCGCCATACACGAGGACCTATGCTCAGCTCTGGAGATGTTCAACATGGCAACTAGATGCACGAGGGCTGAGGAAGGTCGCCTCTCCCTCCTTGAGCTCCCAGAGGCCAATCATGGAGATAAGAAAGCCATGGCCAAGGAAGTGAAGCGCAAGGGCCCACCTGTGCTCGCGGCTGAACCTGAGATGAAGCTCGGCTGCAACCACCCTGAGTCTTCCAAGGGTAACTGCCCGTTCTGTTTCTTCCACAATGTACACAACCACAACACCAGCGACTGCCAAGAACTCAGGGCCATCCGAGACGGGCGCTTTGATCGCCGCCCTGAGCGCAACGACCGCGGCTACAGCTGTGGAGGAGGCTGAGGTGGGGGACACTAGGACAACTGCGACCCCCGCCAGGACTGGCACGATCAGCCTCGTGAGGATCATCCTCTAGGCAATGCTAGCCTTCCTCTACCGCCGCCACCGCCAAGGAGGAATGATGACTACGGCCAAGTTGATGGGGCCGGAGGCTTCCAAGATCCTCGTGCCATTGCTTGCATCCTAGGTGGCGCTTAGGCCCCTGCATCTTCAAGCAGTTCGCTCGTGAGGTGAACGCGGCCCTCCCCAAGCTCGAGGCATTGCGTCCGCCTAGGTGGTCCTAGTATGCTGTCACCTTCGACTCTACTGATCAGCTCCAGTGTGCGGCTACTCCCCGCCCACCATCAGCAAAGTCCTCGTCACGAAGACACTCATCAATGGAGGCCCTGGGCTCAACGTCCTCTTCGTCGAAACGTTCCGCATGCTCCAGGTGCCATATGACCAGCTTCAGCCTACCAAACCTTTTTCAGGGGCGACCAATGGATCCACTCTCCCCATAGGGCAGATCCGCCTCCCTGTCACCTTCGGCAAGCACGACAAATAGCACACCGAGCTCATCGACTTCGACATCACCCACATTTGCCTCCCGTATAACGCCATCCTTGGATATCCAGCCCTTGCCAAGTTTATGGTTGCGACTCACCAAAACTACAATGTCCTCAAGATGCCAGGAAGCGGCGGCATCATCAAAATCACCTACGACAAAAAGGATGCAGTGTGCTCCCTTGAGCGTGCCTATCAACCTGCGGCAGTCGAGAACCCAACTGACGAAGGCGCCATCTACCCTCCTGAGGTCAACCCCAAGAAGAAGAAGCAACTGCCCCACAAAGGATCTCAGGAGGGTGGGGTATCTGACGATCGTGCCTAAGGCTTCGCGCCCACTGATGGGTCACCTTCCCCTCTTGCATAGGAAGGTGTGCCCGGCACCACTCTTAGGATGCGCTCAGGGGCTCTCCTCTAGAGGGACTCGGACCTAGCCAGCGTCATGAGGGAGGTGTTCGGGCACCATGTGGAGGCATGCTTCAACGCGCCATTCCGCGAGAAGAGCATAGGGCACGAGACGCCAGGTGCTCAGGAGTTCATCACCAAGGCGATCGAGGAGCTTCAGGAGCCGAGAGCCATGCAAGGCGAGCATCGCCCCGCACCACCCAACGCAGCTCCCGCCCCTGATGTGGGTAGCGAGCTGCTTGTCTATGTCAACATCCCAGGGCTCAATAGCGCTGCGTCTCAGGAGCTCTTCTGGCCGTCCCACGTCGGCCACTGTGAACGCCCACCTCACAGCTACATTCGCATGCCTTCCGGTCTATCGAACGCCATTGTTGCACACCAGCGCCACATGCGGGACGTACAGGAGGCTCACAAGGCCAGGCGCATGATGGTCTAGACGGAGGATGTGGTGGACCCTCATGAGCCCCCTCGGTCTCCGGAGTCTCACAAGGCTCAGGAGCCGGACGACTCGTGAGGGGCGAGGTCTACCTCACTCATCTTTGGCTACTCCAACACTTCTTTGGCGACGGTGCCAGGTGGCCTTTCTGGTTTGTTCAGTTGGGGGTGCTCCTCGGGCTGCATTATCCCCAAGCTGTATGGGTCTGTCCCTGCAGCATGTATCATTTTTCGCATATGTCAGAATTTCCTTAACCTTTCATGAGTTGCTTTATGTTATCACCTGCTTGTCCGGTGTTTCGCCGCCATGAACGTCATACGCCCTTTCAAACCCGCCCACGACCGTCGCATGATTAAAGTTTGCCACGGTGATGTAGGGTGGAAACCCTCGAGCCGATCTCTCACGATTGGAATGGATCCTACAAAGAACATGAGAGGGGAACGAGGAGAAACGCAAGAGAAATCACTCAAACCAACAAGATTCGGTCACACATATGCTTGATTTCTCGAGAAACAAAGAGATACATGACCCAAATCCAACAAAGGAAGATACATAGGTAACGAGTTCTTCTCCGTGAGGAGGTCTTGAGGGGGTTCTTCCCGTAAAGGGGTCTTGAATCTGCTTGGGGGATCTTCTCCGAAGAGGTCGTGGACTCCAACGTAGAAGTAACCAAGTGGATGAGCAAAGCTCTATCTCTAATATGAGCTATCACATTGCTAACCCTAACTAGGAGGATGGGGTGTCCTATTTATAGTCATAGTGCAAATTGGGGCGAACTTAAGGGGTACATGGGCCTCGGACCCGAAGCTATGCGCAGACAGGCGTCGGACGTCCGACAGGTGCTGGGCGGCCGGTGGCTCGCAAGGATGCGGTCGTCCGGTACTTGTCGGATGTCCGGCGTTTTGGCTCTGGATAGGTGGCACCGGATTTCCTGGGACGGTCGGACGTCCGGTCGCTGGAGTGTGTCGGACGTTTGGCATCATCCGATAGTCCAGTGGCTGAAGCTTCCGAGCAGCTCCTTCTCTTGCTCCTCGCGCTTGGTGTACTCGCTGTCTTGTCTATGGTCTCGCTATTGGTTCCTGGTCATGCACAGCGCATATGTTTGAGGTAGTAGCCATATCTCACATGTGGAAAGTGATGGTCTGGAGAGGAGCAAGTTCACCTTGCGTCCAATAGAGTATAGTCGAGATCTCATAGTATGTCCTCTTGGGGCATGGGGAGTAGTCGTAGTGTATGTCGGCGTTCTAGGAAAGGGGGTCCCCAGACTTGCCTGCCTGTGGCCTTCGGCGCGGCTTAAGTGGGGGCCCAGCGTGACCCTTCTTCATCAGCACAAGCTCAAGACCCTCGCGAGGGGCCAAGCCTCGCAGGGCAAACGACAGGAAGCTTCCTCAGAGGCGGCCTCATCCGGCAGGCTCGCGAGGAGGCGGAGGGATCAAGGTAGGGGTACCTCGCGAGGAACCCGTGACGCAAGCCATGACGATCGAGACCAGGCGGGCGCCGGCCTACGCAGTGTCCTTGTTTCCTCTTTGGTGCAAAGGGGGCAAGCACAGGCCAAGGCATCGGGCAAAGGTTACCATTCCGGTGCAACAAGACCAAGACCAGCAGAGCGGCAGGACGGAGGTCACCGTGGAGCCCAAGACGGCGTCATAACCAGTACTTTTGGCAGCCGAAGACCACCTTTGGTCAGGATAACTTGTACTAGATGTTCCCCTTCAAAATGGCCAATTGTTGCCACCCTTCCCGCTCATTATTTTGGGGAGAGGCCCAGGGCCTCTATAAATAGAGGACATCAAGAAGGGAGAGGGAGAGATCTGGTAGAACCCTAGCAGAGAGAGAGAGAGAGAGGCGACTGAACTCACCCTAGCAGTTCATCGCACCAGCTCAAGAACACCTCTCGCGAGGCTGTTCTTCCCTTGTACTGTTCCTCATCAGCCCCTGAGGCAATCCACCACACCACACACTGGAGTAGGGTATTACACCACAACGGTGGCCCGAACCAGTATAAACCTTGTGTCCCTTGTGTTGTTCGTTGTTTCCAGCTCAAATCACGCGAGGAGATTGGACGTAGATCGGTAGGGGAGAGATGTCCGTGCACACCCCAGTGTTCGAACCTCAAGGGTCTGCCGGAACCCGACATCCGACATTTGGCGCGCCAGGTAGGGGTGCACCGGAATCCTTTTTCCTCCGCATCACGTTCTGTTGCCTCGCTGTTCAGATGTCAGGCGACCCGGCTGCCAACGCTGACCGCTGGGCAGAGTGGCCCGCCCACGCCGTGGCACAGGCCCAGGGCGACCTCAACCTTGCGCCTTAGGCAGCCCACGCTCCGCAGGGCGCTGCGGGGCACGGGCGACGCGGCCAAATGCCGCCTGCCCTCACACCATGGCAGGTGCGGGCCGCAGCAAGGGCCTCAGACCACGCTGCGGCCACAGCGCCGTACACCCGACGGGAGCAAGCAAACTCCAAGGCCACGCTCATGGTGGCCCGAGAGCTGCTACGGTGTCGTGGCGTGTTGTTGGAGCGAGTAGCCGAGCTACTGGACACCGCCGCCTCAGGAACGCCTCCTTTCTGCGTCCAGCTACCACCCCAGACCCAAGGCGGGCCGCATGGTGGCATCGTGCGCACGCACGCAACTTCCAGCGGGCTCCAGGGCCCGTCCAACGCCAACACCTCCGCCGGGACCGGGCGACAAGTTACGCCAGCCCCCTCTCAGGCCAGCGAGGGGGTGCACGCCCCGGCCTTCGGCCTCGACGGACCGCCGCGCTATCACCCCCAAGACGGCGCTCCAAGCCAGGCTGCGTGGCATACGGGATGCTACGGCGAGGCGCACGGCGCGGTGACCCCAGAAGCTTATGTGCCCCGCATGGTGGATCAGGGGTGCGCACTGGAAGAAGATCATGGATCATTCCTCGGGCCAGGCTGGGGTGAGGAGATGCCAGGAGCTGAGCTCTTTCAGGAACCCCAGGAGAACCTCGACGACCGCACCGTCGCCGGCAACTATCGGGTACCACTCATCCCTCAGGAGCAAGCTTATGCTAACCATGGGTCGGAGGAGATACAGGTCTCCGCAGCAGGTGGCTGCCCCAATTCTGCACCCTCATACCCCTCAGGAGGATGGCACAGGGGGCTGCAGGAGAGGGGCCGAGATTTGGGTTCGTCACCACGGCGGTCGGAGCAAGGCGTTCTCAGGAGGTAGGCCCCCTGTCGGGGAGGTGCCCCAAGGCCTGCCCCCGGCATGGGACCCGTGGTCGTCGGGGGAACCGTTGGTGACCGCTCTGCCTCATTGGCGTCGTCCTGGTTTCCGGTCGCCGTCAATGGCGGCAAAGTGTGGCGCAAGGCGAGGCCCTCGTCTGGCGATATGAAGCAAGGCCGGTACCTATGAAGAAGGGCCCAGTGCCTGTGAAGCTCGCCGCCCCGTGACACTCTCACGTAATAATAGTGGGGCTGTACACGCCCCAGAGTCTCCGGAGAGCCTCCCTCGGGCCTCGGGGGCTCCCGCCCATGCCCAGTGGCAGCACTTAGCTCCGCGCTGGTGAGAAGACGTCGAAGACTAGACTAGGTGCCGGACGCGGCCTTTTGCTTTTGCCTTTCCTTGTTGACAAGTTCTTCGATTTGGATTTAAGTTGGATTTGAGCTTGATGCTTGCGTGTGTTTGGGGGAAGGGGCGTTTAGTCTCGTTCGAGCAATCTCTCGCGTTCTGGTTTTGGCCTTGCGTCCAAGGTTAACATCGGCTGCCCCCCCCCCCCTCACGAGCCCCTCGCGAGCCGGGCCGGGCCAGGCACATACACAACTAGGACCGCTGTTACCGCACCCTTTCCAGAGGTTTTCATCGCGGGATCCACAAGTTAATCAGAAGACACCCGAGGAGCAGCGGCCCCTGCAGGCCTGCTCGGGACTCGGCGGGGTCATAAGGCTCGGGACCCATCACCGGGCCGATGGCTACGTTCACACACAACATTATGCTTACCAGAGTACTAATTGCAAACCTTTACATGAGGGGCTTCCCCTCCCAAAATGCTCTTACATCCTTCAAGGCCAAGCCCAGACTTTCTTCGTGCAGGTTAAACGGCAGTAACGCGCGGTCAGTCGGACATATCACTCACTGTGTCTTGGGCATCCTCGGAGGCATCACTGGCATCGTCGGCATTGCCGCAGCCGCCAGCATCTCCATCAGTGCGAGGCTCTTCCACAACGTTGCCTTCATTGACGTCCACGACCACGCCGTCGTCATCGGAAGCAAAGTCCCTGACGAGGGCGTCCATGTTTTCCTCCACCCTCCACGCTAGGTCGCCCCGGACGGCAATGGGCACGGGTGCGATGGCAGCGTCGAAGTCGAAGTGGGGGTCCCTATCCTGCAGATGGCTGAAGACACGGGAGAAGGCACGCCCGAGCAAGGCTCGGCTCATCTCTTCGACAAGCCAACGGGACCTCTCGGACCGGTTCTCCAGAAGCGTCACCACATCGGTAAAAAATTGGAGGTTGCCGGCGTAGTTGACCTTGTGCGGCTCCCTAGCGGCAGCCTCACAGATGTAGCCCAAAGCCGTGTTGGCCCTCTCTCGGAGCGTTTGAAGCATGAGGGCGTGCACATGCTCCAGAACCCGCCGTCGATGGAGCTCGTCCTCACTCCGCTGCACGACGGCCTCGGCGTCATCAACCCTCTGTTGGAGAAGAAGTTGCTCGGCCCGGGAAGAGGACAGCTCCACCTGCGCCGCGCCGAGGGCGGCTACGGAGGAGTCCGCATGCCGCATCATTTCGGTCAGTTTGGCCCTAAGGGCTGCGGTCATTCCCTTAGCCTCGACCTTGATCAGCCCCAACCTCGTCTTGTATTCGCGCTCGAAGGCCGAGCGAGCTTTCGCCACGCGACGATCGACTTATTCCTGGGCCCGGGCTTCGCGTGCGGCAACGTCATCCTCCGCCCAAGCCACCACGCGCTCCCTCGTCTCCAACCGTTCAAGATCAAGGTTGCGCTCGGCGGCCTCCAGCGTCAGCGCCTCCTCGCGCTTCAGAAGCTCCGCCCGGTCAACAGAGGCCACCCCCATTGACTCAAGGGTCGCTTTGCGCAGTTCCACTTGCTACTCCAGGAAGTTTCTCCAGGCTTGGAGCTCCCGTGCGCGCTCCACCGCATCCTTGCGCCGTCGGTCTGCCTCCCGAGCCTCCTCAACGGCCAAGGAGCAGGCCTCCCGCGAAGCTGCCAGCGACGCTTCAGCCTTCGCGTTGTCAAGATCACGTTGATGACGCGCGAGGGAGACAGCTACCTTTAGTTTGCACCTCTCCTCAGCAAGGCGCAAACCTTCGGCCTCGAGGCATGCATCCTCGTCAGCAAGCTCTGCCCCGATCCGGCTCACCGCATCCGCCGCCCTCTGGAGGAACTCTTCGCGGAGAACGCGTAGCTCCTGAGTGCGCCTGAGCACGTCTTCTGCATCACCCTCTTCCACCGAAGCATGCGGAGGGCCCGGGGGCGGCTGGCCCCCTCCCGGCGTGGTGCTGGGGGCTGGCGCCCTAGTCATCGCCAGATGGACCTCTCTGGGAATCCGGCCTGGCGTCGGTCCACCCATGGAAGAAGAACCAAATACAGACCTCAGCCATTCATCATCTATGATCAGAGGAGGGACGCGGGGCAATCCAGATGTGCCCCAGGAGGACTCATGAAGAAAGGACAGCGGGCGCGCAGGCTCGAGGTGCCCTATGGAACGGACCACTCCACCAACTGGTCTGGAAGCAAGGGTGCCGCTCGAGCTCGGCGAGCCAAGAGCCAGTGGAGAAGGCGAAGCGTGGGGGGATGGTTCCCGGGCTGGCTCGGCAGGTTTCGCAGGGCAGGGCCTGAAAGGGCCACAATCAGTCGCAGGGATAGCAAAGCGAACAAGCAAGGAAAGAAGAAGACTTACTCGTCCAAGGCAAAGTACTTCCTGCGCTTCAACAAGCGTCGAGGGCAGTCATTGCCACCCAAGGCCTCCTTCCTCTTGCGAAGGCCCTCGAAGTCTACGCGGAACCGACCCAAGCACCCGGCGCAGGGGTCGCCCCTGGTGCGGAAGAAGCATCAAGATGATCAGCACTGGAGGAGTCAGCCTGGGGGGCGCCGTCAGGCGCCACCTCGCGAGGAACGGCTGGCGGCTCGGGAGCCCCGGCCTCAGGAACCATAGGCCGCGACTCTGCACCTGCCGCCGCTCCAGGGCGGGCCTCGGGAGACGCCGCCTTCAAGACTTCTCGCGGAGTCGGCACCTCGACATCGGTCGCATCAACTCCCGCCGGTTCTCGTCTACCCGCCCTGTCGCCCAAGGAAGGATTGCTTTGGGCGGCAAGGGAAGCAACCACGGCAGCTGGGTTCTCGCGGGGCCCCATGAAGCCAGCAGGGCGCAGCCCCCACTCGTCAAAGCTGGGCATCTACCTCACAAAATCGACCCTGCCGGAGCAAAGATACAAGAGGACACCATTACTCCGAAGGCTGCCTGGGGAAGGATCGCCAGTCAAGACCTTGAGCACCGTCTGCAGTACTTCAGGCACCGAGTCCTCCTCCTGAAGCCGCATGCGGTCCCTATGTCCCGGAAAGTGCCACATCCGGCGAGAGTGGCGCTAAAGAGGAGCAATGCGACATTGCAGGAACTCCTTCACCACCTTGGGCGCTGTTACATTAAGCGCCCTGAAACTCTGGAAGCGGCACCAGACGAAGGCGAGCCGGGGGCTCCCGAGCACCTCATGATCCCAAGCCGCATGAGGAACAACAGGCGAGGTCGGGTGTGAGAGCAGAGGGTTGGGCACTCTAACGTCCACGTATAGCCACCGCTCTCTGAACAAGGCCTTAGGAGGAGGAAGGCCTAAGTCGATCCCTGAAGCGGCCGTCTCTGGCATGGCGAATAAGCTCACGCACCCTGAGCACTGAGTGCGGTCGCTCATGCACAAGGAAAAGAAGTGGCGCAGCAGGGCAACAGAAGGAGGTATGCCTATCATCGCCTCGCAAACAAAAGAAAAGACAACCAGAAGGGTAATGGACTCCGGCCCTAGGTGCATCATAAGGATCTGATAATGGGAGAGCACCGCATTGAAGAAGGCGGAAAAGGGGGGAACCAGACCCGCCCATAGAGCATCGGCAAAGAATCGGACCTCCGTGACGATCCTATCAAGGGAGGCATGGGACGCAGGCCAGGCCGTGGTCCTGCCGCACTCATTAAAGATAGTTGCAAGGGCGGAGCGGACCTTGTCCAAAGCTTCTGGATTGAGTATGATCGACCGGGCGACGGCGGGGGTCGAGGCTGGAGGTGTGCGGGGCGAAGGTGCGGGCTTGTTTCCCCTTCCTTTCTTCATCGGCGCCATGGTGGTGAAGAGGAGGAAGAACTCGAGCCGGATTGGCGGCGGAGGCTGGAGCTCAAAGAAGAAGGAAAGGTAGGAGGCAGGCGAGCAGCGGAAAGGAGAAACAACTGTGTGCAACTACGGGTCCGCTTACCCGGGCGCGTAACAAGGCGTCATGGGGAAGCGCAGTCGCCCACGTCGAATCAATCGCCACGCGACGCCCAAGGCCGCAGGCTGTTAGGGCCTGCGGCGCTTC
This sequence comes from Triticum urartu, assembly GCF_056163025.1. NCBI lineage: Eukaryota > Viridiplantae > Streptophyta > Magnoliopsida > Poales > Poaceae > Triticum > Triticum urartu. The sequence goes on along the minus strand of NC_141878.1, from coordinate 296,466,818 downwards.
GCGCTTGCCCCTTCACTTTCCTGCTAGGCCAAGCCCAGGCATGCCTTGGGCCCGGGGGCTACTATCGGCGTTCTGGGAACGGGGGTCCCTAGAGTTGCCTGCCTGCGGCGTGGCTCAAGTGGGGGCCCAACGCGGCCCATCTTCATCAGCACAAGCTCAAGACCCTCGTGAGGGGCCAACCCTCTCGGGGCGGATGATAGGAAGCTTCCTCAAAGGCGGCCTCATCCGGCAGGCTCGCGAGGAGGCGGAGAGATCAAGGCAGGGGTACCTCGCGAGGAACCCATGACGCAAGCCATGATGATCGAGACCAGGCGGGCGCCGGCCTGTGCAGTGTCCTTGTTTCCTCTCTGGTGCAAAGGGGGCAAGCACAAGCCAAGGCATCGGGCAAAGGTTACCATTCCGGTGCAACAAGACCAAGACCAGCAGAGCGGCAGGATGGAGGTCACCGTGGAGCCCAAGATGGCGTCATCACCAGTACTTTTGGCAGCCGAAGACCACCTTTGGTCAGGATAACTTGTACTAGATGTTCCCCTTCAAAATGGCCAATTGTTGGCACCCTTCCCGCTCATTATTTTGGGGAGAGGCCCAGGGCCTCTATAAATAGAGCTAGCCACCACAGAGTACATACATCGAGAAGGGAGAGGGAGAGATCTAGTAGAACCCTAGCAGAGAGAGAGAGAGGCGACTGAACTCACCCTAGCAGTTCATCGCACCATCTCAAGAACACCTCTCGCAAGGCTGTTCTTCCCTTGTACTGTTCCTCATCAGCCCCGGAGGCAATCCACCACACCACACACTTGAGTAGGGTATTACACCACAATGGTGGCCTGAACCAGTATAAACCTTGTGTCCCTTGTGTTGTTCGTTGTTTACAGCTCAAATCACACGAAGAGATTGGACGTAGATCGGTAGGGGAGAGATCTCCGCGTGCACCCTAGTGTTCGAACCTCAAGGGTCTGCCGGAACTCGAAATCCGACAGTGTACATGGGGATGATCGTAGGATGCTCCGCATCACATGGCATCTGCGCCCGGGTTCGTCCCTGCAGCGTCGCTAAACCCAAGTGGTTATGCTCTTGTTCGCAGGCCAGCTCCCGTGCACGTCACCTCCCAAGGTCCTTGGTGCCTTATTCTCGCATGAGCTAATCAAGAGCAGATGAGTTAGAGCGCGCGACCCGGCACCTCGTCGCCGTGGGAGCCACGCGTCGGTTGTCTTTCTTCAGGATTTCTACATGAGAAGACTGGGCACGGTGTCTGTGCTCGGGTTTGTCCCTTCAACATCGACAAACCCAATGGCTGAGCTCTGTCTGGCGGGTCGGCCCTATTCACATAACCTCCTGGGATCGTTGGTGTTTGGCCTTCTCATGCGATATCCTTAGGAGATTCACCTAGCGCAGGCTACCTGACCATCTCACAAGACCATTGCAAATGTTCCGAACCAAACTTCATGCGCAACCCGCCTTGAGGTAGGGCCTCGTGAGTACTGTGCTGGCTCACAAGTGCCCATACACACCTCCTCCAGTCCTTCCGTGCAAGCCACATGCCAGGACGGGGCTGTACACGCCCCGGAGTCTCCCCTCAGAGGGATCTCCCACCCATGTACCAGTGGCAGTCCCATGCTCCGTGCTGCCGGATGACACGGCCAAGGAGCGGATAAGCCCGTGCAAGAGGAGAAGCACTATGCTCTGCGCTGGTGAATAAATAACTAACGGTACCCTAGTGGCTGCAGTAACCTCAGAGAACCACCAGGCTCGCTCCTCGGCCTCACCGTGCCGCTTTCACCTCAGGAGGGTCGCGCGAGGGGGCTGGGCATGGGGGCCATGCTCAGGTCATGCCTGGCATATACCACCTCACCAGGTCCTTTGTGTCGGCATACTCGGAACCGGGGTACCCAAACTTGCCTACCTATGGCGAACGACGTGGATCCATCAACGGCCTGGTATGGCCCACCTTCAGCATCAACAACTCAAGTCCCTCGTGAGGCAGACGACACCAAGACCTCAGCGGGGAGCGGCCGCCTCAGGCTGGCTCCCGAGGAGCAGAGATTCCTATTCAAGCCCCACCTCGCGAGGCTTCGGATGATGTGAGCTATGACGACCAAGGCCAGGCGGGCGCCAGTGGCTGGAGTGCACCAGTTTCCTGTTTGGT